>NW_020450689.1:91819-528156 GCF_003343035.1 Apteryx rowi
TTGTAGGAATTCACTATTCAGTGTCAACAAACATTTCCCCCACCATTTACTGGCTGAGTTAAGTAAACTGTTACTTGTGACATGGTATAGTAAATTGGTAATGGCTGAGCTGTGGAAATAAATACAGCTCCACTAGGCTGTTCTGTGAACTAAATCTTTGTGAGGAAAGACTTCTTTGTTTGCTAGTGAGAAGAGACTTGTTCAGTTATGAGCAAGTTATGGACCTGTTTTTGTCATCTTTTGCTGCAGGTTATGCCTTTTATATGGCCTTTAGAGGGACTGGAGTTGAGCGGGCCGTGCTCCCGCCTGCCTTTGTTTCCTTGCGTTAGTTCAGTAAAGTCACCATGTCGCGGTTTCTTCATTTGTAAAGTGGCGGTGCTGAGAGGGTCAGCGGGGAAAGGTGAGGCTATTTGAAGGTTTCTGGAACACGGGATTTTATATTGATTGCCAAATACTAGACTGCGCTGGCACTTTCTATGCAAAAATAACCAGGATATAATCTGAAAGTCGGGGAAGCTCCTTAGGGAGATTCCTGCTGGTGGCGGGCGCTACCCTGTGCTGCAAGGCCAAGCGGGCTCGCCCCACGCTGCCTCGTCCTTTGGGAGGCCCCATGGAGGCCTGCGCCTCCCCTCAGGCTCTGGCTTCTGCCCTGGTGCCCGCACGGCTGCTTCAGGCCCCAAACCAAAATGAGGGAGAAGGATGCAGCAGAAAACCTGAGAGCGCCCTGGCTTTTTTCCTTTCTGCAAGCTCACCGGTAGGCTGACGAGCGCCTCCTCTCGTGCTGCCACCTGAGCCCCGGCTGGAGCAGCATTACTAGGCCCGGAGAGGCTCCCGGAGCATGGGTACGGTCAGGCCTGCCCCGGCCTCGTGTAAGTAGAGCAGCGTTTGCGCCTGCGCTGCGAGGGTCCTGGAGTTGGGATGAGCCCTGCCTCTGTCACGACCTTGCTCCACAGGAGCTGCTGGGCTGCACTGCTTTGCCAGGTAGTAACACGAGAATCAATCTTCCAATTAAAGCCTAAATCATTTTTGTCTTTGTAGTTTGCGTCCATTCTCCCCAGAATTGCTGTCGGATATCAGCAGCTAGAGCAGTCGGAGAAATAATTTTTGTCATTTTTGGGGAAATGTTTGTCTGCGTGAGCGAAGASCGCATGTTCCTTTCTATCAGCTGAAAAGGAATTAGCAAGTAGAGAGAGCAATTCAGTCTGCTAGTGTGCAGACTATACTTTACCGTTTTTTGTATTTATCTTTGATCAGTGGGTGGAGGCGTACCATGATGTCATATGAGCCACTGTAATAATGTAATGGCTGTCTGTTTCTCAGGGAAAACATGGAAATTTTTTTTTGCAACAGGATCCAATTTGGTTTTTTCTGTGCCAAGAAAAGTCATAAGGCTGTATCTGCAGCTGAGAAAAGAGGATTCAATTAGCTTCAGTATAGCTGCTCTGATTTACAGTGTCTGAGGATCTGGCCCATACTTGAAAGTCTGTAACAATTCTATGTCTGAGTATCATTCACAATTCCTAGATAAAAGATAGATTTCTTTTCAATTCTATTTCTAGTTGGTTTAGAACCACAGAAATTGGCCCGTCTCGCTGATGGTTCATGGTAAAGATGTCAGTGATACCAACGAAATATGCCTGTAAAGCTATATGGTCTGTATGGCAATGGCTTTGAAATGGATAACATAGCTCGCAACAAATATCCGTGAGTAAATGAAGCCATTAGATTTTGTTTTTAGTAATAATAAGCTGCACATACTGTGTACTGTTTACCTATTATAAATTATTACCAACAAACTTAGGTGGGAAACTGTTACAAAATATAGCCATGAGCAAAAATTGACACTGTTTGAGAAAACTGGAGTTCTTTACAAACACAGATCATATGTTTTATCCTTAAAATATAAGAAAAAATGTGTCAAGGAAGAAAAATGCAGTTGAGAACTGCGTATTTCAACTGTAAACATACCACATCACAAACTCTAATAGAATATTTCAGTGTCTTAGCTAAAATCACTTGTAAGGGAACTAACTGAATTAAAATGGTAATGGTAAAAGTGTTGAAAATCACTGACAATATTTTAAGTTAGTGCTTTGGACATTTGAGGTTCTTTTGCTTTCTTAAACTGTAGTTATTTGGAGACAACTTTATTTCACTGGTCTTTTGGTTTGTGTGCTGGTCTTTGGCTTTCTTTATATTCTGATAGTTGTGCTTCATGATGTTTTCTGACACACTTGAAAAATATTCTAATGGAGCTTGGGGCACTTGGAAATGTGGAGCAATTCAGAGCTTGGACATTATTCACCGTTACCCTTAGGTCTGCTTTTGCTTTGCATGTTGCCTTCTAGTTGTTATAGAACAGATGCTGTATGTCATAATCTCGCAGGAAAACAGGATAGCTGAGGGTCCTCAGTTATTGCAAAGTATTTATTGCTAACAACTGTGTGGCACTTTGCAGAACTGAAACCAAAAGGCAGGGAAATTTTGTAGCTTCCTTTGCAATTGATGCTGCCAGCAGTTTCCGTGTGCTGCGTGCAGAGGCAGCATCTGCTTCATCTCTCTAAGCTCACTGAATGCGCAAGCAGTGTAAGTTTTACCTGTGACAATTACTTTTTAATGGTCTCTGATTCTTTTCAGTGCCTAGTCAAAATATTTTAAATAATTCCTTAAAAAAATTTACAAAACTTGCATTGGGAACCTTGCTAATATTAAACTAAAATCATGTCAAACTTCATTTTGATTTTTAATTTTACTAAATAATCATGAAAATATTTGAAATTCTGAGTTAATTTATTTTGTCTTATACTAAAAATAAGACTAACTATGTCAAGTTTCTTGTTTTTAAAAAAGTTCTTTTCAGAAAGAAAAGGCAGCCAAAATTGGTGGAGATTTCACCTGTGGATCTTGTGAAAGAATAGGAGGTTCAAAGTCTCAACAAACTGAACTTTAAATTGTTTGCACTTCTTAATGGCAACTGACTGGCTTAATTAATAGAGGAGATATTATTTTGTTTTACTTTACTTGAATTTTTAGACTGTTCAAACAATTTATCTTTTGTCTTCATCTTTTCATACAGAGGTAAATTAACATTAAGAAACCAGTGTGCCCTCCAGTCCTTCTCGCTGAAAACTGCACAGCTAAGCCATGGAGGGGCTGGGGGAGAGGGAGAAGCTGCCACCTTGTTGTTCTTGGCCGCACTGTCAATCAAACGTGGATAGTTCTGAAATATTTCCTGGGTAGGTTCAGCTAGGCCGAGTGTCCTCTCTGATCTTTTTCCAAACCGTCTCACTGCTTCAGACTGCCCTGTCCTTTATCCCAGGGGTAGCTGCAGCTCCCTGGTAAAGGAGGTGGTTCCTGTTGAGGGTCCGGAAGCATCTTTTAGGGTTCCCCTTGTGCACGAAGGTAAGAAGCCGGTTGTGTAAGCCTCAGTCCAGAGCAACGAAATGCTGTGCACAATGCTGCCTTGTAAAAGCCTGCCTGTAAGGACTATAACAAAAATCAGAAGTTCTCCAAGTTGCAGCAATGAAGTGGGGCATTTTTGCTCGTTTTATCTGAACATAATGCTTGTGACTTTATAATCACTGTGGGCTTGCTGCCTGCCTTCCGACCTCCTTTCCCTTGACCCATACTCCTATCTGTGCTCCCAAATTTGCCGCATAGCCCCTTGAAAATAGCACTGCAGTTAGGGATATCAGCTAGACTGTTTGCGTGTTTGAACGCAGTGGAAGGGAAGGTGCTGCCTTGTATGATACCCCGCAGTGCTCGAGAGCAAGGATCAATGGCCAAAAACTGTGAGCAGCTTTCAGCTTGAAAGCGCAGCCTCGTGGTGCTGACAGGGCGAGAGAGACGCCACTTGAGACAAGCCGAGGAGGTGTTCCCTCTTAGCGGGGGCCTGCCCCTTCTCCCTACCCTCTTTTGCAAGGCTCACAGCAGTTTGGAGCAGTCCTCGTGCCTTCTCTGCCACCAGGGTTAGGATTGCCTCTGGCTCTGGTGCAGCCGGGCAGGGTGGAAAAAAGATGCTTCTCCCTTACTGCCATTCTTGAATATTCCTTCAGAGGAAAACTGATGTCAAAGGCAGAGTGTGAGCTTTGCATATTTTGCTTTTCTCTGTTCTTTTGTCACAACTCCAGCAGTGGTGAAACTTAAAAAAAATGAGAAAATGGGCTTACCTTACGCGTAAGTATTAGGAAATGGGCAAGAGCTCTGTGTATGCATTAGTCATGGCTGGACTATTAATACAGAAAGTCTAATCTACAGTGTCAGTCTCTAATGTCAGCTTTTCAACAAGAATTTCAAAATTTCACTGAATTTCTATGATCCAGATGAAAATATTTTTTCAAATATATACCATGTCTAGAACACTCTTGTATATTTTATAGGATGCCCAGAGCTATATATGCAGATATAAAACACAATTTCTGGTTATGAGATCTCATCATTACCAAAATGCAAATTTCACTCCTGAACATGCAGGCTACTTGCTGAATAACTGAAAGAAATATCTGGTGAAAAGGTTAGCTCTCATGTAGTCAAACTGCCCCCTTCAGAAGTTTCCCTCAGGTTTTTAATATCCTGAAAGTCACAGTTCTGAGGCAGTCTGCAGCTCAAACTTTATTTGGGGTTCTTAGAGAGAAGTCATTTAAATAAATAAATAAGACTGGCAAGTCATTCATAGCTTGTGCCAAAGTATGCCATGTGCCAGCTAGAATTAATTTTTATAAATCCTCATATATAAGAGTTTGTAATAGTTACAATGCAGATACATACTTATCCACAGAATCACTGATGACACTTGCAAAGCCTTAAATGTGCACAGGTTACATCTGGGAATGGTTCTGTCCTGTGTTTATTTTTAGCTTTTTATGAATCACCTTCTTTTGCTGTGTTTCTTTTTCACTTGATGAAAGGCCTATAAATCTTATTGCTAAATAACACTAGGATATTTGATAGTAAAAATAAAATCCCTCCTACTTTCTTTGTGAGTGGCCAGATGGATGTGTTTACCCTTTAGAGAAATTTAGATTTGATATTTTTGTTATGTTTTGTTTTCTTCCTGGTAATTATGTTGCCACTTTGCTGATCCCTACTTGTGCATTATTACAATGGAAGGTGACAATTTGATTGTCTTCAGTTGGAGAAACAAGTAATTTTATATTCACCAAGCTGTCAGGTAACACTACCTCACGGTACTAAGAGCTCCTGGCAATGTGGTTTGGCACCTATATTTAACTGCTTTGAAGCTTGCGTAACCTCTTCTGAATCAGAAATATTTTGCCTGCTAGAAATGTTTTTAGGCTTGTAGCGTAAAGTTTTTATTAAAAAGACAATGCGCAGCTGAACTGTGGAGCCATTGTTTCATGTTACTTGGAGGTACTAATTAGGTGGTTTAGGGCAACTGGCTACAGATGAGCCTGAAATCGATATTTCATTTCACTGTCTACTGAAGTGCTCTACTTGACTTAGAAATGAGTATCCAAAATATTGTGAGGAGGCAGGAGAATGAGGAAGGAGGGAAAGACTAGATAAAATGCTTAAGTTCTGTATTAAGGGTGCAGAGAAATGGCATGTTAACTTTTGCTTTTGCACCTGTAGGGCCATAAATTTACTGTATAATTCATTGCGTGGCATCTTACACACCTCCTGAAAATTGACTGTAGGAGGAAAAAATATGCGAATGTTGTGTTTTACCATTGGAGTATGTATCTCTTAGACTATTGAAAAGATTTAATGAACCTGTCAGGATCTTCTGCCTGACAGGTTTAAGTGTGGTCAGGAAGATATCTAGTTATTAGAACAAGCTCTTTACTGACTTTATTAGGGAAAAAATAAATCTATTCTTGTCTTTTATATAAACTCACAACTCAAAGTCTAAACATGCTAAAATAAATTCCTCTTAGTATTTTTAGGCATCCTTTATCAAAACCATTTATATAATTGTTCAGCTAAACAATTAAGTCATTCTGTTCCACAAAAACATGTGAATTAATGCTTATTTATAGCAGCCATTGTTTTTTAATTTTATTGTTAATGATTGCTTTTATTTATATTGTATATTCTGTTACTTGCTGCCTAAAACAACAAATCCTAATAAGTTGCTGATGGATAATTTCTTGGCATGCTTGCTCTTGTTCCCATAGTTATTGCTAAAGAGAGCTGGAAGTCAGTACTGTCTTTCTTTTTTCCTTTTCTTTTTCCAACAGTAAGAAATTGGATATCCAGAGACACATGGCATAGTCATAGGACTTTAAAGGCAGGCATCATGGAGAGGCTAATACCAGCCAATTAAACAGAGGTGGTTACGTGATGTAACATTATCAGGAGAAACAATTCATGAGTCAAAGCATTCCAAGGCATATGAGCTCCAGTCCAAAGAACAGTCTCAAGCTGTTTAAATAAAGTGACAGCAATATTGTCAGCTAAATATAAACTATAGAAAATATTAACTACAGTGACTTGAGATGAACACATCCCAGGTGCTGAATGATTATTGTTGCACTGCCCTCTACTACATTCTATACGAGTTCACTTTACACAGTTTCAGGGCAAACTATAGATACTGCATAACGAAAAGGGAACATTTAACCTAGTAGAAAGAACTCGCATTGGATTTTCACTAAAGACTCATTGGGGCTTAGAGGCTGTTTTGCTGCATGCATTTTAATGTTTTTGACAGCTAGATAGACAGACAGGAACCGTTTCTCTAAGCCTGATACTTTGTTGTGGGTGCGTGGCTGCAGTAGCTCACTTAGGGCAGGCGATAAGAGAAAGGCTTTCCAGAAGAGTTCCAAGGAACTGGTTTGTTCTCACGTTGTTTGATTATAAATGAGAAGAAATGCCATAAAAATTGTTCCAAACCCTCTGAGCTTTGAGGAGGTCTGAATCTGAAGTCAAACTTTGTGCTTTGGATTCATATCTATTAACAGAAGTGTAATTTGTCTGATTTGGAAAAACAAATGCGAGACTAGCTGAGTGTGTATATTTTGGAAGCTGAGGGTGTATTGCTTAGCTTGATGCTTATCTCAGCTAGAGTTTTGGGTGCTCAGTTAACAGTACAGCTTTCATTCCTTGAGTCTTTATTTCCTTCCGTTTTTCACCCTTTTATGCCCAAGGTGATTCCTAGAATAATGTTTCTTACAGGTACCTTAAACTTTCTAACCCTGAAACGTTCTTTACGATCTGTATGTAACTAGTCCTTGTAGTATTCCTGCAAAATAAAGCTTAGGAAAAGCTTGAGAGAGATGAGCTGATTTGCCCAAGGCCATATTGTGTCTCAGAGCCAGAACCAGGAAGAGCAACTGGGAGATTCTCTCTCTCCCATTGCTGTATTGTCAGCTGATACTGGTTTTGTGTTCAGGGATTCCCGTTAGTATGTAGGGCCCTGGGAGTATGAAGCCTTTTACTAGCTGTTCATTTGTGTTGCTAAGGTGCCTTGAAATCAGATAGGAGATTTCATAATTTTAGGAAATAACTGTTTATTCTAAAATGGCACTCAGATTACAGCATTAGCTTTACAATGCATTACGTTACCGAGTTACGTCTGCATAACACTGTTTTACAGAGGCAGAGCTGCAAAATATTTTGGCTATGGACACAGCATTTTCATTTTTCTTTAAGTCTTTTAAGTTTCTCACCTAGAAATAAGAAAGTTGCTCCAGTGACTTTTGCACAGTTATGTGAGTTTACCCCCACTGTAAATCAGGCCCGTAGTCATGTAGGTGAGCCCTCAGGGCAAAGCGGAGATTGCGTGAGGGAGGCACCTGAGGTTCAGCAGGGGCTGAGGAGCCACCGAGGACGTGCAGCCACCAAGTGAGAAGACGCCCCGTAGGTGTGGAAGGGGAGGATACTGTTGGCAGTGCAGGCAAAAAGAGGAGTATACAGTGCACTGACTTTATTAGAGATCTGAGCGCTGACTTCTAAGAGAGGCTCCTGTGAGTCAAGCTGGGTGCTCTGGGAGAAGCGTGCACATTTGTTGCTCTGTCAGAAGGAGGTGGGCAATGAGTTGTGCTGTGGCTATCTTTCACTTCTCATGAACACCAGGATAGCAGAAAGGTTTAGAAGGAAATCTTTAAAAGGTTACGAGAACTTCTAAAAATTGTTTCTCATAATTTATTTAGCTCTGGAGTCACCTAAGCACTTAGACATGTGCTTAACTTTTTGAAACTGAGTAGTTCAGTTTGAAATTAGTGGACTGCTCGCATACTTACGGTTAATCATGCACTTAAGTCTTTAATCTGGCACTTTGGGGAAAAGGAATGCAGACTGTTCATGAAAGCTCTGCAACTGAATGTGTTTAAATCTAATCTAATTCCAGTCTACTGTTGGAACTGTAGACCCAGGTTATGTCTACACGGCAGTCGCAGAAGCAGGATGCGTTAGTCCATCTGAGGACCATGCTACCGTAGTTGGAGCTCTATCAGAAACTGGATTGTTTAAAATTAGTTTGGCTATCCCAGCTGTACAAAGCAGCCACTTAGGTGGCTGCCGTGTAGACATGCCTTTAGGTTTAGGACTGCTTGGAGAGGGTGGAGCAGAGCAGAGGCTAGAGAGTCCGGCCAGCTGAGAGTCTGCTTTGTCATACGTCTCATTGTTGTTGCTTGGTTTGTACACTCTTAATAGAGTGACTGGGCTCTCCCCTGGTTGCTAGCTGTGTGTCAGTGCTTTGTGTCTTGGTTCTGAAATGTCCGGCGGCTACAACTCCAGGTCTAGCTGTAATTTCCACTGTAGCATAACTGCAAGCATTTGAGCAGTCAGCAGGGATGGAAGATTTTAGACTTTGGAAGCCTTTCATGTCAGGCACATCTTCTAATTGTTTAGAAAAAGGAGATATACAATGTCTGAAGAATCTGGGATCATAGCAAAGCCTTAGACAAAAACCATGTATAATTAGTAGTATTTTAGAACGGGATAACACACACTGTCTTTAGGAGGAAGGAAAACTGCGATGTTAGTCTTGAGAATCTGACTGGCAATCTTCATTAGAGCAGAGGCAATTTCTTCTTTGGATTAAAATTAAAAATCATGTCATATATATAAATTGAGCTATCTGGGATCATGTTTAGTTTTAGTCAGGTAAAACCCTCAGCAGTTCAGTTTTGGCTTTACTACACTGGTATTGAGGGTGACTGAAGTCAGGGTCCCAGGTCCTCAGCTTTACTGAGGTCTTGATAAATGATCCCATTCTTTTACTGCCTCAGATTCAAAATAATATAGAGTTATTCTAGTTTTGAAAAATCCAAATCAAGATTTATTTAATTCTCAAAGATAAGCAGGTGAAAGGACTTCAGATAATTAGAGTTTTTTCCAACCTTTTTTCCTATCCATTAGGTATATTTTCTACCTTTAGTGATAGCTGTGTTCAGCTAATCTGTCAGTTTAACCAAAGCAACAATTTCACAATGTAGTTTTCTTTCTGATTGTGTGCTGTGTAATCAATATACTGATATAATGTGAGTGTAATTTCCTCTCTTATTTTATCTCCACTGCACAGTATTATAAATAAACAGCTAAAAAAGAAAAAAGAAAGAAAAGCACCAAACAAATCTGTTGCATCTTCTTTTAAGATTGTACCACTGTAGACACTTGTTCCAGTAAAGTAGAATTGGACCCACTTGATTGCATTTAAATTTTTCATGCTTCAGCAGTTTGTCTGGGAGCACAGTAAAGAAAACCCCCCGAGCGAGGATAGTTTAGAATAATAGAACTTGATTTTGTGTATTATAGCGGCACCATTTGCGCTGCTGTAGTTAGGGTTGTGTCAGCACTTCCATTATAAACCCCTGTTTGCAGGGGTTATAACTAGGGAGATATTTTTTATCAGAAACTTTTTTTTAAATCGTTTGAGTGAATTTAATTGATAATGAGAGAAAAAAATAAAATAAATTATAATGGAAATTAGTAAATTTCAGCTACCTTTTACAAGCCGTATTTATTATTAATATTGAATTTTTTTCTCTCACTAGAGATTAGAGCAAATGCATTCTGAATATTTTAACTGTAAAATTATGAAGTTGTTATGGCTTAAAATTTGGCTGCTATTCATAATCGTATTTTAACATCGAAATATATTAACACAACAACCTGTTCCGTGGTTTGATGTTATAATACGTATAAAGTATCCTAATGGGCCGAATTCTTCCCCCCTTGAATTTGATGAGACCTTGCTGGAATTACTGGTTCAGTTGTGCCTTTGGGCCTGGTGGAGCTCCATGTACAGAATCCTCCTGTTTAAGTAAAAATGAGCATGTGAAGAGTAAACACCTTCACGGAGTATTGACCCTACGGCACCCAGTCACCGCATTTGTATTTGCACTGTGTAACTGATCATAAATCCAGGCATCAGCGGTGTTTGGTGCATAGCCTGGGACTGCCAGGGTACCTGCCCGCATGAGGTAGGGTGGCTTAATGATTGTTTTGGGAAAAGAAGCTGGAGGCCTTCGTCACGCAGGATCCTAGCTCTCTGCCCCTTTTACCCCAAGGGTTAAGATCCGGCAGCCAAAAACCTGAAATGTATCATTAAGTGCTGATCTCTGACCATAGTTAGTACACTAGAGCTTGCAGTTTTAACAAACGTGTGGGGGAAGAGCAGGGGGGAAACACACCTCTGCAAAGCCTGCCCGGAGCAGGGCCTGTGCCTGGAGGCCTGCGTGAGCCCATCTCTCCGGCGTGGCACCTGGAGTGCAGGCAGCTGAGCAAAACGCAGCGCAGAAGAGTGGCTACCTGCCGTGCAGCAGCGGCGAAGGGGTAGCTGGAGCTAGGAGGCATCTCAGCCCCGCTCTTGGTCCTTTCTCGGAGCTGGAGCAGGGAAAAGGGGCTGCACGCGGCTTGAGGTTACTGGCAAAAATGACTCGGTCAAGGTAATTTCTTTTCAAAGGTGACAGAGTCCCCTTTTCTATCTGTAATTAACTTAAACAATAGAATGTTAATATTGGTGTAGGTTTTTATCTGTATGTGTTTCAAGCATCACAAAGAAGAGGAAAGTTTGGTAGTATACATGGCAGAAAGAAAGGTGTTCCCGCTCTCCAGTATGACCTGTCAATAACTTTACTGAATGGTCACTTGAGGAAATACCAAAAGCCTGTTTATAAAATAGAGGTGAAGCCTTCCTAGACTAATTATATTCAGCATGTAATTTCTAAACATCAGTCTGAATTTTGATTTTCAATTAACATTCCCAATTTGAAGATAATTTTCTATTTAATGTAATTGCAGGAAATAATTTATTGGCTGATTAAGACTGAGGGCCCAGCCTTCCTTAAGAAAACAGTCCCTAACAAACCAGCCTTTAGAGCCAACTCATAGCTTTGGACAGATTCAGCCTATTTTCGCAGCTGCACAGTTGTGTTTAATTAGGATTGTGCACTATTATTCATTGGTGCAGTTTGTAGTTGAAATTATTCTTAAGAGACATTTTCATTTCTAGTTTTGTGTCATGATTAATTTATAGTGGAGAAACAGCCATAGCTATTGCTTTTCGAAGAAGCTTGTTCAGTTTGAAACAGGAATGAGGACTGTCGAGAAGGTGAAAGAAAGGAAAATCCTTCATTGTGACTTTTAGTTTTAATGCTTACTTTAAAATTGCACAGAACGTGGTATGTTTACTTATATTTTCATGCGAGTGATTATATTAACATGACTATTTTAATCAGAAAACGGAAAATAAACCTTTTATTTTATCTTGGGTCATAGTAATTATGAACCAGGACCGTTTGAACTGCATGCAGTAATGACGGTTACTGAACTTTTGGCATGTTCAGTGTGTGCCGTCACCATAAATTCTTTAGCGTAGGAAGAATGTAATACAGGGTATAAATTCCTCAGTTCTGCTTATTGGCAACTTTCATATTGGACTCCCACTTACACTTAGGTTTCCTGAAAGAAAATGCAACCCTTTTCTCCCTACCAGTATCAAGTTTAAGAGGCAGGATTCTCTATTTACAGAATAGTTATTCTAAATAGGTATCAGTGTTTTAATGTGTTTCAAAGCACTTCAAAGCTTGTAATACTTTTATATAGAACTGTACATAATTAGATTAGCTGATCCTATATTAATTTTTTTTCACTGTAGGATAATAAATCTGAGCTCCCTCGTTAATTGTGAGAAATTTAGCATTAGCTGTTAAATCCTATGTGAGACATGGGCTGCTACATAAAAACTACTGTTTAAATTGGAATTAACTTAATTATTTTTCTTTGCACTTGATATTTCCTTCACTGTAATATTCATGAAAGCATGTGACAGATTTGTAAATTTAACTGTTAGTCTCAGATTTCCAGACCCTTTAATCAGTATTTATTTGTCTGTAGAAACAGTACTAGCAAGTTAATGATTTGCTAATTTGAAAAATGCTCATGTGGTTTCCTATGTTAACTGATTTGTGCATTTTTAAAGAAATGGTATGAAATCAATTATTGTTAAAACGCAATTAAGGTGAAGATCTTATTCCTGAGTTTCTCAGCAACTTCAGTGTCAAAGATATTCTAAAGTTACTGAAAACCGGAAAAATAACTGATATATGTTAGCTGTCTTCTTTCAGGCTTATTAAGGATTGTTTTAACAGTTGCAGTTAATCTTATTAGAAATTTTAAACAAAGTGTTTTCATATTTTGAGTTGAAGTCAGTTATATTTTCATGTAAGTGCAGAAACTGTTTTGAAAGCTGTGTTTGCATACGAGATGGCAGTAAGAAGCCATTATTGGGAAGCGACATTTAACATAAATCAATGCACTTATTCATTACACTTTTAAGTCATTTAAAGTAATTTGTTGAGATATATCCTGTATTCAATGCCTAATATAAAATGAAACATAATTATTTTAGATTTTTAATTCAAACTGTAAAAATTAAGCAGATATTAACAGCCAGTCATTCAATAAACAACTCAGTTTTAGAACACTTTTCACATAAATGTCTCAGAACACTTTCCAAAAGGTAAAACTGGATAAAATTATAAACAAGTTAAGAGAAGATAAGGCTTTAAACAAACAGCAAAAGGACTTGTTTAGAATAGTTTGAAATTGATTTAACAATTCTCATCTCTGTAGAAAACAAATTCTGCTTGCAAGGAATGAGGTTGGGGAAAGCATGTGGCACCCTCTCATCCAGATATGTGCTTGTTACCTTCAGATTGCTCGTAGGAGTAGTTGTTTAAAGACTTGGGCTCTCAGGCAAAATCAACATGAAAATAACACTAAAATCACTATTTTCTCATGGCTGGAGAAAATTATATTGTTTGACGAGTCTCAGTTAAGAGGATGACGTGACATAACTAAACCCTGAACTTAGCTGGTGTCAATGAAAACTTTATCTCGATGTTGTGACCCACCCAGGGCTTTGGATCCAGATCCTCCCAAACCTTAGTTTTTAGCGTACTTTCATTGACTGTGGAAGATAAGTTGTAACCGCTGTAGGCAACTGTGTACCTGATAGCCAGTGTGTTTTGAGGTCTGTTTTGAGCTCGATCTTTTCATTTAATATTAACATCTTCTATTTGTCTACTTTTCTTGTTTTGTAGAAGAATGTCTTCCAAGCAGGCTACCTCTCCATTTGCATGTGCAGCTGATGGAGAGGAAACAATGACCCAGGACTTAGCATCACGAGACAAGGAAGAGGGCAACAGTGATCAGCATGCGACCTCTCATCTGCCTCTACATAATGTAATGCACAACAAACCTCACTCTGAGGAGCTACCAACTCTGGTCACAACCATCCAGCAAGATGCTGAATGGGATGGGGTCGTCTCAGCCCAACACAGAATGGTGAGTTTCACAGTTCTCATAGCAGCTTTCTAAATCAGTATCAGTAAAGACTGTTCACTTCCATTTTGAAAGACATGTTCAGTGCAATCCTACTTGGGTGCAAAGCTTCTTACATGGTGAGATGTCAGCATTAGCAATATATCAACATCAATATGGTGTAATTGTAAATTACAGTTGTATAATCTTGTTAAGTATACAGGTCTATATGCATGAGGTCATATGATGAGTTCACCTTCGGAAAGGAAATGCATCTATTTATCATGTTTTCATTCATACCCTGATTTATGTCATAACCTCTCTAGCTCATATATTCAAGCATTAATTTAAGACAGGAGGATGTAGCTTACAACTGTTTGTCATCTGCAAAGTGTTGGACTGAAGGAAGAAAGTTTAATACATTTTTTTAACTTGCCTCTCATAAATAGAACCCACCAAATCTAGAATATTATAGCTTCATACCACAACAAAGAAGCTGGCATTTTAGGTGCCACAAACATCCTGCTGTATTTACATGAAATTACAACTTTTTGTGAAGGGGAAAGGTTTTTATGAGTAACTATCTCATGCTCTTCTACTCTAGATTCCCAGTTTGTATATAGGTGAGGTTCACAAAGATCAGAATTATTATCTGTATTCTTTTCAGTTTGCCCAAATAAAATTATTTTACAGGTGTAATACTGTCTCTTTGCATCCCTCGATCTCTGTTATAAGTGGGCAGACTGAATGAAGACTGAATGGGCATAGCATCTTAGTCAGTTTATTTTCCTTATACGTGTTCCTGGGGAGCAGAATTGAGGCAAATGGAACAACCAGGTGCTCTGTAAATTTAGAACACCATAATTCCAGACTCTCCATAAAGTGACTTTCACAGACATTAAATTCACATAATTAGTTTAAAAAGAATACCCTACCTTTACATAAAATTTCTTTTGTGTATTTATTAGATGTCTAAGACTAGACTTTTTTTCAGGAAGTCTATATTTTTTTCAGTAGGAATTAGAACTTTTTAATAAGGTAAAAAATAACAATTGTAGAATTTTCTGACAACTCTAACAATGAATTTATTTCAGATTTGGCTAATAGTAATAATTCTGATGAGTTATTCAAGATAGAGACTGGCATTCTTCATGCATATTATGATTACTGAAGTTAGAGCACTAAATAAATACTAGCACTTGAATAATACCTATTCTGTTAAGATAGTTTTTTACAAAAATCAGATTGATTCACAAGATTAAATCAAACTAGAAAAATACTACGTAATCTGTAATGCACACTTTAACCCAGTGAAAAACTCTCTGCCAGGCCTAAAATATTCCTAAGGATTTGTGCTACCGCCACAAAGCTGGCAAAATTCTTGGTCTTATTTCAACTGTGAAAATGGCTTTAAAGAAAAATGATTGAAGACTAGTAATTTGGCAAGGTAGGTTATATTAGTCAAAGGTCACCTAAATATGTATGTTATTAGATGCATACTAATGTTGTAAGTTGTATATATAGCTTCTATGCAAAATTTCCTGATGAAACTTATTTTTGGATGGAGAGTAACCCTTTTGCCCAAGTCATGCAGTAACAAACATATCATAATAATTTTAATTTAGTTCTATGTTAGCAAGAGGGAAGGCAGAATGCAGAATAGAAAGGCTTGATCAAATCTGCTGATGAAAAAATAACTGTGAATTCCTCAGCCACTTTCCTGTTCATTCAGTGGGGCATGTGCACTCTGGGAATTTCAGTCTCAGGACAATAAACATTGATGAAATGACTCTGTGTCCCAGAGAGGAAGGGACTCGTCACGCCGGGGAATCTCCCAAAGCATATGTTTTGGATTCAGGCTGTTTCTTGGACCTGGAGTAGTACCCGAGCCCAAGTGACAGAACCTCCTGCAGTGTGATCAGTTGTGCTCGTTCGCATTGCTCTAGAATGACCTTACCCTTACAGCAAAAGAGTGCAATCTCTGTTTTCTTAATGCCATGCTACCCTGTCAATGCTTGCCGTACCTCTGGATGAGCACAAACCAGTCTCCAGCTTATCACGTTTCAGAACAGGTGCACGAACTTTGCTTGAGTGACTTAGCACTCTGTTTTTCCACCCTCCTTTTTTCAGTAAATCCTCCATCATATACCTACATGAATCTCCTGAAAATCATTAGTAGTTTCCATGACTCCCTTGGGCCAGATTTGGTGGTGTTTGCATGCCATCCTTACTTAGGTGGCATTCAGTTAAACCAGACAAATTTCTTTGCCCAGCTAAATCACAGAATCACACAGAATCACAGAATCGCTGAGGTTGGAAGGGACCTCTGGAGATCATCTAGTCCAACCCCCCTGCTCAAGCAGGGTCACCTAGAGCACATTGCACAGGATTGCATCCAGGCGKGTTTTGAATATCTCCAGAGAAGGAGACGCCACAACCTCTCTGGGCAACCTGTTCCAGTGCTCTGTCACCCTCACAGTGAAAAAGTTTTTCCTCATGTTCAGATGGAACTGTCAGCTGGGTATAGTATGGGTATAATTTACGGGTTTCAGCTGGAAGTGGAAACTGAGGTTCTGAGGCGTGCTATTCGGCCGTGCTTAAAAGAGAACTAAACCGCAAGGTTTAGCAAGGTCCCAAATAATTTAAAACTGCATGGAGCAGGGTCCCAGTTTATTTACTGTAAAAGTGGCAGTTTAGATGACTAGTTTGATCACAACAGTGAAGTGGTGAAAAAATTTTTTTCTTGAGGGACTGTCATTTAGATTGATTTTCTTATTTGTGTCCTTCATGAGAAACCCTTTAAGCTCCAATTAAGTTTCTTTGAAACACCTCAGTCTCCAAGCAGACATCGATACTGCCGGGAAAGAATTCAGAGAGGCCTGAAATCTTCCTGCTGAAGGCAATTTTTTAGTCCTTTAAGAGAGGATAGGAGTTTCATTGCAGAAAGAGGAATTCTAGGAGGAGGGTTGGGCAATTCTGGGATAGGGACTTTAGCAGTGACCACTTTTCTTCTTAATAAAACCAAACTCCCAGAAGGCAGGCGCTTTCTGACCTTTCCCAGACAGATCCTTTCAAAGCAGGTTTGAAGAAGCACCTGCTCATACCGTTTACACTGAAAATAAAGACAGTGCTGCTGCCATTAAAATGCATCAATAATGTGTGTTGTCCAGTTGTAAGATAGTAAATTCAAAGAGTTCTATGTTGACATATGGGGAGGAAAAATTTTGTGTTGACGTATGAATAGGAAAAAATTTGTTTTTTAAGTGGTACCTAATTAAGGGCACAATCCTGCATGCTTTGTGCCCTTATAACTACCGAAGAGTTCACTGGAATTTGTGAGAGCACACAGTATGCGTCGAAACAGGCTGTGAGGGCTGTATGGATCTTAGACAAAGAAAGATATTGTAGTAGGAAAATTTGACTAAAAAATTACTGAGGTTTTTCCCAACATTTATTGTATGCACCACTTTCTGTGATATAAGATACCTTTAAACTACATTGTGTATTATCATAAAAACAACATGCTGGCTAGAAATGTTTTCAAACTTTCACTCCCTTTTGATATCAGGCATTGCTTTCCACGGAGTCCTTTGTGTATTCTGAATGTCTGGAAGCCAAAATATTTTGTTTTAACTCCCACTCTATAGTATTTCCCAGCTGTGTACTTATATGGTGTAATAAAAGGATTTAACAAATGGGAAATAGCAGCTGCATTTGGAAATTCCCTTTGTGCTCCCTTTTCATTTGACAGATTCAGCAATGTGTAACAACTGTAACGTCAGACCTGTAATGACTTACACTGCAAGTATCGTATCACCAGCCAATTTGATGTTACAGTGGGGAAAAAATAAAGCAGCAGAAGGATTTGGGCCTGTAATTTCATATTGCTGAGCTGGAAAGATTATCAGTATATTTCTAGCTATAACTTAAAATAAAAATACCTGGATGCTTGGGTATTTATTGCTGCTTGTGCTTCTGCTAGAAAATAAATACTATTTTAGACCAAGGAATTAACTTTTTGCTGCAATAAACTTAGGGAAGAGGGGAAAGTGGTACTAAGATAAGAGTGAGGAAACTATCCTGCCTTCTCTCATGTACAATGATTAGCGGCAGGAAATACCACCAAATTTTATAAATTGCATCCAAAACCTGACTCTCATGGGGCATCAGACAGAGAGGGTGAGGAGGGATGAGAAAAAGCCAACAGAATTTATTTTTGCTAAATTTAAAAGCAACTAAATTTTTTATTCCAAAAATGTTTTTGCTGGTAACTCTGTAAAGTAAGGGAGACTCATGATTTGTGCTGCATTCCCTGGGGTGCCAGGAAGTGATCACCTCCTGTCCCCACCTTCATCACCAGCCCTGCACAGTTTGTGAGGCAAACTATAAAGGTTTTCTATTTTTGCTTTGGAGTGCTGGGGGAAAGCAGTGCCAAGAGCAAGCTACGAGATGAGGGGAACAAGCGGCCTGCTCTGCTTTGGTGAAGTGGCTGGCGTCTTCCCTTGGGTCTAGAGGCTAGACACGGGCCTTTGCTGGGACAATAAATTTAAGCAGCTTTAACCTAATGAAATCTGGAATCTTTTTCCACATGACAGAATTATTTCTTTTTTCTGAAATGATGAAAAGAGAGGCAAATTCTGTTCCCATCCTCCAACCCCGTATATAACAATTTGGTACCAGGCAGGGTCTCTGAAGAGCTCACGGCACTGTGAGGAGCGCTGTATATATCCGTGAGTGGGAGAAGCTCTTTTCTTTTCCTGCTGATGTTCCTCCCCAGCCTCCGCTGTCAGGGTACAGCCGGGGGGTTACGGGCAATGTGTGCATGCCCAAGGTGAGGGCACCCGCATCTTTTTGCTCTACCGTTACTTGAAGTGATGCAGTAAGAGACTGTTACAGGGAACCACAGCAGCAAATAGGGTCTAAAGGATGGGTGTTATTTCCCTGTGAGCAAGGAAAGACCGACACTCCGTGTGTACGCAAGTTACCTGCCTCCAAGTATACGCTACGTTTCCCCTTGTATGATTTGTGACATCACTCAGAGACCCTCGGAGTTTAGAATCGAAATTTATCTCCCTGGATTTTATGTCAAAGGGGAACACTGACGTATACTTCATAATTGTGTCACGTCTCTGTCTGTTGTTGACCTCTTGCCAAAAGAGCGAAAGGCTTGCTACCTTTCCCCTGTGCCTGCACATACCTCTCAGCAGCAGAGTTTCATATATTCAGCAGGGAAGGACAAGATCTCTTAATGACTATTGTATTCATTCTCTTTTAAATAGTTTTAAATCACCAAGTGTCCACTTTAACTTTATATAGCTTTTTAGCAAAACTATTAACACCAGAAAGACAAAAGTAGGCGGTATCCTTGAGGTCTTAATGTTTCAGTGCTTACTGTCTCTACAAAAAACAAACACAATCCGCCCTCCCAGCCCTGATCCTTGCTATAGACTTCCTTGTCAAAAGTTCTTCTCTTTAAGGAAAATAAACTCAGGTTTTTAGGAAAGATCTTGGAAAAATGTTTGCACATACTGCACACTGTGAATGTGTTGTTATAAAGAATTCATGGCTTCAAAGTCTTAAAGTTATGGACACAATTACATAGTTTGAAATTTTATTTTAGTTGATCTAGTGGCTGGATACGAGCATATAAAATACATCAAATATAAATGCCCTAACTCTAGCAATTGTGTATCTGCTAAATTGCTCGTGCAACTGTTACTTACATGTTCAAATCTGAGTTTTGTGATGATCTATTGCAATTTTACTGTGGTAGTAATATTATTTCTGGATGCCAAGTAATGCATCAGAATTTTTACCTAACTGAAGACAGAAATATTTTCACATGTGATTGCATGGCTACAAGGTTTTGGCTGAAACTAAAGAGTGCCATTTTTTTCCATAAAATAGATCCCTGTGAGGAATATATTGCAGAAAAGATAGAATTTTTTCAAGCAACCAGCATTTAGGTATGTGCTTAACTTGACTTTATTAGGACTAGCAATGACTATAATGTTAAGCACATGCCTAAAGGTTTGAAATATTGTGGAGGTAGTTTTACTAGCTTGAGCATAAAAAGATGTCTGCCTTTCGTATTAAAAATAACAAAACAATTCCCTAAAAATGTGCAGGATAGGGTACTTAATGGGGCTGGTAAAATACAAATTAACTTTGTTTAAAGAAGAATCAAATAATTGTTCTTTTTGACATGCTTGTTCTACTTGTATTATTTTCATTTTCACCCTGTACAGTTTTTCCAAATGTAAGGTCTATTTTAAATCTTTCCCTGTATTCTAGGGAGAATAGTATTTAAATAGAATTAACCATCATCTGAATACTTCACAAAAGACTTCTAGTTTATGTTCATCTAAATCTGTAGACATTTTATTCCTTTTCCCTTATTTTTTTCCATTTTCTTATAAAGCAATTTCTGAAAAGTTTTTAATCCAGTTCTGTATATTGAATTTTTTCAAAAGTAGAAGCGTTAACATGCTCTAAATTGTTAAATTTTTTTTTCCTTGGGCAAGAAGGAATCAGGTATGCATGCTGATTAACACACTCCAGTCATTAACATGTGATTATGTGGGCTGCATATTGAGCACCTGCCAAAAGATAAAATCCAGCACTTTACTACATCTGTGCAAGGACTTTTTGCATTTCTTTTGTACTTTGACAGCTCAAGAAAAAACAGACTTTGGTATCTTTGTTCAGCATAATAAAACTGTGTACGTAAAATGTCTTCATGGAGGAAGGAAAGATACTACATATATTTATTTTAATCTTTGAGGTCATGAAAAATCCAGTGACTGATTACACAGCACCAAGTGTAATATGAATCTCCTAATGTACTGTATCACTGACATTCATATACAGTTTACAACATTCCTGCATGTTTATAAGGATTATCTGTTCTGGGATTCAGCCAATGTTATTCTAGTTCACAACAGTTTTATGTGATACCTTTATGTCTCATAAATGTCTTGTTTTTACTTCAATCTTCCAAATGTTTCATCAGTGTTTACCTTAAAGAAATACAAGTACTCTATGCAGCAGGCTGGTTTCCTGCGTGCATTCCTCTGCAAACGCTGAAATGAGCACATAAAGTGTGTAATGCATGTCATGTAACTGTATACAGAGAAGGAGTTGCATGTGCATTTGATATTGCTAAAACATACATACAAATTTTATTCTGATATTTACAATAGATCTAGTTATAAGTTGGACAACTAAGACGATCTAATATGAGGCAGTTGGATATATACAAAGCGGTCTGGAATATCCAAGCCACACAATCCTTGTTTTACTTGGCAGCTTCTGACAGCATACATCACAAAGTATGTGTCTTTATTTACCCCAAAGGTAAACAGTGTTAATCAGCCAGGACTGATCACAAAGCATCTTCCATTTCAATTTATGAAAATGTAAGTCAAAATTCTCATCCTATAAATGGTTCTTCCATCATTTTTTCCTTAATTAGAGCATTTAACCAAAGGCTTAAGGCCCAGGGCATAAAGTCTCAATACTGTTGTGTTTTACTGCCAGGCCTAAACACAGGGAGTTAGGACATGTGGTATTTGGATAATTAAGGAAATCCTTAGCATCTAACCCTTACAAAGGCACACATGAGTTCATGCATATCGTTTAAGAATGTGTTGATTGCCCTATACAGGTGACTGGCCATTGTATTTAACTATTTTGCGGCGATTTGCTATCCTGGAATGGGAAGAAAATGCCTGTCAACTTCTTTAACAGATTTGCTCATTTATAAAGAGAAGGTTTTGTATCATATAGTTGAAAACTGTAACCTTTTTTCTAAAATACTCTCTACATGGAAGCTGGTATAGATGGATTAATCTGGTTTTGCTCCAACACTGGAGTTTGAAGAGATTACTCCAATTAAGTGGTCATATTTTACATGAAACAGCAAGTTCCTGGCCTGTTCCTTCCGTATAGCCATCTAGGCTTGCAGAGGCCTATTCATAAGGCCATATTCATCTCCTGTATGCTTGATTATCATGTCAGCCCATTTTTAAACCTTTTATCTAAACTACAGTCATTTTCCCTATTTTTTCTTACTTTAGGTTATTATTCCTTGGCTTAGAGCTAGTGCTTACTGTTGTATCATGTAGTATTGAGGTTTTACATATGTATAAAGGCCAGATACAAGCCTTTTATCAGATTGTATTCAGCCTACACCCTGGCAGCTGAAATCAGTGTAAGTTTTATCCGAGTAAACACTGAGTTAAAGACTGGAGGTTTTATTCCATTAGTTGCCATTTGCCCTCCCACTAGCATAATTTGCTGAGACTTTACAAATGATGTTCTCTCAATAGCTCATAGCAGCCATTCTCAAGCCTTGGATTTAAATAAATCTTTCTTAATAAAACTTTTGTTTTTTTTTAATCAGATGAGAATTGGAAATGATCACTTAGATTTTTAATTTCTCTTAATTCTATTTAATTAAGTTCCTCAAAATGGGAAACCTTATTTAATGTAGTGATTGGAAATGATTTTGTAAACATTTGCTTTCATTATATGTTAACTCCAATCTAGTTCCAAGTGCCAGCATGCCTCTAGTACTTGGAATAAAAAACACTCTGGATATCCAACTTTCCTGGGGTGTTTACATGTGTCCCATTCAATGCAGAGACAGATAAATATCCCTTTATAACAGAAAAGCCTCATCCACATGGAAATAAGCAATTTAGCTAACACATTTTATGTTAGTAATATTTGCTTTCTACTTCTTCTTGGCCATTCATCCTGGGCTTTCAGTTGAACTCTTACAGAAACAGTTTTCTCTCTGGCTGTTGAGTAGGATTACAGTCATCCACCATCAGTCAAAGTTTGATGGTGGTTTTCCTTACATTGCTGACTAATGCCGTGACCCTGACTTTGGATGGCCTACAGTTTCAGTTCCCAGTTTTGTCTCTTTTCTCACCCTCAGAGAGCACCTATGTTTGAGGCAGAATCTGTGCTCCCTGCACAGCACGCAGATGCCCCCATGAGGAACGGTGCTGTCCCCTCATAGAGCCCCGCAGCTGTGGCCGCTCCTCCCCCGGGAGACTGCTGCCCACCTGGGCAAGCCCAGGCCCAGTCTGTTGGCCCATCCTGAGCCCATATCGCCATCGCAGGGAGCACTCTCCTGGGCCACACCGCAGGAGAGTCGTGCCTGGAGAGGCCCCAAACTGGGATTTCTGCTTCTCAGTCCCTAAATACAGGATTCGTTTGTATTTCAGCCCTTCAGGGGAGGGAGCAAGAATATTTAATCTTGACTTTGCTGAATCCATGACGCTGTAGACATTCCCTTTCGCTAATCTAGCCTACAATCTTTTACCTATGTAATGGTCTTTTTGTGTTCGTTTTGTTTGTTCTATTTTAGAAATGAAAGGGTTTAATAAAAGTTGTCCCAAGTTGGTTCATGATTCAGGTTGCATATATTGATATCAATATTAGATACCCTATATCAAAAGTACAAGGTCAACTTTTAATACCCTTGTTTACCTCACTTACAGCAGTACTCCCTCATTTATCCTGTTAAAACCGGTTGGATCACTAATGGGAAAATGAAGTACTTAATAAAGCTGTTAGACTCTAAAACACAAGAAAACACATTTTTTACACCAACAGAAAAATTATGATTGTTTATTCAATCCCATTTCAACGGAAGCACCTAAGAAGGTGTAAGACTTCCTTATTCTGTACAGTAACTAAGCAGCTTTCTTTTTGAAGAGTATTGTCAACACAAAATATGAAATTTGGTGAATGTGCATACTAAAAAATTATTTTCTTAGTGTGAAAGGCATGCCAAAATATTTTCAAGTATTATCTTAAGGTAAATTTTTAAAGGAACCGTTATGGAGTGGGAAGAAAATATCATGTATGTTGCCACAAAGAGTCTCCATCTTATTTATGCTTGGCCATTGTTTGTAATTATTCAGAATTGTTTCTGCCATTAACAAAACTGTACTTACTTGAGCCATTCACAGAACCTCTCAAAGGAAGGGCCAACAGGCCATTCATTGTTTCTGCTACACAGCTTGGATGGCTGATAAGTATAAGGACACTGTTGTCGAACCACATATATTCCTAGTAAAGTTGTGATTGGTTAGAGAAGATGCTGCCCCTCTAATATGAAAAGCACCAAGGACAAGCATATGAAAGCTTTTACCATATTGCATCTGAAATCCTAATGCTGTTTTCTCATTGACATACCTGTGTTTAGGGGTACCTAAATAGGATTTCACGTACTGGTACCTTTCCTTGAGTGAGCCATGCATAATATTTGCCTTGCTAATTTCTTGTTTTTTTTCTTTTGTCCATTTATTTATTTTTCTCCATTTTGTCCACACTGAGACCTAATCCTTAAATTTTAATGCCTATAAATAGGTATTTATTTTGTTATAATGACATTTTGTCAATACCACTAAGCACAATGAGTTGAATGATCTGTAGTAAAACTATGTCTATGCTATTGGACTGGCAAGGAAATCTGTACAGGAGGAATGTCCTTTATCTACCTTGAGATTAAAAACCCACATTTCAAAACTAGACTCAATTGATTGTCCCTGCTGAATGGTAAGCAGCTGGAATAGTCGTCCAGAATGAGTTTGCCTTAAACTGTTGGACAGTAAGATTTTCTATTTTACTTATCTCTGCAAATAAATACATTTTCAGCTTAAAAACTTATTTAAATCTGACACAAGACAAGAAAGTTTAAGATATACAATCACCATACATTTTGTTTCTTAAGCAGTCAGATTTATGCCTACTTTTGTGTCATAAGCTGTCTTCAAATTTTGTCTCTTATCAAGGGCTGGTCTTTAAATGTCACCATTGTGGTGGGTAATTTGTAGATAATGAACATGTCCTGCTGGAGGATCAAAACCCCTTTGCAAGGTTGGTGTATTCTGGTATAAGCACATACAGTTCTACAATTATCCGATAATAATGTGTGAGTGGGAGGATAGTTTTGTAAGTCCAGCAAAGGTATGGGAACCTGAGCAATCTGCACCACATGTCGGTTTGGATTAAACTGAGAAGAAATAACTCACTTTGCTATGTTATCTGCACTAAGCGATATTTTTACTAAGGATGAAATACACTTTTAGGACCAAATTCAAAGTTTTACATATTTGGCTTTATCTTCAATTTCTTCTTTTCTCAAATCTGTTCTCATTGGAAATAAAATACACTTCTTGCTTCAGGAGGAAAGAATATTTTGATACTGCAGCTTTATTAATATTTCAGTATTGTTCTATTCTTGATTAGAAATTGAATTAAATCTAATGTAGTCAAGACTAAAAATGTGTAGGTTTACTGTGAATGAATTTCACCCATTTTGGTTGAAAAAGCCTGCTCAGTTTTTTGTCCATAGACTGTGTATTTGCCATTTACCTTATGTTAATATATTTTCCTTTTTTCTCCTTCTAACATGGTAATCACTGAAATCAGTAACAGTTGTGTGCCTTGGAAAATACATCTTTCAAAGGGAGTATCATGAGTTGAAGATATAATTTCAAGTTTAGACTTAAAAAGCGATTGTATAGAAATACATGAATTTTAAATTTGAGGATTTAGGGATGTGTCAGTTGTCTGGTGTATTATACAGCTATTGGATGAATTTGACCACCAGATTGTGTCCAAATGCATTAAATGGATATTCATATTAGTCAGATATTTCGTTGTCCAATTTCCTATTAAATATTATCAGTTATGCAGAAAAAAGTTGACTTGTACTGAGAATTTTCATCAGTGCTGATGGATTGCTCAGCTGGGTTTTGCAAAATGAAAACATTCAAGTTGATCTTGGCTGGGCACTTTACTTATTGGTGCCTCTTCTTCCTTACTCTTGGAAAAGGCATGAAAAATACCTTTGAGTAGCTTCCCTTCTCTCTTCAGATCAAATGAAATGTAACAGAGCTTCCTCATTCCATAAAAGGTGGCTTCATAAAGCTTCTCAGGGATAGGCTCTCTTTCGTTCTTGAATCCTCCCATCTTGAAAGGAACCAGGTTCTCCTTGCCTACCCACATGTTTATTTTCTTGTTGTATGGTGAGAAGCATAGCAGGCCTTTTCTCTTCTGGACTCCAGATTTTCTAGTGAGAGTACCTTGTGCGTTAGAGCAAGAGGACCAACCAACAATTTGTGGAGAAGAGGTACTTCTTCTACCAAACAATACCCATGCTCTGCTAGTCTCTTTTCTGAGGATATCTGTGCCGTGAGGATGCATTTCCAGTTACGTTATGAGGGTGTCTGCACACTGATGAATGTGTGCGTATATGAACTTTTGATAGCCAGGCCTGCATTTTGACGCATGTGCTAGGAGCACTTCTAGTCATGCAGTGGGCGAGGAGCTGGGACATAAATGTGATGTAAATTGTTCCATGAAAGATGATGTGGTCCACCAAGCTCATCAAAATCCTCCATGAATTTGTAACCTTTATTTGATTTTGAATGAGCAGATCATTGCAGTAACAATTGCCTTTCAAATACAGAGGAGTCACCTTTCTGGAGAAAATATAATGGAAAGGCTTCCCTTGCCCCATTGTTTTTTAATCTGTCTAGTCTTCCGTGAATGTGAGATCAATATAAGCTCTTCATATGACTGGAATAAAAGAGAAAGCTGCCAACCGTAGGTATATAGGAATGAAAATACCTATCTGAAGCCTTTATAATGTTTCAGCATACTTAGCAAAACTTAGCAATTTTATTCTTACATTTCTTATGAATTTATCTAGAATCATAGAGTGCATGGGAATTGGTCTTATTTCTTGTAGGTAATTGTAGATGCAGCTGATTTAGATTGTTCTGAGTTCTGCTATTATTAGTTGTGTATTTACACTGGACTGGTCTACAGTTTTTCCATTTGCCCATTTAATCCCTTGAATGCCTTTGAGTTTGTGTAGTTCTCTTGTTGGCTCCTCAGCCACCCTTTTTACCACTGCTGATTTCAGAGAAAACTGGAGTTCAGAAAGCCATTGTTGCTGGGTTTCTTAAAGTGCCAATTCAGATAGTACACTGAAAATGTATTAGCCATTTAGTGATCCCAGTACTGCAGCTGCAGAGCCAAACACAACCAAACATGTTAGGGATACCTTTTGCTCGTCTTTTATTTTTATTCTACATTTTCATTATCCACAAAACTGACATTATAATATACCCTATTAGTTGAACAGATCCTCATTCTTTTGGAAATTATCACTCTGCCTCTACCCTGTAAACATGCCTCGTTTTCATAGAGGCTAAACTTGTCACTTCTCTATTATGGCCATTTCAGGCTTTTGGGTGAAGAAGTGTGCATGTGGTGCATAATGGAGGCAGGATTTGGAGAGTCTTACACGAGCGTTGAAGGAACATTGTGCTGCACTGTGTATGCCTCCAGAGGAGGGATAGGGTAGGTTATCAGGAGGAAGAACGTTCGGTCATTTCTACTTACCCCACAGATTAGCCTTATCTTCTTGTCTCCGGCCTAAACGACAGATTGAGTGTTCTTTGCTGAGAGCATGATAAAAACCCCATTGAGCTTGATGGATATTCTCCATTGACTATGAGAGGACTTTGCTTTCTTGAGAACAAACTGCTTTTAAATTACTAAGTTACTCTTATACTGTAAGCTTCAAAGATGTAAATGCCATGTTATATGGTACTAATTCTTCATTAAGGAAATGTGTTATAGAAACTCAAGTTTTAAAGCTGAAAAATATTAGAAGATGCTTTTTTTCATTCCCATAGGAACTTAACAAAAAGTCTTAAGAAAAGTGCAAAATAGTTTTCAGAAACTATTGAAGATAATAAAGCCTTCCTTTTGTAGCAACAAAATAAATGCAGCTCCAAACCAAGTCCATCTAAGCTATCATTGTTTTGGGTAATCTCTGATTCTTTAATCAATACAAATGGATTGAATAAGACATTCTTTAATGTTTGATAGATTAAAAAACGAGGATAGAGGTTAGTTCAATGGCATCTCTCTTTCTATCTGTGCTTACATAATTTCTGTCACTACTGCTGTGTTGAAAGGGATGCTGTGACTGCTGGTATGATACAGTATCTTCTTCTAGTTTACTGCCTTAGTGAATAAATGCATTTTCAACATCACTAGCAAATGCTGCCTCCTTCTCTAGTGACAGTAGTAATGCTGTGCTGACCATATACTGCAGTGCTCGATAGCAATTTGTCACCACCACCTTCTACGCAGTCCACAGCCCTTAGTTGCCACACTTGTTCACTGCTAGTGTTGTTCCTTCTGTTATTTTGCACTGCCGTTTCTTAATCCCTTCAAGCCTGAAGGAAAGATTTATGTCTGACATTGTTGCCAATGGTTATGTTTTCTAGTCCCTCTTTCCTCAGACTGTTTCACATGGAATATTGCACAACCCAGGTTGTCTCAGTACTCTGTAGATGGGTATTTTCAGCTCACAAAGTAGTAGGAATATTATTGTTTGTTGTGCATACTATGCATTTACCATGGCATTGGGAAAATGAGTTAGATAGAACTATTAATGCCTCTGTTAATTCTTAAATATATTGTGACTATTATTATTACTCTTTAATGAAAATCTGTTTTATGGCATTGAATATATTCACCGACATGTCTAGTCAACAATAAACACAAAGCCCAATATTTTTTTAACCCAAATTTTTAACATTGCAGCTGATATCATTAAAAAATTAAAATAGAATAATAATTTTGGAAAGAGAACTGCATGAGAAATTCTTGTGGTTGAGGCTTTAAGGGCAAATTGAAGAGTTTGTACTCTTCTTAGCAGAGAGAGTGAGAGCAGAGATGCAGTGAATGCCTGTCGATGGGAGACTGAGGAGGCGGAGCAAAAGAAGGTCACATAAGGCTCTGCTTTTGGGTGATATGGCAAAATTGATGAGAGCTGGACATTAATGGTTGCTTTTGATGCTTATTTCTTAGCTTATTGTCCAAATACTATGTGTTACATATTGACAAAGGAGATATACCTTTTTTTACTTCCGTTTCTGTATTTTTGAATACATAATCCCTCTTTTGACGAATGCGGTCCTAATACCTGTGTATCAGCATCCATGACTTGTTCTGACATAAACTCGTCTGCTTTTGTATACTGGAAGCACTATAATCCTCATTCTTTAAGAAAAGGATATAATCTAAAGAGCAGTAAATAAGTATGAATGGATGCATACCGTATGCCTTGTTTCACTGTGAAGTGTATTCTTTTGATTGTCTTTGCTCCTCAGTTAATATTGGCCTAACTCCTTCTCAAGTTTTAAACCTATGTTGATTTCCATTAGCTGAGGATCTGTCCAGGAATTATTTGGCCTTGCTTGTATTTTCTCTCTTTGTGCTACCTGTGATGCCATTACTTAAAAAAAGCAAAAGACAACTTCAAAAACTGAACAAGTTCATTGAAAAAAGTGTTGAAATTGCTTGTTTCTGACAAGCAGAATCCTTGATGAGGACTATCTGAGGCATGAAACATGACAGTGAAAAGCATGGAGAGGACTGGTCTTAAGGAAAGAGAGGCCCCTGTCAAGCACTGAAGCTAAGACATTCAAATCGTAATGCCCGTTTTAGAAGCTGCAGGATACATGTAGGCTCCTTAGTATGACATGCTAATAAGTAATGCTTTCAGTTGCTACCTGTTTGAGATCCTCAATTAAGAGAATAGCCTATGTTTTCACATTGTGTTGTTTCTTTGCAGGAGTCAGAGAGTAGTAAGTTATGTTCCCTATATTCCTTCCGAAATACCTCTACCTCACCACACAAGCCCGACGAAGGAGGTCGTGACCGCAGTGAGCTAATGACCAGTGTTAATTTTGGAACGCCAGAACGCCGCAAAGGAAGCCTTGCTGACGTGGTGGACACACTGAAGCAGAAGAAACTAGAAGAAATGACCAGGACTGAGCAAGAGGGTATGTGTTGGATAAGACTGAAACATTTCCCCCCCMCACACACAAATTTTACAGTATAAAGAATGTGTTGGGTATCAAGAGCCAGAGAATTGCATAATTGGCAAAGGCTAGGAGAAAGTTATTCACAGGTTACCATGGCAATGGTAGTTTGAGATCCATTAGGGATTTTAGACAAATATGTCTGTTTTTTAAAACTTTCTGAATTGTGTTGGTTGTCTGTGAGTCAAAGCAAGATTGTAGGTTTAGATGAAAACTCAACTCTTACTTGAAAGGTTATGATGAATTCCTAACTGGTCGTAGAGTAGTGAGGGATATTCTTCAGTGGTATTTGTTCTTTTTCTTTTAAAAGATAAATGGTTATTCTAAACAATAGGAATGAATAAAACAAGAGCTGTTTTATTTTGCCTCTGAAATTCTCATCTTTCATCACCTTAGTGACCCAGCATCTGTGGCTAGGAGAATGGGAAACTGTTTTGAGTTTTAAGAGGACCTAGTTCTGACCTATATATATATAGATTTGCAGCTGAAAAAAATCAGTCTTTTTACAGTGTGCTCAGATATTGTTACATGTGTTAAAAGATAGACATAAAAATGAGGACAAATCTTGGAGCTGTAAGGCAGTTTATGTTCAGTCTTTATTCAGATAATGTTTTCCTTGACTTTGCTAAGATTTTTGCTTTGATAGGGACTAAACAATTGGAGAATGAGTTTAGCAGTGTGCGCGTAGTGGACAGGGTCCACTATGAAAATCTTTCCCCATTTCAAGTAGGATTGAGTAGGATACTTCGAGAAGGATGAGCTCAGATCTTGTCTCTGAGCTCATGCATTAGCTTGAACAAAGGAAGAGGAATGAGCAGAAGGCTCTGAAGTAGATATAGAGGCATGGAGGCATCTGAAGGTATGACTTCCAGAAGACCTTCTGAAATATGCAGATTCTGTTAGTTATTTTGCCAGTGTTGTTTTGTGGCATTAAAAATAACCAAGGAAGAATATTTGTAATGTAGTAGAACCACTAGGCAGTAGAACCTTGTGATCTTCTTTTTCTTTAAAATATGAATGAATTCAGAATGATGTTACCTCCTCTGTTTCATGATATGGCCACAGCCTTCAAAGCATGTGCTTTAGGATCCCTTGGCTTTGTGTAACAAAGTAGATTTTAGTTAAAATTGATACTGATACAATAATATATTTAAATATGGAATTAAATCATGTAGGAATGGAAGTAGGCCTTCAAATTTCTTGGCACAATTGTTAAATGCCAGCACATAGTTAAATGTGTTCTCTAGGTGTCCTTTCTGAAGCTGGTGAAACATCTCTAAAGAGAGAATGTCCCAGATTCTTTACTACCATCTGTCAGTTTTCAGCTGTAAAGATCACTCTTTTAAAAATTGCTTTCTTAGATTTGGTGGTTAGACTAGGAAAACTATTTTAAATGTTACTTTGGCAAAATGTTTTTTTTACAGTCAGTTAACAGTCGTTCGACACTCCATGCTAATCAAAGGTCTTGGCTCATACTTTGCTGCAGGAGCATGCAAGTTGCTGTTGATTATAGTGACACCACAGCTAAGACTTTTCCAGGAGTATGCAGAACGGTGTGCTAATAAAAATGTGCTTCAAAATGTTTAAGGATAACATCTTAGAGTAAGGATTCAAGTGTTTAGTAGCTTATTTTTGTATGAATTCTCAAGAATTTTCTGTGCTTCCTCTTTATTAGTACGTTCTAGTTGATTTGATTTAAGAGAGGTATGTACACAGCAAAGGGATCACTCTTACTGAGTCTGAGCCTTCCATGCTGCTTATTCCCACCAGCTGTGAAATAAAGGTGCTTCCTAATCTATAAAACGATTTTGCCTTTTATGGACCACACTATACTGGAAAACTATTTTCAAGCTTGTAAGTTCAAAGGTAATTGGCTGTATCTTCATGTCAAATTCTTTTCAAGCCATCAAGCATTTTCTGTAGAAAAGATTCACTTCCATTTTGCAAAAATAATTACTGGACATCTGATTGGCACTGTATAAGCAAACGCAGAAAAATCCTTAATAGAAAGATTTGAAAATATACAGAATTTTACACTTAAGAAATTCAATGGGTTTAAATTCTTGTGTAGACTAGGAATAAAAAAATTGCAATGACAGATTTGAATACCTACTTCAGTATTCAGAAGTTTATCTGAATTGCAAACAAGTAACCTCTCCCTACTTGTTTGATTTGAATAAAATAACATTTTAAAAATAATTTATATTTTAAGATTTTGACCTTTGTTGTGACTATAGGTGACTGAGCTGCAGAAATGAGAAATGCAGCAAATGTTTTGCCATCTTAACAATGTCTTTTAAACTACCCAATTAATAGCCTAATCACACATGTACTGTAGGTGATGCTCTTTAACATGTATCCTTTAAAATAGGTTTGTATGGAGTTCACAGAACTCTTCTTAAAATGGTTTGCAGCCAGTGCTGGTGAGTAGCTCATTGTACAGTGAGCCCTGATCTGCCACAAATTGCTTACCCAAATTGCAACATGCCTGCTGATTTTTAGGGCAAGTACATACCATGATATAATTTCTTTAATGAATGTAATGGTGAGCAAACATCTTCTCCTACTGTATACTATTGTGTAAATTCTGTGGGACTTTCTTACCTTTGGTTCTCAAAATGCCTTAGAGAGAAATGAAGTCTTGCATCACTCCTTTGAATACATCTGTCATATTTATTAGAGTTTTACAGGGAGGAGCTCTGTGAACATCCGTGCAGTGGTGGGAACTGGGCTAAAACAAGGTCATGTGTCAAGTTAATAGCCGAGTTAGGTGCGGAGTGAAGAACTCAAGAATTCCAGTCTTCTGCTCTAACCTCCAGACTAGTACAGCAACAAGTCCTTTTTAATGTTACTGTTGTAACTTTTTCATCCATCTATAGGGTCTGGATTTGAGTTAATGAGAATCACTTGTGTCTAATACATAAATATTTTGTGGTGTACTTTCAGATACTAAGTGTCAGTTATGCTTGTATATAGTGCTTGTGGTCTCTGTTGTAACTAGTAACATTGAAAAAAGGAATACATACTGAAAGACTTTACCATGTCTAAATAAATATATTTAATCAGAATCCTTTGGCTTCTGAAAATAAGTGGTCTAATGAGAATTTCATCTGAGCAGCTGTGACTGAGGAGGTCAACAGGCATTGCCTAAGAGAATATGGCCCAGCTGGTTAAATCTCGTTGTTGTAGTGATTTAAATGGTCAAGTGCTGCTTGTAATCCAGGACCGTCTGTTTGTAAAGGAAAGAGTGAGTGCTTCAGCATAATGTACAGCTGTTTTAATCTCTCTTTAATAATAGTGCTTCAGCCAGTGTCATGTCTTGTGTATAATATTGTGAACATGAGCGCCTCATACAGGACTGAATATATCTTAGGTCAGTCTTTAGCATTAATTGTAGTTTGAAAAAAAGAGTCTCAACATCACATGATTAACAATATTTTTTGACTTCCTGGTCTAGTATTTGTGTACTCTTTAAGTTAAGGCATTCCTGTGACTTGATTTGTAAAGATTTGGGAATGAGAAAATTATAAAAATAAAAGAATGCTATAAATATTTACAGTGAATTTGAGTATGTAAAGACTTTGCTGACGTGTTCTCATAAGGCAGAAGAGGTCAGAAATGAACAGGTGCCTAATTTAATCAACAACACTAGACTCTAGGGCCTCTTGGATAACTTTGATATAGTCATCTTCTTACTCTTTCTGTAAGAAGAAGGATTCTTTTACTGATCTTTTTCTGTGCAAGTATCCTCCAGCAGAATCAAATGTTACGTTTCTTTACAGTGCTCAGATGGAGAGTGTCTGTTTGAAAGCATGCTCAGACCGCTTCTCTCCCTTTCTATCCCCGATCAATAAAAGAAGTTTCTTACAGAATATTGCTTATATTACTTTTGCAAGACCCATTTCCATTGCCTGGATTGCCTGACTTCTAGGCTACGAGTTGGCTTCCAGAGAGTTATCCTACTGTACTTCATCACAAGCCTCTGCGAGCAATAATTAGCGGTACACATCTTGTGTGTGGTGAGGAGAGCAGATTTCCCTCGTTCAGATGGGGAACACTAGGTTGGCAGGTCAGCTGGCACTTGTGCGCTGGCGACTGGGCATGGCGCTGCTGCTGGTGCTAAGCCCTCATTACTCAGGGCCTGGATTCCCAGTTCACTTGTGACCTTGATTGTGTGTGATGTACACGGTATCGCTTTTCAGCCCAGCTCAGGGCCGAATTCTAGCACAAGCTTTTTATAAACTGCTTCCCATTCTTGTTTCCTCATTGAAGACCATAGTTGAACATGCAGAGATCAAAGACTTTTACTTAAGTGTGGTGGAATAATGAACATCTATATAAAGAGTAGTATATTCATAAATTCCCATATATTCTCTGTCATGTGCACCTGTTTGTAGTCTCTCTCTATAGGTGGATATATGTAGCTCATAGTGATATATAATATGCCTAAAGATGGCTAAAATAAAAGTTATTCATATATAATATTAATCTTATATAGAGTAGGGACTTCAACAATGTAGAAAACCATACTACACTACTCTGTAGCAGTTGTTTCACGTTTTGTCAGTTTTCGAGTGTTTTTTTTCCTTGCGCTTCATGAGTTAATAAAAATTGAAGGCTTTCTGTTGTATTGACTTAAAACAGATTAATGCTTCCCCTATAAAATTTTCTGTCATGCCCCTAAGGACAGTGTACCCAAATATTGCACACGTAAATATATACAGTTTCTGTTGACTTCACCAGGAAATAAAGAACCATAGCTTTCACATAATGTGTTTTATAGCTGGGTACTGGTAAACCATTTCAGCTGTCATTTTATGCAGGTTTTTTTTTATAGAATTTGTATGTGTTAGATCTTATTGAATGAATGGGAAGTTTCTGTTTGTATTCTTTGTTTTAAACCTCCGACGGCTGAGAACAGACTGAGCTCTGGCATGTACTCTTGCCTTTTGATATAGTTTTAAGCACAATCTTTAAGGATGTTAGGTGTCAGGAGTTCTCTTTTGTGGATCAGACCTAGAAGCAAGCTGCTGACTAGCTGTGGTCAATGAAGATGGTTTTGATTGTTTTTCAGAAGTGTTGCTGAGATTTGATTCAAGTTATCTGTCTTCTGTCATATTCTACACCCAAAGTTTCTGCTGATTAAGGCATAATCTCTACTTGTCCTGATACACCTGGCATTTATAGCACAATGTTCATTATTCTCCAGTTCTCTGCATGACTACAGATATTTTTCTGTTTTAAGACATTAAAAATATTCCTGGGATTTGGTATTAGGATTATCCAAACTAATTGTTAAAAATAAATTAATATTAGAGTTTTCTTGTTTTGTGATATCTATGGAATCCCCAAATGGTGGCTGGGGTTCCTCTCTGCTAAAAGCAAACCCTTTAGATGTGAAAAAATATAGGCTCTTCGAGAACCTTTCATTTTCTTTGAATAACTTTCCCACATCTGCAAGGTACCAGTCTCCTGATACTCCCATTTTCCTCTTTATTTCTTAAAAATCATTTCTGGTAAGTAAGTTCATAACTGGTTATGGAGATAGTCAGTTTAATGCACATTTTTATCAGAAGCTGTATTGTTAAGATTTCCCTGTATTTGGTTACAATCCATAGGTTTACTTTAAAAGGCAGATTCAATAAAGGACTTCAATAACTCAGCGTTTATACTATCAAAATTGAAACCTTTTCCCTTCCCCTTCCCCTTCCCCTTCCCACCAATGTACTAGCTATATAATAACCCTTCATCTTTCTCAGTTCCTAGTAATGGTAGCTGTACTAGTCTTGTGGTAGCATCTGGAGACTGACTGAGGCCAAGGAATCCTTCCACTAAGCTCTGAACATGCTTCCATAAAAAAAGGTGCTTGCCCGAAAGAGTTCACAATCTAAATAGATAAGCCAGACAAAGTTAGAGCATTTTCCTACACGGCTGTTTTCTTGCATTGCTTACCTCTACCATATAAGTAAAGGTGACTCTTTCTGTTTTCTTTTAAATCCAGTGACTTGTAAAATCACGTTGGTCACTTCTTTTCCTTGCAATTTATTTTTCTGTTTTAGAGGAAATATATTCCTTTGCTCATATAATATTTAGAGAGGTTTTATGGATCTAAACTTTCCAGAAGTTCAGTTATTGAAAAGTACAAGTAGTTCCTATGTCTTAATAGGCTAAATTAAAGTAATTTAGTAACATTACCACAAAGAAAGTGGTTACTAAGGTTAGTTCCCTGGTAACTAAAAGAAGATGTCGCCTAGTTTCTTTCTGAGTTATCTGTGTGGGTTTTTTTTTTATTAATCAGAAATTCACTCTTCTTTAAAGCAGAAATAAGTTAAATGAACTAATTTTAATGACATTTATAACCAAACCTGTGTTTAGGTAATTATTTTTTTCCAAAAGCAAACTCAGCCTGTGTTTTCCAACCATACTGTATCTGGTAATTTTTTTGTCTTATATTCTTATGTATCCTTCTAGGTATATGAGAATTTATGCGTATTTGATTATTTCCTGTCTTATATCCTTTAAGGCTCTCAGATTACCACTTCATGATTAAATGCTATCTCACAATTTTTATTTAAGTAATTGGCACATGTTGTCATCTTTCCGCCTTCTCTTCACATTTATTATCTGCTTGTCTACACTACAATCTTGCCCAGTGTTGTAGCATTGGAGCACCTGGTCATTAATCACAGGTTCTGCGTGGGTTACAATATAGTCATTCCTCAGCGTTTGCCGGTACATCTCGTGCTACAGTTGAAAATTTCCCTTCAGTTTTCTTTGTTCACAGAATTTATTCATGGCGCAGAAATGGGGATCAGTACAGACTTTTACACAGGTATCATGAAGAATGAGAGCTATATAAGTAAATCAGTAAATATGGAGACCATCTTTTATGCTAAAAGGTACCAAAGTTTTCACATCCCTTCAGTTCTTAGCTCTAATTCAATATTATCAACAAAGTTGAGTGGAGATAGCCACATGAGGACCTCTCTGGGGAAAATACACCTCGATTACTATCATCCAGAAGTAAGATCTACAACATCGCATCACCCCACTTTTGTGGAGGTTGTATGTCCCAGTGCAGGCTGTTTTCTTGTTGAAGCGCTATACCTACAACATTGCTGCTTTTGCTAATTAACAGAGTTGATCTTAGCTTGAATCCTGATGCGGGGAGGGTCTGAAATTCAGGGCTCAGTTTTGAAGATTGGTACATCTCTTCTAGCCATGATACTTTTGGGTAGATGTTTAGTTTTACCATTTTATATGTTCATGTTACAGTGAGGAAATGGGTTTACTCGGGCCTGAATATTTGAGATCAGTAAAACCCTTTCATTAAAACACATGGGCTTTCAATCTTTTCTCATTGTCTTTTAACCTTAGCTACAGGCAGCCTTGTAGAAAGAAATGGATTAAACTGAAACAGGCCTGGATCCTGTAAACACCAGCATCTCCTGACCATTCCACCCAGTTTTCCTCCAGTGATTGTACTGTCTGGTGTCCCTACCTTCAGGGAGCATCTCATCTTTTTCCTTTAATGCGACTGCATCTCTTCATTCCTGACATTGTGAACTGCTGGATATTATTTACATTTTACTGTGTGGTAGATTGTCTCCATACTTCCATTTTATGAGATTTTCTGCAATATGCTCATCTATGTCTATCTTTTACCACATGCTCCTTTAAGCATGTAGTATAAGATCTGCTCTCTTTACACTGTTCGGATGTTTTGTTACGAGTATCATGAACACATATAAAGAGGCATAGCTAAAAAGCCAGCTTATAAGCTGGCTTTCCTTAGGGTAGTGAGAAAGGCAAGTTCAGTGTGAATGGGTACAAGTAAAATCAGGCTCAATGGCAAAAAATGTGAGTGAGCAAATAGCTATAAAAATATGTAAAGTTGCTTCAGTCGTATGATCTTGGCAGCAGATAAATAAATTCAAACTTCATTGGTTTCTCATGTACTGTGACACAAACAATGCTATGATCACATCATGCTTTAAAATAGTAATTGAAATGCATTCTGTAGTCATCAGATTAGTAGTAGGGACTGGACTGAAATACTTGCCTTCCTAAAATTGTCAATGTAAATATAAAAATATGAGAAAAAGATAGGACTTAAACATGGCCAATCTTGTATGCCATTGTATTTTCAAGTTCTGTAGGGTGAATGACCTCAGATTTCTTTGGTGATGAACTTTAGTTTTACTTAGTCTTATTTGCTTTACCATTCCTGCTGTTTTGCAACAGGGCCTAAAAGTGCTTTAAGTGCTTGTGACTGGGGTAATGAATGAAAATATCTTTCCAGCACTGAGAGTATTGCATTAGACTGAATAGTCACCTTACCTGTAAAAGCACTATTAGAGAGGGGCAGCTGTAAGTAAGGATAACGATTTGTGTCCAGTGCTTATTTACTGAAAATTGTAAATGTATTATTTATTGAGAGCTCTCCAGACAGTGCTTGTCAGAATAAAAATGTCAACTCTAAGCAAAATGTTATAATACATAATAAAAATGCTAGGTACGCACTTTAGAGATAGAGCTAATTAGATCTACTTTTCTTAAAGAAACGACAGTAAAAATGCTTAGCAGCGTATACATTTTAAATGCTGATATATTCCTTATTTTCCTATACAGTATTTGGTTTAGATACCTTACCATTACTTAAAAATCATTTTGACAACTTTATTTTATTGCCACGTGAGAGAGGGAGGCATTCGCTGCCTGGCTAGAGGAGGCAGCTGCATGATCAGGCTGTCGTGCTCAGCGAACAGAGCGAGCAGCTACTGTCACCTCTCTGCTTTAATCTGAAGCTACCCAATGGCACCTCTTTCATGAGGCAAACCTGCCTCCAGTGGAAATAACAAACAATTATTAAGATTAGTCTTCAACCGTGCTAAACAAATGTTACATTAAGGAGACTAAATCTGTTCAATGTCAGTGTTACTTTTGTGTATTATTAAATACAATTAAGCATTAGGGAAAAATAAAGCTCTTTTTTTTCTTCCATTTAAAATAATGTATTATACCTTTTATGTATTTTTAGTAGTTTTTATTTTCCCTACAGTTTATAATGGGAAGAACTTGAGGTCAAAAAAACGGGAGATCTTCCAGAGCATTTCATAATGTGAGGGAGGAAACTGGGTTTTGAATTTATCCTTTTTACAAAGAACAGTTCAGCATAATAAAGTTTTGGATGCAGTCATTAACAACAGCTTTCTTCTGCGGAGCGCATCAGCGAGTGCAGGAGGGAGCCTTGCCGTGTTCATTCCCGTGACAATACGTGCGCGTTCCCCTGCACTTGCTTTGCTTCTCGGCTTCCCAGCAGCAGAGAGTTGGGGACAGGCCAAGGTTGGAAGGTGCCTCCGCAGATCGTCTCGCACAGCCCCCGTGCAGGGCAGGACCAGCTAGAGCTGCTTGCCCACGGCTGGGTGCAGGCAGTTCTTGAGTATCTCCAAGGATGGAGCAGCCTGGGCAGCCTGTGCCAGTGTTCGACCACCCCTGCAATTTGTGCCCGTTGCCTCTTGTTTGTTCACTGGGCACTGCTGAGAAGAGTCTGGCTGCGTCTCCTTTACTCCCTCCCATCGTGTATTTACAGACAGTGATAAGATCCCCCTGCGCCTTCTCTTCTGCAGACTAAACGGTCCCCACTCTCTCAGCCTCTTCTCGTATGGCAAGAGCTCCAAGCCTTCACCATCCTCATGGCCCTTCACTGGACTTGCTTCAGCATGGCCATGCCTTTCTTGTATGGGGGAGCCCAAAATTGGACACAACACTTCAGATGGGGTCTCAGAAGTGGTTTGTTTTAAGGCCTGTAATTCTGCGCTGTAGGACTGATCTCATAAAGCAAACAGGAGTTTTGTTATGGACTTCAGCAGTACGATGCTCAAGCCCTGTGCGAGTCCTACTGATCTGCATAATTCAAGTTTTAGCCCTGCGTATGTCTTCACACTTCTGAGTGCATTGCTAATGAGCACAAAGTAAAAATCAGGAACAAAACGTAATTCTATATGCTGAACTGCATGTTTCTGTGTTTCATAAGCATGTTTTGGGTTGTCATGAATCCTTTTAATACCCGTTTGTAATTAGGCATCTTCCTTAAATACTTATTGGCACCCTGCGCTCCAAAATGAAGCAAGAGTTAATGGTTACATGTGTCAAAATCCTCCCTTTTCTGTATTCCTTTAATAACATAAAGAAGTGACTGTGCTGCTACAATTAAGATTGTGGTATTCATGAAGGAAAGAGCGCAGATAGCCCTTGTTGAATACAGTAGTGAAGGCAAGTACTGTGTGAACATCCGCAGATAGCTCCTGTTAACATCCTCAGTCCCGACCCGCGGCACCCGTTCTGTTCCAGTCTTGGGTCGCTCTTTAACTTGGGCTGCCAACTGTGTAAAGCCATGCCAAAATGTCTTGTTCTACAGCATAGCATTTTGGAATGTATCTAATAGCTGTTTTCTTTTATTAATCATAATATATTTTTAGTTTTACTTACTTAGGTGCCCAGAGTTCCTGGGCACAGTGCCCTATGTATGAATGCCTGCTTATTTTCATCTTCCCTTTTATTAACTGTTTTGCTTAATGCTTTACATAACTGTTTGCCATATTTTGCCATGAAGCTATAATGCACTGCTGTCTGCTCATCACATGATCTTCAGCGAACCTGAAAAACCATGTTGAATACTCTTCTGTCTTCTATTTGTTTGAAAGTGTTGGAGCAAGCAGGCTATTTTACCCATGTGGAGGAAGGGTGGATGCTGCAGCCTAGGGAGGCTGCAGTGGCACGGGAAGGCGGGGAGCTCTGTAGGCAATTTCTCCTTAGTCCCACAGCTCCTTCAGACTGAATGCTGCTCACAGTTGTGATGATGTTGTATGCATTAAGGGGGATGCATGAGGACAGGATTTTGCTCTTTCTACTTATCTTCAAACTTACCTGCGGTTTTGACGTTTAAAAAAGCTCTGGTTTTCAGGGTAGGTCTTAGCACTCCTTATCATATCTTAAATATGTTATAAGCAGATTACTTTTAAATATTTACAGTGAAACAAAAACTAACACATCAGGCAAAGGTTTGTTAAAATGTCAAAAGAACTTGCCATAGTGAAAAATAAATATTGAAACAAGTTTATTCTTGAGGTGAGTCTATTATTTTCAGTGGAATTACTATAGGACTAGTTTGCAAAAATCTGTCTAGATTTTGCATCATAGTTTTAATATATTTTACAGAACTTTGAATGGCCCAGAAGTAATTTTACAGGTCTGGCATGCGCATGCGTTACTAAGTACAATAAGCTTCCTTGACTTTGGTTTCTCAGTTTCGTCTGTGGACTGGTTGTGTTTTTAGCTGTTTAAATATGATTGTTGCGGTTCTATTAGTAGGTTTTGTTACATCTTTAATTATCCTAGTAATTAATAATTCGGTTGGAGTATTGGTCCTTCCAAGTTCTAGAGTGTCTGTTTTTTCTGTGGTACAACGAGCAGACAACGTATCATGCCTGCTGCCTTTCAGTCTCTGTGTATTGGATAACACAACAGACAATGGCCAGACATGTAACCTCAAAAATCAGAGCAATTTGTTAATGAACCAATAAGGCAATGTAAGAAGCATCTCTATTCAATAATATCCCCCAGCTTTCGGTTATTCCTTTTAGCAAGAGTAGCTAGTGCTGTATCAACAAATTATATGATGACACTAATTTGTTTGATGAGAATACAAGGAAAAAAAACAGTCTAATTAGAAAACACTGTATATTAGGTGGCAAAATGTGTGTGCTATTTTCTTTTTTATTGTCAAACCGCAATTTGTAACTTTTCATAGTTAACGGGATTTGTGCCTCCCCCTCCCCCTCCCTGCACATTAAATCATTAAAAAAGACCAAAAAGAGACTACAGGATTTGAAACACAGTGGCCCTGAAGTGATGGGAAAATGGCCAAGGTGTCACAGCTAATTTCTGACCCTGCTTTATGAGTTCTGCTGTTCCTTATTCCCCTTGTCAGTCTGTGAATCCCTGAGGCTGTACAAACTGGCCTAACATCACTCAGCTCCAGTTTTATATCCTCTTTTAATAATGTTGAGTCTGTTCTGTCCAACTTTGATTCAGACAACCTGCTTGTCTTGAAAAAGTGATATATTTAATCAGTGGCTCTGTCTCCAGCATAGCTCCCACTGCGTGAGACTAGAGCCAAAGAGTAGTGCAGTGGCCTGTCACTTCTGTTTGAATAGGTAATGCGGAGCCGCTCAGCCGAAGAGACAGGAGCTGGAACTGCTTGTTAGGACACATGATCAAAAGCCACTCTCTGCTTTCTGCCAATCAAGCCTCATGTCGCCTTGTGGGGCAGACATTAAATAGATTTTTCTGCCGTACACTGTGGGCACTTTGCCAGTTTGACATGTGAACTGTTACAAAAGATACCAGAGTTTCCACTGCTTGCTGACTGCTTTTAAATATTACCAAGCCCTGGCTGTCCAAAGTTGAATATTTTAAATAACATGTTATGATAAATTTCCACTACTATTAGGCAGTCTTTTACCTGCTCCAAACAGTTCGTAGATGTTTTTAAAAACAAAACCGTAAGTTGGTGTCTGGAGACAAACAAACAAACAAACAAACAAAAAACTGTTGAAGGAGCCTGTGACAAATAGATTTGAACGAGATGAGTATTGACTGAGAACTGGGGTGAGTTGCCTGCTTTCACTGTTGTGATTTTGAATATTGTTTCTATTTTTGGTCTTTCTACATTATTTAATTAGATTCTCCTGGCTGAGATCAGAGCCCTATTTTATTATTATGTTTATGTGGAGGGCTATTAAAATTAGCTTGTTTTGTAAATTAGGTTGAATTTATTTATTGTGTTTATTGGCTGCTGGTACAAATATAAATGCCGTGAAAGGGCTCTGCAGTTGTTCTAGTTATACTTTCCCTTGTTTTTTTCCTCTTTGTCTATTACCCTTCATAACCACCTCAGATCTTGTGCCCATGGCAACAACACTCGGTGGTGGAGGCTAACAAAGATGACATTTAGGCTTTGCCTGAGTAATGAATATTCTTTTGTAACTTACAGGGCTACTGAATTTATGCCATTTTTAGAGGTTCCCAATACCTAGATAACTGCTCCTGTTAATGCACTTGCCGTCTTGGTATCCAGATATTTGCTACTTACTCACTGCTTGCTGTTCCTGATATTATGATTTTTTTTTTTTTTGAAAGAGTGAAACATTTTTACCAAAACATACCATGGCAATCTAGTGGAACTCATTTAAACAGTGAGCTACACATAAACAGCTGCTCCTTCAATAAGCCATTCTTTATAATACCCTTATTACCTTCTAGTGTCTCAAATTCTGATTAGTCAACAGTGCTGATTGCTGTGTGGCATTCCACTGCCCATCTTCCTTCTGCTCAGCTGCTCATGTCTTAGCTGTTCAGTGATTGCAACACAACTTGGGCATTGTTTCTCCAAGTTGTTCTTCATATTGTATATCTTTAAAAAAAAAAAAAAGATTCTTGAGGGGAGGGAAAATTTTATTTTGAGTTACTATGAATTCTATGAAACTTTGTGAATTGTTTTTGTGCAACTGTGAAACCGTCATGTTCTTCAAAGTCTGCTTACTTTGCAGCTTTGTAGTAGGATGAGTAACTTCTGCAGGTTTACAAGGACAATCTATAAATACACTGCAGCTAAAAGCACTTCAGAAAAATGAAGGTTAGTGATGGTAAAATTTGGAGTGTGGCAGAGCAGGAGAGACTTAGAGTGGGATTTTTTGTAAACACACAGCCTTGGCCTAGCTGTGCTTTCGCAAGTCGGTGGGTTCAAAAATCTGTAAGAATAGAGCTAATCTGTCAGAAAGCAATTCTGAAAAACCTACCCTCAGTATTACACACTAAGTTTTAGAAAGGTGTGTAGTGGCAGAAAGAAAAAGAGGAGTGAAAATGAGAAGATTAGAGAAGAGATCGTATGAGTGCTCTGGAGCTCCAATTTCTGGTCAAAGCAGCAAACACAGAGATTTGTTAAGGATGATAAACCTTTGCCAGCCAGTTTATAGGCAAATAGTGCCATAGTGAGGAGAACACCCTTCCTGTGACTCCACAGCCTCCCGTAGGTTCCTTTGGCGCGAGCCCTTCAAATCAAGTCATCGTCAGCATGAAACGCTGACGCACTCAAAATGCAACCCCATTAAAGGCCTTAAATCTGTCATTGTGCTCTGGAGCCTGCTCTGAAAGTAGCAAAGCTCTTTTTGTAAATTAAAATTGGTGTGAATGGGAACAGATGTTGACATGCTTTACTTTATCTGCAGGGATCCCCATGAAGGGGGAGAGGGTCAGTGAGGTTAGACGGTAGGAATTACTGCAAATGTGCAAAACCCAGGATCATCTAATATAGACATTGTCTTTGGTTTTATGCAGAATTGTAATAATATCCAGTGGTTACTTTGGGTTGCTGATAAGTCTGTATATAAGGAAAGATGACTGTGTAATACCTTTAATTCCTCTGAGGATGCTGGCTGGCCCCTTTCATGTCTGCTCATACGAGGCAAGGGATACTCGCCCCCCTTTGCAGAACTGCTGCGCTCAGACCTGGATCGCAGGAGATGTGCAGTGACCTCAGTCCCCATTTCCGGTGGTGACACCTGAGCTCCCTCGGACCCTCGGAGCAGGCACTCAGTGGGCCCTCAGAGCAGGCTCCAAGAAATTTCTATTCCAGCTGACATGGGGGAGCATTTCTGGTATTTCAGCATTACTTCTTAAGATTTTGGATGGACTCTCATATTGTATTACAGCCACCACCAACTTTTAATAGGTTCTGAAATAAAAAAGTAGTTTTACTCTGAAACGTGCAATTTATTAAATGGCTTTGGTAGTCAATTTAAATAAATTCTTGTTGAAGATTTTTCCTGATTAAAAAAAAAAAAGTAGCATAGGATGAATTTATTTATAAGAACTGTAATAGTTTCCCTCAATTCCTTTTATATTTTAGATTACCTTATAATTTTCTAAATCTACATGAACAATAATGATCAATTTTGTCAGTATTATTCACACCTTTTATTAATTTAGCATAGATGAATAAATGTGAATGTTGTGAAGAGTTGATTGGGAATAGATTTTAAATCTGACAGTTAGATTACAGGGTACCTAAGAAAAAATGGCTCTTTCACTAGGTACCTAGTAATTTAATTCTTGTTTGAAATTATTATAATTTATTACAGTGTGTGGGTCCTAATGAATGTCTACTATTAAATGAAAAGGAGAAATTGAAATTATGAAATTCTTTTAACTTGTATCTTAAAAATCCTCTTAAACAATTCAGTAGATATTAATAAGCAATGTGCTTTTCTTTCCATTTTATGTAAGTACAAACAAAAACATTTTTGCTGGTTCATAATGATATTAGAAGCGTGCTGCTGGGAAATCTTACTTAGAATCAAAACTGTCTTAAAATAGAATGGAATAATTTTAAGTGATGAAAAATATGTAAAATTTACTGTCTTGTTTAGACATTTAGAGCCTAATATATCAGTCCTTTAAGGAAAATTCAAAAAGATAGGTAGAAATTTTGCCTTTGTAAGAAATGCAGGTGTGTTTGTTGAGAAAATAAACTTTTCAGCATTTTTCCTACTAAAGGAGTTAGTCATTACAGCATAAGAATTTCACAAGCATTATGCTTTTACTATCATTATTTCAAATTATTTTTTCACTTTCCTTATTGACTTTGTTTTCAAAAATGGGTAGGAGAACTTAATGTGAAATTAGTCTTTCCAAATACATGTGAACAATAGGCTACAGAGACATTTTAAATAAGCGAAGGAACACATATTGTGAGGTGCCTTTGCTAAGAGGATGAACCTTAAAATTTGTATCAGCACCTGATAAATACCAAAGGGTTGGAGGCTTCAGTGGAAATTGTCTTCGTAATTACACTATTGACAAGTCAGTAACAGCTGTGGCCATTGGAGTTCACTGCTTTCAAATTGGTTCAAGTAAAACCAGAATTTGGCTCATCTGTAGTGTTTTTGTAGTTCTTCTAACTGTGTTCTGCAGATGATTTCCATTATTACAACATGAACAAGTATCTCTTGCAAGTCAGAAAGAGATCTTTCTAAGCCGAACAAATTACTAAGGTTGGCTGCCATTTCCCGCTTCCTTTCTGTTTGTGCCAAACACGGTTACCCTCCTTAATGAAGTCAACTTAGTCTGCGCAGTAGAATACTACTTCTGGTTACCTGTTGCTGCCTTGCAGCTGGCAGATGGAGCACCAGTTGGATTTCCCATTCTAAGGAAGCAAAGTAGCGTTGCCTGCTTGCATCCTTTAAAGTGCCTGTGTCTTTTCCTCTGTAAGAGTGTGTTGGATATTATTCCTCTGCATGCTTCCTGATATGTTGCCAAGAGAAGAGAAGAGAATGAAAAGGTGGCTGTGGTGACTGCTATAGCAGCAGCTTTGAGGCTTTGAGGTGTAGATGTGATTTGGGACTTCAGTAATTTTTGCATTTTCAGCAAATAGATATTTCTAAGACAAAGAGCCGATGCCAGTATTTTCAAAGTAGCCAGGATTTGGGAACCTACTTTTTTCTCCCATACAAAATAGAAGGCACCCAGAATCACCGTATTTGAAAATGTCTTTGTAGGCATGGGACAAAACTTATTATGTTACCCATTTGTCCTCTTTCTCACTGCACCCAGTCACGGTGAGCTGTTAGACTGTGGCTGCACATGAACTTTGCTATCTAGTTGATAGAATCGGTTTCAAGCCACTAGCAGAAAAAGGGAGCCTGAATAGAATTTGTTCTTTTCAAGCTTCTAAAAATAGTTGGGCCTTTCTCACCAGTTAGGAATTTTTATATGTTTACTGTTCTTCACTATAACCAATTCCAACAACTGCACTTAATGCTGTCACATTAAAAAAATAGGTGCATGCTAAAACATGAGTTGAAGTTTCTTTAATAGCAAATATTTCAAAATATAAATGTGACCTAATATTAATGTGATTTTTTTCAGAATTTCTTAGGCAAATTTTAGTTATGCAGATTGTTTATCAAAATTTATTTTCAGTAAAATATGTAAGTAATATCAAATTGAATTATTTATTTTTTTGAACTTGTGTATTTTGGTTCTTGTTTGAACCTTAAATGAATGTGGAAATCTGAATGAGATGAGATTAAAAGGTTTAAATGGCTTTAAAATTATATTTGTCTTAGTGCAATCTGTCAGTTTAAATACTAATCTGCTTTTTTGGTTGAGATTGCGTGGTAAAAAAACAACCAGAGTGGGTTAAAATAGCCCAAAATATTTGCAGTACGAAGCTTGTTTGTTCCTTTCTTAATCAGTCAGAGTTCTCTAGGAAAAGTTCAGCTCAGTGTTTCGATATTAGCTGTACTTCTTAGAAATGACCTTGTGGGGTAGAGAAGCATGGCACAGTGGCACTTTCCAGCTGTACACATGGTATCCGTCGGGGTACAATCATGCTCAGTCCCAGCACCGCAGGCTTGGACATATGTTGAGTTTTATTTCTTTCTTCTGACATTAATCCTATTCACCAGCTGTTCTGCCAGCTGCCATTCTTCAGCTTGGAGATTACATTTTGGGGGATACCAACAATTGCCGAGTTGACCAGTGTTCTCCCCACTTACTTTAAAAATGATTGGAGTTTGGGGTTAGCATTACTCAGTCCTTTTTACTGCCTATGTCCTTAACTGTCTTTGAATTCTAGACTTGATTTATGATCACTTTGAATACACTGCAGAAAACCCCTCAAAAGAGCTCCAATTTCCACCATACTGGTAAATTTGTGTTCACAGGGGAAAAAAAAAAAAAAAAGGTTTGCAGTTAACATTCTGAAAGCTGTAATTAATGCTACATGCACTATTATGTAAACAGCATTAATTAGTGACAAATTCTTCTGATAAAAATTGTATTTTAGTCAAAAGAATGTCTTAATTTTTCATTTTTACATGTGTCTATTCTAAGAAGTTGCTTTTTTGTAAGAAACAGTTTCACTAATCTAGTTTGAACAGACTATTAAATCTCTGTTACACTCATAACATATACTAATAAGTCGTATAGATTTCTCAGTTCATATTCCAGATGATCTGTCCATAAGCAGGATGTTAAACATCTGTAGTTTAAGCCTTCTGGGACTAACAAATGCATTAATGCTGGAAAGAAATGTGGCCCGAACAATAAGGTTACAGACCATGTGGTAAAGAAACAACCCCAATATCATCGGCTCAGCACATACGGTGCACTATGCCTGAGTTGTAATATAGCAATAAAAGAACAATGAAAGTCTTAAACTGTATCCTTTTATAGTATGTATTTATCACATTCGTATCAGTAAAGACACGGAATCCCATATTCAACATAATTATTTCACGTGGCAATTTAAAGGTCTTTGTTACACATCCTTCACAATTGAGCAAAATTGGCTATTAGCTGGATAAGGTTAAACTAAACTATAATGGTAAATATTTATTACAGGAATATTCAATTAATAACACGCATTCTGCATTTCTTTGCACAGCCAGTGATTACATTCAGATCATGCAAAGCAGACGTTGGAATCATCCAACTCAGATCACACTTTAAGGAAGCAGTAGCTACATCAAAAAAAACCCCACGCACCTTGGTTCCTTTTCCCTGTTCACTTTTGCAGACTTAATATGATGTTCATTTAATACAGGTATAGAATTAAAGTATCGACACTTAACACACAGACAGGAGTCACTCTTGACTTCCATCATAGTCAAGAAAAGTTTTGGGGGGAGAAAGGAGGGGGAGGAATCCTAGGAAATATTAACGAGGAGATGATGTTCCAGACTCACCAGTAGTGAACCCCCTTTACTAAATATGGCCAGTCTATTTATAGAAATATTCGTATTTTCATTGGTGGCCAAAGCACTGCTTATAGGAAAACCTACAGGTGACTAATAGGAGTTGCTCACTAAGTGGAATAATGAATAGTATTAGGTGTCAATTAAATCAAGCTTCCCCGAGGTGCAGGTGCTCCACAATGTACTGACACATTTCAAGTAGCAGCGCCACTTCACCCATGCATATGAACAAGCACATTTGCATATTAAAAAGCTGAAAATTATTTAACTGAAGCAAAAGTCTTTTAGAGATGATGGAGGTTATTAAAACTGTTGACAAGAAAGAAGGTAATTGCCTGAAAATGAGAGATGACATTCTGCTATACACAGGGAACGTTGTTTTTGTTGTATTGTGCAGCAGTGCCTGGGTGTATAACCTATTACATTGAGATTGCTCCTATGCAATTAGACCCTTTTTGTCCTCACTTCAATAAGGCTATGATTATGAAGGATTGAAGAACACTTGGCATATTGAATGTCTGTTGTTTTTATAACTTCGTCAGAAATGACAAAACACGTTTTGTGTCCTGTTTTTTCTTTGTAGGCTTATTGATTCTGTGATTATAATATTCATAAAAGACAATGTGTTCATGGTTGAACACTCTGTCATTTATACAGGTTTTATTTTTTTTATTTTTCAGCATAGTACTTGTTTGAATGCCAAGGTGTTAGTCAGAAAGATGGGCATATAGAAAGTAAAAAGATGAATAGGTGAGAAATATAGCACTCTAATAATGCCAAATATTTCTATTAAAAGTGAAATAAAAAGCCCATGTATTTCAGAAGCGCTTGCTCAGAAATGCTCACCAACTTAGAGTGAATTTACTTTTTATCTCTCAGCAGTGATTGTTTTCCTGTGTGTTTTCTTTGTCCTGTCTTTCCCAGTGAGACTTGCAAGAAACCATTTGAATTGCACCTTGCAAGTGGCATGAAAAATTGCTTCTGTGTAAGCCACAAGTAAGAAGCTTCATTTAGCTCACATACCCTTTTCCAAAGAAGAAAACAATGGAGCTTCGTTTTATGTAGCTCTCTAAGAAAAAGGTGCCTGGCAGGCAATACCATTTAATGCTTACCACCTAAATGGTCATTTGTGGTGGGATTTGCGAAACTGCCTAAGAGATTTGGATGCCCAGTTCCCATTAAAGTTAATGAGAATTGGCGGCATCCAAATTCCCTTTGCAGCTTTGAAAATGTCAACCAGCCTTTCAGTGTTTGTGATCATGCTGTATGTTAAGAGAATGTTTCCTACAAGCTCTGTTTTTCTTAGGTTTTCTATTATGTTCCAGGAGTTGGCTGAGGATCTGAAGAGGAGAATAGTGATTGCAGGGACTTGCTTTGGGTTTGGGCAAAGGTGCTAACCTTTCTGCTTCAGATACCTTGTCTGTAAACTGGAGACTCTCATGCTTATCTGATTTTGCACTGCACTTTGGTATCTTTTGAATGAATTTGTTTATATGAAAAGGTATTCATATTTGCTAATGGTCAGGTTCTGTGCACGTGTGGTTTCCTGGTCTGTTTGAGGTGTGTGAGGCACATAAGACCCTAGTCTGTCTAAAACAGTTTTAAGTGCATTGAACCACAAAACATTGTAATGATATAAATTATTTATGATATAATTGATGTACTCAAATACATAACGAGTCACGAGGATAGATGATCCAAACTCAACTAAAAGTGTGTCATCTATTAGTATTAAGTATCTTGTCAAGAATCCATGATTTCTTTCAAGTTGTGGCTTTTTCGTATGTGATTGCATTTTAATCTTTTGTTTTTTTTCTGTTTGTGAGACATGTGGTCCACTGCATGCCATGTACTTTCAGCTGACCCGTTCATGAAACCCTTATTTACTTTGATCTCTGAGACACTGAAATTATCTGGTTTCTTAAAATTATGTAGGTCACAATTTGAAATAGTAAAATTCACAATTTATGGGATCTATCTTGCAGTTCTTGCTTAGATAATACACTGTTGTGCTCAAAATGTAACAAATTGTCATATTGAAGCTAGTTGGACTTCCTGTCATTTTGAGGTACTGCCACTGGACCAGATTTTCAAAGGGCCCTAGTGCTAAGCAGCTCTGGTTTAGTCACTTTAAAAAATAAGTTTCATTTCTTAACATTTTCAATGCTGAGAATCGTGGGGACACTTAGCAGAAATTGTTCCCATCTTTTGGATGCTTGAAAGAGAGTTGAACTTTCCGGAAAATCTAACTACTTGATTCTTGGTAAATGAAAGAGAAAAACGGGAGCTCAGTAGTTGTTGCGTAGTTCAATTCTAGTAACACGTTCTGTATGATGCTTGGTATATATGTGTATACAGTGAATATTTGCTATTTCATTATCTTGACACTTGATAATCTTTACAAAAAAAGAAAATACAAATTCAACGAAAATAATGATCTGTTTGTTCTGAGGGAGTGCACCACTTATTAACTGTAAAGGACATCTATGGAATGATAAAATAAGCTGTAACTTCAAGCACAGTAGCTCACATATTCTGCTATAATATACTGTTGGAAGGTTTGTTAGCCAGAAGAAAGAATAGATGACTGTTATGGGCCAAGAAATTTCATTTGATAGGTCTTGTGCAGAAACCATTATGGAAGTCTTTTTAAACTAAAAGTAATCTCATAGATTTTAGTAGAAAATAAATCAGTTTGCATGCTATTGGAAATTAATGTTTCTAAAATAAATCTTGTTTTAGCCAACAAACATTTGGCTTCAACGAAAAGACAGTCAGCAAATGTTCTTTATGTCATTAGTGAAGCAGAGCATATGTTTCTGCTTTAACATTTGCTGACATTAAGTATACTGATTTACTGGTTTGAAACTAGTAGTTGGGCTGCTAGGATCCATTTAATTTGTCTTAAGAATTAAATTTAAATTTTCTGCTGCACTTTTAAATCACATATTAAAAAGTAATGTCATTTTTTTATATTATGGAAAGAATAAGGAGTATTATTATACAGGAACTTTCTCTTGCAAGGGCAGGCTGTCTCCTGTGCTCTACGGCATGGAAAAGATGAGAGTGGGAGCTGCTCTCTGGCAGAACTGTCACTTGGCGGGCAAGTAGGGAAAGAAAAATGACATTAAACCCAAGCTCATGGAGCCCCTTCTCTACGATCAGAGCCGTGGTCTTTTTGAAGTGAGTAGCCAAGCGGAGCTTGGTGAACTTCTCAAGCTTGCTCTGATTATTATACCATTACCTGCGATTACAGAAAACTGGATTCAGAGGTTCAAGAGATCCTTGCTTGACTGGGGTTCCTAATGTATGTCGTAGCCACCGACATTTCTGGTGTCTCCTTAGTGGCTTTCGTTCAGTGTCCCAAACTTCCCCTAAAGGCGGTACAGCGTAAGTTTTATGAGACATGGTAGAGGAATGACCTTTGAGGGCCTGTCTTGGGTACGATCAGAAAGGGTTAAGGCACCCGGAGGAGGAGGCTGGCTCACCCTGAGGGGGCCCTGACTTCTAAAACCATATTTGCAGCTGGTGGCTCCTGTATCCCTTTGTCTGAAAGGAATTAGGCAACAACGTTTGCTTCTGATGGAGGGGGTATTTAGCTCATAGAGTCTTGACTCCATAGGTCTCTGTACTGTGAACATACTTTCCAGTGACCAAAATTATCAATTGTGGTTACTGATTTTGGATGCCTAACTGGAAACATACTGGGACTGATTTTTCAGATATGTGCAGCACTTAGAGCTTCAACTGAAGACTCAAAACTACTGGGCCCAGCAGCTCGGCAAATGAGATGTAATTTGACTCAAGCTTTGTACACAAAACCTCTGGCCATTCTTAAATACTGCAATCGTGTGTGTATCTGTATCTAGCTATAAACACACACATGTGTATATAAGTTTCATAAGCATTCAATGTACATAAAATACATGAATTCTATGTATTATTCCAATTCATCTGGGCAGTAAAACCCAGCTGTCATTAAGCAACACTTTTCCTCTTTCAAATGACAGTTATGAAATGGCAGACTAGTCATTCTTTCAAAGGCCCAGACCTCGTTTATTGAGATGCTCAGAAGCATCTGTTGATTTTGCTGTGCCTCTATTATGCCAAGCTGGAGGTGCTGTTGATAATGCCTTCTGAGCAACCTTCCATCTTAACGGGGATCAAATTCTCTTTATTAGCATGAAAAAAGAGCAATATTTATCTTTTGAACTGGATAAATGCTTCTCCAATTCTTACTAAATGTTTCTAGAGTCACAGTGCTCAATAAACTCTCTTTCTTTGCTGGTATTTGGAGGTGGTATCCTGTCTGGTAACAGCAAATCTGATAAATAAAAATCTATACATATTTCAGTGAAAGAATACACTTCCTTCTGCCTATATTTATGCAGGCAGAATGTATTTTTTCTTTTTATCTGGTTTTATCTTTAATCTAGTTTAAGAATGGAATGGTTGAAAGCTTTTTTACTGTTTTTTTCATAGGGATAATGTTGAGAGTTTCGTTAACAGAAAGGCTTACATGTCAGAGGAATAAAAACACCCTAACTGTTGTTTAGCTATCTAACTCCCAATTACACAAATGGCAATTAGGCACTTAAATCCTATTTAGATATCTGAATAACTTTGAGGATTTGAACTAATAGATCTTTATTTCTGACACATTTCTTACATGGAAAGGAGAATTAGGGAGGGGAGTATGAAAGCAGTAGTGCAATATCTGATGAACTGATTCCTAGGTGGTTTGCCTGTCTGACTCTACACAGCATTTGTAAATGTCTCAGTTAAACGTTTAAGAAAATAGCCTCTATCCTACTTACCAAATTTTGAAATTTCAGAGATCCAGTTGCACACTTGATTTCTCCAAAATATGAGCTAAAATGAGAGGAAAGTATTTCTTGAAGGCCAGTTTCTCATTTGGTATGAATCCGAAAAGTTGTATCCTGATTTAAAAAGCAGTTGCTTTTTGTACTTTATTTCACTGTATGATTCAAAGCAATATGATTTTTGCATCACATCCATGGGCAAATCTGACCTTTCTTGAATAGATCCCTTTGAAGTTTGTTTGAATAACTCTTTGAAGAAATGACTAGATCTAGATTCTGCTTTGTTTTTTTCATGTGGAGATTGCACAAAACCTAAGAAAGGACTTGGTGAGGAAGATCTGTTTCTTGGCCCTGTCAGGTAATGGTAATAACGGAAATGACATTCTGAGCCCTACTTGGAAAAATTAATTATTGCATTTCCAGGCATGAGTATTTGGGGCAGCTCTTTTCTGTCACATGTAATCATTTAATACTCATTAGAAAATTATGGTCAGGATGAGCTTAATAACTTTGCATTGTTGTGTTTTCAATTCAGTTATCTCTATTACACAGTGTTATTTCTGAAGTCCATTTTTTTGAAATTGTGGTTTGCCAAATTTTCCTGTTTATGAACTGTTCAGAGATAATTGAAATTGCCTGTTTCTCACATGTATCCTATTCATGCCATCTGCTACCTGAAATTTAGTTTGGATACTTGCCATGCAGTTGTAAAGTGCTTTTCAATTTTATTTATTTCTTGTTGACCATATGTTGTGCTTATATGTGTGTGCAGTAGTATCCTATATATATATATATATATATATATATATAAAGAGAAAGCATTCATTTAAATATTTTGATTTACCCCATTTGCAACAGATTACCTATTACAACTTCATGATGTATCAAAACCAAAATTCATTTCATTCAGATTTAGTGAAATTGGCCTTCATTCATGCCAAAGATTGAGAGTTACTGAATATGGCATGGTTTTGAAAAAGCAAACACAGTCAAGTCAACTTTAAAATATGAAAAAGTAAAGATAGTTTTACTGAAAAAAAGGATGCAGTTCTGCTTAAACCTGTTTAGATTACCACTTTGCAAAAGAATTAAGTTTTGCAGTAGCCATGTGAGATGAACAACAAGATCTTCTTTCTGTCTGAGAAACTGAGGTGTGAGGGATCAAGGGATTGATCTTTCCATCAGTGATGTTTTGGAAATCAGTATGTTTTGCAGCAGTGTGATGATAAACTTTGCTCTTCCTATATCCCAGCTTCATTCTCCTGCAGTGGGCTGGCTAGACTAGTCCAGTTTCACAGTACATCGATGGCCATCCAGGAGCAGAGCAGTTATTGCAGAGCAGTTACTGCATCTTCCTCAGGCTTGCACGATAGTTTTACAGTATTCAGGGACTCCTATTTGGTATAGTGCAAGAATATTTAGATTTTCCTTAACACCAGTCTGAATACTAGAGGGTGAACAAAAATGCTGTGTGGATATAGGTATGCAGCACAGCTGAGAGTTGATTTGTTAAGATATTTATCTTCCTTTATGCAGTGAGATGGTATCATTACTCCTGGCTGTGTCACTCAGGAGTAATACTGTCTCTATTTACTCTTGGAAATAAATTCTGCAGCAGGTCAGCCATCATATAGTCTTTCAAGTTGTTTCAGAAATATATGTTTGTATATGTGGGTATACATATATATATATATTTATGTATAGCATGCATTCTGCCTGTGTCAGGGGCTGAACAAAATGCCCAGTAGCAGTGTGGAGTGCCAAAAGCCTTTGCCAGTGCAATCATTACGGCTGGGCACGCACACAGACAGCTTGCTCCTGCTTCTTCAAAGTGTGCTCTTCACAGGGGCTCAGAGAGGAGACGTGGCTTCACCTCGCTATCTAAGCACAGGTAAAGATCTGGCTGGTCAAAGAGGTGTGTTGGGCTTCCTTCGTAGCCTAAGCTGTGGAAGCAGAGCTACTCTGAAAGGCGTGCTGGATTGATGTGACTGCCTTGCTAACTCCAAAAGGCAACAGCGTGTGTTTCAGTCAATGTTTCTAACCACTGAACTGTCATCCTCTTCTAGAGGGAGAATGGAGAAGAGAGTCAGTGGCAGTAGAGGGGTAAAGCTTATTACTCTAGTTCACCTTCCAAAGCATTTTGTGCCTCTTGCATGCATATACTCTGGAAATCAGCTTCTGAAGCCCTGTGTAAAGCAGTATTTAATTCCTGGAAAGCTGCTTAATTCTCCACAGAATTCCTTCACACAGCTTCTGCAAGGAGTATCTTGCCTGCTTTGGACTCACTGGCCCAAGCCTTTGTATTCACGCAGCCCTCACGATAGCTAAAGGGAAATCTAGCCCAGGTCTGGGGAGCTACCTGGGGAGCTTTTCAATGCCAAACATGTCTTTTAAGAGGCACAGGAGAAAAGAGGAAAAGGAGAAAAGAATCTGTGGAAAAATAGGAACTAGATGATTCGGGGCAAAGGAGAAAGGAAACGTAAGAACCCAGAAGAGAGGACAGAAAGATTAAGGAAGAAGAAATGGTTCCTAATGAAGCCTATAGAGCAAGAAGTGGGGGTTGCAGAAAGGATGCAGCAAGTGGTCCCTGCGGTCTGCTGCATCGCTGGGTTCCCCAGCTCCCTACGACCCATCCGTTGCATATGGGGATTAGTCTTATTTCATATTTACTTCCTGGCGTTTAGCCGGTGGCCATCTGATAAGCGTGGCATTTTTAGGGTAAGTGCTATTATTTTTCCAAGCTCAGGGTTTACTGTCATTGTTCGATTTGGAAAACGTGGACTGGCTGAATGGGCTCGTTGCTTTGGTAGGGGATTACAATAACACCCGGAAGCTCGCGAATGCCTCTGACAGATGTGCTGGCGGCCTGCCACTGCGTGAAGGGTGCGGCTCTGACTGACAACTTGCAATTATGTTATGATGAATGGTTCTGATGTGTGTTCAAGAGAAAACCACTTTCTAGAAAGTGAAAGTTGTGCATACGGTTCCTATAAAGTGAGTCTTAAGAAAGGCCCTAACTTCTATTTTTTGCTGGAATAACCAATTTGGATCCCCTTTTCTGTCAAACTTTTTCTGGTTTTGATAAACAAGGGCCAAACCAAAGTTTATGCGGGGAAAATTAGCTTTGGCCCATTTTGGCTTAAGAAATGCTTTATCTGCATTTTTAGTCAAACTGACATCATCACTGTAGAGATCTACATATGCATACACACAGAGAAATACTTAAACATATACACATGACTGTGCAGTAGCCAACAAGTTCATCAAAGAAAATCCATTGAGCAAAAAACCACTTTTCTGTCAGGGGTATAATTCACCCATCAGTAGGCCTGCGTAGCTCATGTTAGTGTTAACGGGAGTTTCAGCCACACACCAAAGAGAGAATGTACCCGCAGAAGGCTTGTAAATGATCTCTTTCTTTACTAGATTTAATCCAGATTTTAACAACGTGGTACTGTCAGAGTTGCAGCCCCTGAGCAACAAGGTGCAGAACAGCTCCGGTGCAGGAGGGCACCTGGTGCCGTGTCCCTGGCAGGTTGTTACTGAATGTGCTTGACGTTGCCTGCCTCTGCATCATTTTCCAAGGCATGGACTGTATCTAGTAGCTGATAGGAATTGTATAATTTTGGAGAGCCGTTAGGGGTAGCGTTGCCTGCTACAGTCGTGATACTGCGAATTGAAACCAAAACACCTGCAAAACAATCGAAATTCAGCTCTGAGATTAGGGCATGCCATCCGAGCAAGGAACAGGAGATTGTAAAGGTCATGTTTACAAAAACCCAGATTTTGTTTGATTTGAATGAACATAAGAACATGTGTATCTGACAACGTTGATTACAGATATGTTTTTGGATGCAAAATTAGTGGTTTACAAGTTGTTTTTGTGTGGTTTTTTGTTTGGCCAAACTCTACCGAACCTTTCTTTGGAAGGCTGGTCCTTGTTGTCTCTGCTATGAAGTGATGGAAACTTCTTCTTCAAAAAATGTAGTTTTGCTCAAAACTGCAGTCTTGAGTTTAGGTGGAAAGAGCTCATAGTATTCACATTTTTAATCTAGACTTTGCTAAACTTAACACTGTTAGAGAGGAATTGCTAAGCAGCCTGATCCAGCATGGTGATTTCTGCATGACTTTGCAGTAAGCAATTCATATGGTTTTCCCATGCATTTGTTGGCAATATTTGTTCTTCTTCTCTAATCATTCTCTACTGTTTAATATAGGAGAGAGTTAATTTTTTAGGGCCTGAATCTCTATTGTCATGCATCTTGTGAAAAATTATTCCACTAGGGCAAAAAGAGTGTAAAAAAATCAAAATGAATGGGAGTATTTTACCCTTATTTTGTGAATAGCTGCACAAGGTAAAGGACTGTGGTGATTTAAATTCCTTACCCTGCGTTCTGGGACCAAGTGCCTGTAGCCTGAGGTGCTGAGTAGGTCCAATTATTATTTTTCGAAAGAAGGGGTATGTTATTGTCTTTGTACCAAAGTTCACATTTACACTGCTGTTTCTAAGATAACAAACCCATTAGGGAGTTGCATTTTGCTGAAGAGGTGAGTACGTTATTTCTTGCCAGCTAAAAAGCTTTTGGGCAATACTGGATTATATATGAATAGATATAATAGACTTAAAGATAGACTTAAAAGACCAGCTGTTCCTAAAATTCAGGGTCTTCTCACAACTGCGCTTAGCTGTCTAAACCTGGCAGCGATCTAATTGTAGACCTTACCAAATTTCCCAGCGAGTTCAGCATGCAGGGAATATGCCAGCAGCTCTGCGACCCGAGGCCACCGGCTTGCCTGGGGAAAAGCTCTGCCTCTACCTGCTTCCTTACTCCCTTTTCACAGGCAAAGGTACGTTGTCCAGGGACCGCTGGCTTAGGCTGAACACTCAGAGAGAGAGATTCGCTCCAGTTGAGCTGGGAAGCTCTAAGACACATGTAGCCTTGGAAGAAAAAAGGAACGAAATAAAGGAAACCATTGCACGTCATTTAGGCCACTGCGTTCTGAAGGATCTCTGAGGTTTACTAGAATTAACTAAGGTGATTCCTTATGGTTTTTTCCCGAGCCCTCCATCAGAACGTTGTGCTAGGTGTTACGGTGGGTTAGCAGAGGAAAACAACAGTCCTTGTCCCGGAGAGCTCCCAGTCAAATCTTATGATGAAAGAGAACAGGTGAAAGCATGGGGGGGAAGCAGGCCTTGCTGACAATGCTGGTGGCATGCTTGCTCTGCGGAGCAGCCACCTGCCCAGCCGTCCAGAAGGTGCTGTAAATTATACCTTGCCCATAAATAAGTGTTTAAAAAAAGCCCAAGGAACCAGAGCTGTGTAACTTGCGATGTTTGAGACTCTGCCTTCCTCTGCCTAAAGCTCCTGTGTTTATATTAATAGTGTGAGAGTGCAAATACGGGAGCAGGGCTTAGGCAGGTTTGCAGCCCAGCGATTAGAAAACTGATTAGTTGACAGGAAGACTCTATGGCTGTCTATGTACAATGAGTTCTGAGAGTCATGTCAAGATAAAAATCCCAGTAATATAATTCTCATCTGGAATAAAGACAATGAAAATGCAACAAAAGGATAAGAGATTAATCTCAACTTCAATTTAGGTAAACACAAATTAAATGGACCAAACATTTCCATGAGCGCATGGAGAACCTGGCAGCAGCCCAAACTTTTGCTTTGGGCTTGAAAATAAGAAGCCTTAACCAGTCTGCCTTTTTACTGCATGTATGAAGCATTGGAGACACACTGCTTTGTGTGTATGAAATCCATACATACAACCTAGCATGCAAAGGACCTACCCTTAGAAATCATGCTTTGGGATTAGGCAGGATACTCTAAAAGATTGAAAATATAGTTTACAGTTAAGTAATGTGTCGAGCCTGTTGTGAATTTGGTTACTTCTGCAGGACAAGTGCCTTATACTATGATCTACTGAGTGTAACAGGAATCAAATCTTCACCTGTTACTCCTGCACTGAATTTGATAATATATTTAAATGAAAAAAAAAGTCATACTTTTCCAGTATACTAAACAGTTTAACATTGTAACACGGATATTTTCTGCTGAAGCCTGTTCTTTGGAATGGGTACTTCTAGCTCCTAAGTCGGAACATATAATTGAGCAATCTTTTGCGTAGGGGTTATTCTGATAACATGAAACTTTCTGTTGGCCCTAAATATGAGAAAAATCCTTCTAAACAACTGAGTCTGTTAGATTGTGTTTTGCATTTGTTTAAAGAGTATATCATAAAATAGCATTAATCTCTACAATTTCAAAGTACCTGTGAAGAATTTCAGCCGTGCTTAAATTTTCTTGGGAGTTATGCAGCTAAAATTCAGCTCATTAATTTCAACTGTTATAAGTATACAGTCTGGATTAAATCAACAGGAACAAGGAGACTAAATGTTTAAGACAGAAATCCTGTAAATTATCTTTTGTTACCTGCAATATAATTCTTAGTGAGGGCTATGACATAACTCTCCAGAGTCCCATTGCCTATTTCGTGCTTGTAGTGAGGAAGCTTCTGGAAAAGAAAGGTCATTTATTAGCAGAATAGAAAATACAGAGCCACTCAAAATAGACAGCATGAGCTTGCACTGGTTTCCCATCTCAGTAGCTGTGAAGATTTAATTGCACTGAGTGTGTATTTACCTTCTTGGATAGCACATTTTGGGATGAGAACTCCCTAAATATTATTAAATCTGCTCTCAGATGTTTCCAAAAGACCCCCATTTTCTTACACTATGAAATTTATTGTATTACTGTGCTACATATTTTAGGATGATTTATATGGTGTTGAATTTGTGCATCAGCTTTGGGGGCAAGAATTATTCTCTGCCCAGCAACACTCGATGGGTTAGCAGATCAAGCAGCGTGTTGTGCTGTTATGTCACACGCGCAAAGGAGACAGGGAACCTGTAGCGATGTGGCAGCCTGTGCCGGGGGGTACGTCAGGATACGCTCTGTCAGGGGAGCAGAATGCCTCCTAGCTCCTTCAGGAGGTTGTGTCTGTTTTGCCACGCTAGGCCAGGGTGCAACATGCATTCCTTTATAAACACGTTAGTGCTTTAATGGGTGAACTCCAGTGTGGAGCAATCCCAGTCCAGTCCCTTGCTCACCCTCTCTTTAGCTCAACACGATCAGTGCCTACAAATCGCCATTGTTTCCAAATCTGCCTACTAAATCTAATTTCTAAAGGTTGGAACTTCATATAAGCATAGATTTAAAAATTTTTTAATTTTGAAGAATATCCACATAACTAGTGAATAGCTTTCTTTGGATACCCAACAGAACCTAAGGGTCTTTAAGTGAAAACAATGTTTTGTTTGCATGTAACTAAGGGGATAACTTTCACTTACATGAATAAATACTACTTTTCCTCACCAAGAATTCTGTTTCGCTCAGTTCACTAACAGGATGACCCTCAGTGAACTTGAAATTATCCAGTATTTTGTTATGTCCTCCCTGGTCAAACTGAGTCCTTGGTGTCTATTTATTGCCTATTATTCAAGGTGTACTCTGAAGACATGGATATTACACAACAGGTTTGCCGGCATATTCTATAAATGTTCTACAAACATAAATTACCTTCTCAAAGCTTTTGTAAAGGGGAAAGAAGGGTAGTCTGTATGCTCACTTTACAGATATAGGACTGAGACATAGTGTGACTTCAAAAACGTCTTTGATTTATCAGTTGTCCATTTTGAGGTGTTCAGGTCTTGATTTTTTTTCCAGAGGACTTAACTTTGTGTAGCAGTTTATATATAGCTATATATATTGCAGTCTCAATGTTTACACTGGCTTGAGCTGCAGCTGTGAATGCTCAGCAGTTGCTTGAATGCAACCCCAAGTTTTTAAAATCGAGCTCCCAGAAAATAAAGTGCCATAACTGCAAAACCTTCATTTCTCCTTTTGCCGTTCCCTCCCTCATTCATGTCATTTCTCCTGACTTCTGCAGTGAATCATGGTCAGTGATCCTATGGACAACAGCCTCATTTGCTCCACAGTCCCAGTTTATGTTTTTGTCTGGGCTTGTCCTGTGTGCTGGATGTAGCAAGGATCCTATAAAAAATAACGTACACTGTTTTTTAATTGTACATTTTTTTTTAGTTAAAGAATATATCGTAATGCTTATGTACACAGGGGTGAATTAAGATTGCCTGGACAACTTTGGTTCTTGCATTTCCATATCTTTTCAGTACTTGACTTTACAACATTAATAATGCTCTTTTATAAGAAAAAATAAAAAAATGCTAGCTAATTTTCAGCTCCATGTATATAGGGAAATGAAAATTTTAAGATATTATTCTTGAGGATATTGGTGTATTCCTTTCTTAAATGTTTTCACAGATTTATAGTAAACCAGCTATTATTCCTGAAATGTATATCCATGGCAAGTAGATTGGTGCTTGTAAGATCTGTAAACCTTTTAAAGCTCCGTTTGCTGGAGTTATTTCGGGAAAGTCTTACTTGTTCTATATTTCAATGATAATAAGTTTAAGTGAAAATTTTATTAGTACAAAGGAGGCAGTAGAACTGATTTTGTTAGTATATTTTAGTGTCCCAGAAAAGACTACATCATGTGCCACGGAGACCTTCAGAAATGGTAAATAGAGAGGAGATTCTAGCTATTGTTTTCATTCCTTTGCATCCTTGTTTGAAGTCATTTCAAATCAAGAGCATATTATTTTGCTTTCTTTGTATTATATTTTTACATACAAAAACCCTTAAGGATTTCTCATGAAAAATTCTTTTTGTTATACAATTGTTTTAATTTCAGAATATTTTATGTAAGAGCTGAGTTAAGATTTTTGTACACAATATTAAGAAGCCTTCAAATCATTAAACAGATGTTTATTACTGCATTATTAGGGTAATGAGTAGAACATGATTTGGGGGAACAAAATAGAGGTCTTTTGAATCATCCACATTTTGTTCATAAATCATCTGGTGTCACAAAATTTCCGAGGAACATTAATCAGTTTAATAGAAACCCCGTTTTCTTGCTTTTCCGGAAGTTCCCTCCATTTTCTGCCCCAAAACCAACCTAGTGTGAAGCAGCACGCGCTTTATTTTTTGATTACCTTTGATTTAAGACATTCTTATTCCCCAAAACTTGTACTAACATTTTCATGTTCATTTTACAAAATGTATAATACTTTAGACGGCCAGACACTACACACAAGAAAATTGTATGTGGACCTGGACGTTCACTTATAACCCAACTGATTTGTGGTCTGCACCAAATTTGGTGGTGAATTTGGTGAATTTTACTGCAAGGGACCTGTTAAATACTGTATATTCCCTAACAGGCAAGTGTCTACTTTATAACACCATCACGTAGATGCTGTTAATTGGCGTTTCACTAGATGGGAGAAAAGGCGGTGGTATAAACAGCTATTTGTGTCGCCATATCGTTTCTGCTGTTGAGATGGGATCCGCTGCTTGCTTGAGGCTGCTGGGAGAGCGTGGAAGAGCGGTGTGGTGTCAGAGAGCAGGGGATGTGGCCCCACGTCTTTCCGAGTGCGCCCAGGCCGCTCGCGGAGGTGGAGGCGGAGGCCGGGGCTGCGCTTGTCACAGAGTTGAGCGCTGAGCGTGGGCACGACGCCTTCTGGAGCGGCCCGCCTGGAGAAGCAAGGCATTACCTAACCGGAGGCTGGACGCTGTGGGAACTGTTTGACGGTAGTGTAACAACGAGAGGTTTCTGGATTAAATTCTCCATGGTTTGTTTAAGTGATAATGAGGAGAATGTCCCTTCAGCTCCCAAGTGTTTGCAGAGAGTGGATACCACAGAGGACAGCGAATTGCTTAGAGTTAGCAAAGGGCTATAACAAGGAGTGGTGGTATGAGATTAAGAGAATGGATAATTAGGCCAAATATTGGGAGAAATTTCAACTCTGTTAGAGACTAAGTAGACTTTGGTGGAGCTACGCCGGTGGATTCTAGGAGAGATACTGGCTCAGCCTGTTCTTCTTTTCCATGCGGAGAAAAAAAAAAATCTATCCTCTAGGGATGGTCAGTACAGTACGATGGGAAGGCAAAGAAAAATAATAAAGATCTGAAGACCTGCTTCCATTAGCACAACTTTCTCCCATCAGAAAATAACAACTGCAAATCCTATTGATTTTGTTACTTTTGCTAATAAATACATAATAAGAGACAGCAAAATAAGCATATCGTTCTGCTGTAATGTGTCATTTTATGCTCGGGGATTGCAAGCAAATTGCACTCCCCTGTTCCTAACTATCCCTGATTGCTGTTGTATAAAGTCTGAGACTCTCTCTTGTCAATATTATATGTTCACTTAGGAGGTAAATAGAGGTGCGCATACTTAGGGAAAAGGTGATTACATATAATGTACTGTATACAAGCATTGTAATGCAAATAAGGCAATGATATATACTTCAATGAATACAGCCAATCTACCAGTAAAATATACCTCATAATGGAAAGGAAGCTTTAAGTGGAAGAATGAAATGTACGTGTAATTTTGATAGACTGAAAAGATATTTCTCTTCTACTAATATGCCAAAACATTGCATCCAAGCGATTGCACCTGACGTTTCGGAAAGCTCCTTTTGACATACACAGTGTATCGTCTAGTGCAGTGTTCATGGAATTAACATTTTCCTGGAGTAATCATATACAATTAAGTGACCAAATAGTTCTGCGGCAATACAACCGTATTTCACAGGAACTAAATATATTTCTTCACACTGATCTTGCATGTTTTAGTTGAGCAGTCATTAGCATGTTTATAATGGTTCTAATTTAGCACAACATTTTCTGAATTTTATCCTTGAGTCATTTACAAATTGTTCATATTGAGTAAACAAAGGAAACAGATTGCATTTTATACTTAGTAATTTATCTGAAAGAAGAGGGGAGGGTTAATTGTCTGAAAGTTTTGCTCTGTTTGGGGAAGTGATTCTAGTCTTGCTTTGCTTGGCACACAATGCCTCTTTCCCTCTGTTCTGGGAAAGAAAAAGAAAAAAAAAAGAAGAGAAAAGAAAAGAATGGAGGAGTGAGTAAAATGAAAAATTAGGAGCAGGACAAGATTGGCCACTCCCAAAGGGGAGTGTGGAGCAGAACTGGAGCTGGCACGAGATTATCTAAAACAGTTGGTGCATTCCTTAATGATCAAGTGCTTGAGAAGTCCAGCTCTCTCTCACAGAGCATCTGTGTTGATGTTTATATCAGTGCCCTGCTCTATGGGAAAAGCATGCTTTCTCTTGTTGCTTTTCTAAAAATAGTGTGGCATATAGCATTGTACGAGTTATTTTAAGAGAATAAAAACATTTGCAGGGTTAAAGGTTCTGCTTTTTAATAAATAAATAAAAATAAAGGTCAGAACTGTATCTTGGATTATTCTTTACATGGAATTCAGAGTTCTTTTTATCTAGACTTGTGCACAAAGCCTCTTACTGGAGAACTGCTATTGAAACAAGCCATCTTAGGCAGAGTAGGTACAAGCTTCAGACTCTCTGCTGTTTTTCCCCCTCACCACATCTTAGAAAGCAAGTCTGGAAATTACCCCCAGATAAATTCCAGTGCTTCTATTTAGAAAGTCTGTTGTTTCATGCAAGATCTAGACCAGTCAAGGAGCGCAAATGAATTCAGAGGAAAACCAGAACATTTTAATGTCTAATTATTTTTAGTGAGCTTGGAGAGTTTTAATTAAAAGTTAAGAGAGCTCTCCAAGCTCTTACAGTTCTAATTTTATCATATTGTGGAAATCTTGTCACCATGAAAAAATATACAGCAGTTGGCAGATTTTGCTTGGTTCCCTGTCCTAAACAAAACTGTAATGTAGGTAGTCAGCAGTCAGTTGCATTTACATTATTGCTCTTGCAAGCAAACATCTACTGTGAGCTGAATCTCTTTTATGTATAGTTGTATGTAGGAAGGCCTTTTTGCGCTGCATGGCCCCTTTTTTGGTTTGTGTGCTTTACAGTAGTGCCTACAGCTTGCATTCGGGATCGGGACCATGCTCTAATTCACAATCAGAACGTGCGCTAGGTGTTCAGCAAAAGCCTCATGAGACACACGCCGCGCCGTGCCGGAGACAGCGCAGCCTAAATAGCCGAGCCGGGCACCGGTGTGGATAGAAAAGAATCAGTGTGAGAGGAGGCAGTAAGCGCCTGGCCGGGATTCCCTGCCTCCTTACCGGTAGAACGCGGTAGAGAACTGAGGCGAGAACTCACCTGTAATTTGCAATAAAGGTAGCAAAAGTGATTAGCAGGCTTTCCTGTCCTGAATGCCATATTGTTCATTTTTGTGCTGTGAGTGTGCTTTTATTTTTCATGAATTCAGTTTTTGAAGAGTTCTTAAATCAATAAAATCATGGAATGTTGGTCAAAGAAATCAGTTTACTGGCTAACAGTGTATCTGAAATGCCTTATATTTTAATTTTCTGTTAGACCATGACAACTAATTACTGTCGGCTAGAAATATGGAAGTTGGCAGGGCTGAGATGAGATTCTCCTGACCTGCCTTTCTAGTGACAGCTAGATCGAAGCCAAGCTCCTTATGAACGAGAGACAGTGGCAGTATGCTGCAACTATGGATGTTGAGCCTTCAGGCTGATTTTTGATTAGTTTTGTATTGTTGCTGTCTCTTTTTCTTTTATTTAAAGTTTATTGAAACAGAAAAGGATCATTTGTGTTTGAAAGAATAAGAAAAGTAGCTATGGCAACAAAGAATCTATTTTAGTAGCATTACACAAACTTTACATCCTTGGATTGAAAAAGAATAGATAGTACCATACTGCAGTTAAGTTTCTGATAGTCATGGTTAAATTATATTTTTATTTCTCAAATCATGAATGTAAATGTAAAGTCCTTAATTTCCTTTCTAATTGCTACTAGGTTATAAAATCTTGTTCCTACAAAGTGAAATAAATTTTGTTTGCTTTTTCGTTTGCTTTTCCCTTTAATACTGAAATGTTACAGTTTGCATGTAATTTTAAAATACATATTACAAAGACTGAAAACCATGAAATACTTTCATGATACAGACCTGTGCTAGGTGGTTCTTTATCTCAAGGAAATCTGGAGGGCAGTGAATTCACAAAAGGCATGGTAATCAAGCTGTCGGCATGCACTTGGAGATGGATCAGTTAGTTAGTCAAAGGTCCAACTATTCTACACAGCTATATTAAAACTGATCACCAGATTAAAAAAAATATGTATTACATTTTTTGAATAATTCACATTTTTATAAATGAAACAGCACCAATGGACATGGAGTTCTAGGTTACTTGTAAGTCACAAACACTGACTGGAGTAAATCTAAACTATACTTGACTTTTACTCAAGAATATTTGTAGAATACTGCTTTTATTTAGATTTTTCTACTTTCTACTGGATTTAGTATTCTATGAAGAATGCCAAACCAAACCTTCCTCTTTCACACGCGCAATGGTATTATTTATTATTATTATTATTATTAGGTCCTTGGCATCAGCTACTTGAGAAAACACGTTCTCACTTGAGGCAAGAGGGAAGATGTGCAAAGGCAGAGTAGGGAACAAGGTAACAAAATGCTAGCCGCTGTAATGGCTATTTGCACCTCACTTGGTTTGGGAAACAAAACCAGCTTTCCTCTTGTAGTAGAATTCCACTGAGGCAGGCCTTGTAAGAGCAGAGGTGCCTGTGCCAAAGAGCTCATAATCCTATTTAGTAGTCTTTCAAAGAAAAAAACACTTTTTCTCTAACAAATATTTCGTAGACGCTCACAGGGTAATTCCACTGGTGCTGTTTTTCTCATGTGATACAGACTTGAATGAAGCATTTGAACTCATTTGAAAAAGGCTAATCCAAAGGACACATCTTCTCCTGTGGAGCTGAAGGCAAATAAATGTAATGCGAGTAGCTAAGAGAATATAGAATATTAAGGATGGAGGAACTTGCGTATTGTTACATTGTCCCAAATATAATACATTCGCCTTTATTTAGCAATATCTACTACTCTGTAATGAGTTACAACTATAGACTGTAAGTTCTGACACAGAGACAAGGATGACACTGAATCTGTAGCATTGTTCTTCCAAAATGCAGAAGTGAAGTTTATCCTCCTCTGCTGAGGATTTGGGCATATTTTAAAATAGTTTCTTTTGGAGTGTGCCTGATATCTCTTCCACTTCCTCTACCTTGTCTTTTCCAATGCTTCTTTCCTTAAGATGTAACAGTTTAGATGCATGTAGAAAAATGTCACGTATACCTTTGACTGAATTATATTTCTATATTGTTTATGGACTTGCTGAGCATTTGCAATCATTATTAATATATCAATGTGTTTTTGTCTTCTGTCACAAAGTAACGTATGTATTCAAAAAGAATTGAATGCAAAACAAGTCATGTTTTAGAACTCATATCATTAATAATTATCAGTTTGCAGTATTGTTACAACATGTTTTGAGGGAAGCTTATTATAAAAGAAATAACAAGGCACTGCACAGTAGCAGTTCAGTTCATCACTGGTACGGGTGCTATAAATATGCCAGTCTGTACTATAGTGTTTTATTAAGTCTCAGAAAGTCAAAGCTGATTTGAAATAATAATGTCTGACAGTCAGTTCTTTGAAGTTTTGCTGCTGCACTCTCACATTTAGGCTTTCTTTTATGTATGACTTTACCATAAAAAACAAAAACACACACATGGCACGAACGCTTTTTTTTCCATATCTGTATTTCAAAGAAAGCAATAAGAAGCTACTTCAGTGAATTAAACCAAAAAACCAACCCCCCCAATTGATGAGGATAGGTGCAGGCCACTGTAAGGTCATGCAGTATTCATGTAAGCTATAGCTGAGGTTGCTAACTTATGGAACTCTATAAAAGTGAAATTAAAAAAAAAGGGGGGGGGAGGGGAAAGAGACAAGAGGCAAAAGCTATCCTTGATAGGAACAAGATGACTTTCATTTAGGCGGAAGAAGTTAAGAGCTTGGCTGTGCTAGCTAGCACACTCGTTCTTCATCCCAGCCTCGCGACAAAGAGCTGGATTCCATCCATTCCATGACTGATTGATTACCCAATGGACAAATGTTAATTCTTTTCATCGATGCTTTGTCATTGTGAAGAGGTCCTTTTCGTCTAACACCTACGGGTTTTTTCTCTCCCTTTCTTTTTCCTGCTTATTTATCTTTTAACGATCTCTTCTCATTCACCTTTACAAAACTGTTTTGTCTAACAAAATTCTCACAGTACTTTAAACTCCTTTACTCTGCAATTAAAATTGCTAACAAAGTATGTAATAAACCGTGATATTAAATAATGCTCCATGATTTCATTTAGTCATCCCAGTCTAATTATGCTTAACCTGTTTGCTGTCCTTGAAAGAAATTTTTTTCCTAGTTCATAATAGAAAAATATAAAAGATCAGAATCTGTGTGTTGTTAATATAATAAATTGCTCCAGTGCAACTACGTGAGTTTGATCTTAGATGTGTCAGTGCTAAATATGCTACTTAGTCTGTGGCATAAACCCAACTGTAGTTTATAATAAAGTCAGCGATAAGAGCTGAAAATGTATAAATGCTGATTTTTTTCTTTGCTTTTCTTATAATTGTCTTTAACTGGAATATCCCTGAATTTTGCAAATGCCCTGATCCGCAAGGCTTTGGAATGGTTGCGAAGTGGAGCCTCAGTACAGGGAGACTGATGCAGTGCAGATGTGAATTCGGGCGTCTTCAGTGTTCAGTGCTGGATTCTGAGTTGATGCTTTGTTTCTATAATGAATCAAATCAGAAAATGAATCAATATGGATGAAGACATTTTACTGAATCAATATGGATGAAGACATTTTACTGATGTCAGAAGACTTCTTTGTAGATTTTATATGTATGTGAAAAACTAATTTTCAGTAAGAAAAGAAGAAAAAATCCCTTTCTTTTTCCCAAACCTTTTCAAAATGTATGTATTTGTGAACACAGAATACAGAACTTGAAGGGAGACATGCCTTTCAATATAAACCTTTATATTTAGGTTCGTGTCTAGTATGAAGGACCTCCAGAGAGCTTTAACACATAGCATGATTTTAAATTCTAAAAATTATGCATATTAACCCTGCTAATTGAAAATTTACAGGAATTTCAAAGGAGCTACATTTACAGTGCTATACAAAAAGTTTATTGAAAGACTCATTGTGTATTTCTGTAATTTTTCCAATAGCAAAATACAGTAGCTGTAGGTTGTGTAGTCAGATATGTTATTTGCAGAATTTGAATGGCATAGTAGTGTTTAAAGAAATTCTTCTTAAGGAATTTTTTAGGCATTTAAGGAGACAGAAATCCTAACTAGCAGTGTGATTATATGAAAAAGAAGGCACACAAATTGACCTGTTTTACATTCAGATTCTTTCTCAGTCCGTCTTCAGAAATGTAATTCTTTCCTCTTACTTAATATAAGAACACTACAGCTAAACATGCATGTTTTTAAGAAAAGTAAGAGAAGAAATAAAACAAGTGCTTCAAGGAAAATATTTTATTAACTCTTGTGATAGAATTGTTTCTTTTTGTAATTTAAACATTCTTCCTTTTTTGTATGAATTGAAGAAAATATCTTAGCTAAAAAGCATTAAAATACATTACCTATAGCAAACATCAAAATAAAACTCTAAAGCTCTTTTTTTGCAGGGATGAGGGGTCTGAAATTTTGGCAGGGGAGAAACACAGAAACATCTTTTTAAACTAATGATGATATCACAAAAAAGGACAAATTATAATGTTCTATTGATAATTGATGGTTATTTCTTGGTTCTTCTATTATCAGGCCAGAACTCATAAAAGTAATAAGTGCCTGTTATTGTTAAAAGTAAATTGTTATTATATAACAAGTATTTTAACACTGCCTATTGCAACTTACAGCTCCTTAATTTTGCTTCTTTTATAGAAAGATGTAATTAGTAAATAAATTAGCTTTTCTACTGAAATATTACTTCAAAAAGTTTTACTAGCTGCGTTGTCTTTCCACGGAGGCTTGCACGGTGGAAACGTGTTGCAGTTAAAACCTGATCTTTGATCTTTTGATAGTTAGAGTTTGGTATGCTTTCAACTGGTTTGGGTTTTTGTTTTTTCAAATGAGGGATGCTAATGCAAATTTGTAGTGTGAAACTATTTGCATCCTGAAATGTGATTGTCCATCTGACCTTTTTTCTTTCTTGAACTTCTCCCTAATATTCTCTAACTCCTCCTTTTATGACCTCTCTGAATGCTCCTCCTCTCTCTGACTATTTTTAGAGTCCTCTGAGGTGGAACAAACTGTTACCTGTTGCATAGATGCTATCTGAGATACAAGTCTTAACCTGGGCTTTTTGTGTTTGTTTTCACTTGTGTGAGTGCTTCTAATGGGACTGCTGACATGGAAATGTGAGCCAGGATTCAGCCTTTACTCTGCTAGTAGCTAACAGAAGATATGCGGGGCTGAATTCTGCCTTCTTGTACAACCAATTTTTAATTCTTATGTGACTGGAGTGGTACCAGGGCAAATGTTGTCAAAATCTGGAACATTATTAGGTTTTAAAAAGTATCGTCTTGATTGATACCCATTGTACACAATTAGCAGCCTGGGTGGAGAGTTTCTAACAGGCTTAGCAGATGGGTGTTTCCAGTATATCCAAGTAAGCCACAAGGTGCTCAGCACCACCAAGAATGATGTGTGGTCTTATAATGAAGGCTGTTTGCAAAGATTCATTTTAAGAATAGGCTTGCATTTAAATCATGTGTTGGTATCTTGCTAAACTGAGCTTACGTGCTTCCCAGGAGTTTAGCATAGCCTTTGATAATGAGTCTGTGTGCCCATGAAAATACAGGCACAATGTTTTGTGGAGACTGCACTGGCCTTACTGCCTGGGAAGGCAGCAAGAGGGTTCGATTGGGTGGAAAATTCTCTCACTGAACCGAGGCTCTTAAAGGTGTGAGACTCTGGATCGTGACCTCAACCACAAGAAGTCCCATCTTAAAAATCACCTTTTGCAAGTTATCTGGAAGGTCATGTATAATTTAGACTTTGTAATCAGTTAGTTAGCTTAATTTAGGGACTGCAGAAAACCTTTAGATTTTATTCAAGAGTCTGCTATGCTCAATAGCAAATTTTCTAGTGAAAATGAGGTCTGATCCTATGCAACTTACTGAAGCCAACGTTCTACTTTCTCCTAAGTGTAATGACATCAGTGACAGTTTTGCCAGAAGAAGGCCTCCTGGATTGGGGCAAAGATTTGAAAAGTAGTCTGAACTGCGAATTATGAAAGCAGATCTTCTAATGATTGCATGTTGTTTATAGTGTACTGGGAAAAATTCTGATACTGTGAACATCCAATATGTAGAGTGCTTTTATGAATTCCATGGAGACATTATATGAATAACTTTTGCATTGACATGGGTATAAAAATGGGTTTCAGATGACACTGTGTGCCAAATTTCTAAAAAAAGCTTCTAAATCTTCATGTATAATTTTGAGTGTACAATCATTCTCAAATGAAAAAGACAGAATTTGTATATACATTGGCAATCTATGCATGTAAATTGGCAGTTAGCATGCATAAATCCTGGGCAAAGTTTTTTTTTTCAATTAGACCCTTGTTAAATCCATAGTAACTCCATTAACCTCAGTGCAATTACTTCGGATTGAAAATGTAGTTAAATAAGAACTCTGTTTGGCTACAAGTTCATTTCCCTTTGAAAATATGGTCCAATTAGAACAGAAAGAAAAGTTTTAACAGGAAGGTGACACCTGTTTTCCTAATCTGTAAGATTATATTAGATGTATCTTCCTTTTTTTTCCTAATAGATTCATCCTGCATGGAGAAGCTACTTTCTAAAGACTGGAAGGAGAAGATGGAAAAATTAAACACAAGTGATCTCCTTGGAGAAATTAAAGGTATGTCACTCAAATTTTAAATGTTAAAATGTATTTTAAACACTGTTTCACAGATTTACTTAAAGTTCAGAAAAATAATAGAAATAACAATCATAATTTGAGCATGTTTTCCTCTTTCCAGCCAACTCACCCAATCTTCTAATGTTTATCTTTAGAATGACAGAGGTCTTTGACAAACAAATAAATTAGAGCATGTAATAATCAGTTATAGGCAGTATCAAAAGCATTACAGCAAACACCAAGTTAGTTACATTAGTTCATTGACATCAGTTGCATATCTCAGTGTCCAAAGGAAGAGGAAGAAGCATCTTGAAAACATGGAGTTTTTCGTACTTGGTACTGTTTCTTCCCAATTGCATAAATTATATGTAGAAACTGCTTCCAGATTATAAAAAGGGGATCATAGTTTGATCACTGTTTTAAATCTTTGATTGAAAATTGGAAAAATACCACAATGTATTTGTTTATATTTTCGCTGTTTCTGGGGAGAAAGAGAAACTCTGGATGCAGTTCTGGAGCCACTGAAATCAGTGGGAGTTTTCTTGCTTGTATAGACAGGACGTTCCAGTAAATCCAAGATTCGTTGGACCAGACGTCTAGTAAGACGAGAATTCCCTCGACAAATAAAGACCTTGTAGAGAACTTGAAGTGTTTTTTCCCCACCAACTAATTCTTCCATAGATTTTCCTATTGAAAAGAATTTCAGTGTTATTGATTAAGCAACAAATTGAAAAGATGTGTTTGTGTGCTGTGAGCAGGGCTCATAAGGCATTTTTAAAGGGTACACAAGGTACCTAAGATTTATTTCTCTTTATTGGTATAATTTTCTTAAATAGCAACTACAAATATGTGGAAAGAAAGATCCATGCACATTATATTAATAAACCTTTACTAATATTAAAACAAAAAGAGAAATGTTATTTGATAAAAGTTGATGCTTAGGGTTTTACATTTCCACCAGGGAAACTTAAGATAATTACATTCATTTATTACATAAACAGAGGAAAGACTGGTCCTTCTTTAGTAAGTAAGTTATAATTGGTTCCTTCAGCTGATGCAAGACCAAAATCTAATTGTGTTTAGATATTTCCTTCTGATGGACTTCTCTTGTAGAAATATGACTTAGGTATTAGGCAGGTAAGAAACTCTACAGTAGTGTCAGTGGCAGAAATATAATAAGCAGTTTTACAAAAACATGTTAATAAACAAAAGCTAACAAAAGACTGTAATAAACAAAGGTAACAAAATTATGTCTTGAAATGATATTCTATATAAAGCTGTATTGTCTCCCAATAGCGAGGAAAACGTTGAATGCTTGTTTGTCCGTTAATTGCACAATATAGCTACTTAAGTCTCTAAATAGAAACTACTTGAATGCTATTAGTGAATCAAAATTAAAAGAGGTGGGATCTCTAACAATGCAGGATAATGTTCTTTATTCTTTGATATGGCATAAAAAGCTTTTTCATGAGCTTTCATTTACAAAAAATCTGTTCATTTTTCTGGAATTATGATATTCCTCCTGTTTTCTTTGGATATATATTCACTGCAGAGTGAATTAGCAGAGTTCTTGCTCCTAATCCTTTTCTCATCTACCTACATTCTCAGGCTTGGAAGGTTTTTCAGCCCATTCAACTAGCTTGTCTGGGGGTAAAATCTATTAGCTGCATAAAAAGAATCATCCAGTTTGGCTCACCAGATTTGAATGTTGACAGTCATTCAGTAAGTTTCCACCACTATCCTCATATACTCCCGAGGACAGATACGTATTCGTGGAAGTCGTTTGGAAAGCAAAGAAGGAGACCTCAGCTTCAGTGTCAGGAGCTATGGCTACCTCCCACTCCTCTGCTGGTGAGAGTGTGAGAGGACATGCACTAGAGAGGAAATAACAGTGGGATAGTTTTGGTGTATGGTTGTTAACATGTAGCAGAGGCTAATGCCGGTGCTTAGATTATACACTGATTATATGCTGTGCTGTGGTCATATCCACAGATCATGGGACAAAACGCCGTATTTTCTGCAGCCCTTAACACCCTTGGTTTTTGCATTGGCCCTTGGCTTGGCATATCTGTAACTGACTGCTCAGAACTGTGTGGAGGAACCATAATATAAATGAGAATCAAATACTAAGGATCTTATTTCTGTCCCTAGGAGATTAGATCGTTGAGCATTTTTCATCATATCCAGGTATCCTAAAAAACAGGTTGATGTTGTGAGGCTGATGTGAATTGAAATGTAACTATGTGCTCCTCACTTTCCCTTTCTCTCTTTCCCTCTAGTAATCTGAGTCATTGTGAGTTCCCCAGTGACAAAGGACGGGTAATGGGTCCATCCTTTTGGGTCCCCAAATCCATCATTTGGGGTCCCCAAAGTCAGCCAGCCCTACCCAGGCTGGTAGTTAAGAGCATGGTACCCATCAGAACAGTAAGAGACCAGTCAGGGGAATGAGATTGTGGGACTGACCGTGCTCCACTGCTGTTCACTCTCTCCTTCTGCAACCTGTTGTCTTTTTTACCTTCTTTCCGAAAAGCTGAGCTAGACATGACTGTATCTTTTGTTGGCAGACTATCTCTGGAGGTTAGCTGGCACTGTTCGTAGTGCTAGTTGCACTTAATGGGACTATAATCCTTACACATCTAAAGAGTTGTTTCTTGTGAAGTCTTTCATTATCTTTCATAGGATTACTGTGAAGAAGGAAAACTATTCCTATTCATGAATAAACTGTAATATAGAAAGATAAAATTACTTGTACAAGGTCAGTTAATGAGTTGGGGGGTAGATCATGGAGTCCTGCCTTCACCAGTACAAAATACACTAAGAGTCCTTTCTCTAATCCCTAGAAACCTTTCCTTAAGCAGTCTTAATGTCTGCAATATTCTTCTCTACTGCTAGTTGACTTCCAGCAAGACTCAGTGCTGAACCTTTGTACTGCCACTGCATTTAACATTTTTCATGAACAGCCAAAATTACAAAGAAGGCACACACAGACTCAGAAGATAACATAATGATTGCTGTTCTGCAGTGCACTTGCAGTTTTCAAACCTCTGTGCAAAGGTACTGGTGTCATTTTATAGCTGAGGAGAACAAGGTGCATAGTTACATAGCAGGCCAGTGGCAGGTCTGGAAGCAGGATTCCTTTCCCCTTGCCTCCCAAGCCAGTTGCCTAGCCCCTGCCTCCAAGCTGGCTAGCTTCTAGCTGGTAGGGAAATTGTAGGCTACTGGGAAGGATCAGGGTAATAGCTGGATATTAACTTATATTAGCATTTGTGGATCTCAAATTGTTTTCAGAGTAATCTCAGTAAGAAAAAAACAAGTCATTCTAGCCAGTGGCAGCATGAAAACYGGGGTGCAGGAAGAAAGTAAATCAAAGGATGTGATCCAGAGAAATTTTTTAATCTACTAAAGAAGCATACTTAAAAAAAGAAGTCCTTTTAATATCCAGGGTGGTAGATTTCCAAAATCATGAAGTTCATTTTCATAGTGCTGAATGGATTTCAGTCAGGTAACTGGCAGGGCACGCTGAGGTCTGAAAGAACTACTTCCGAAAATGTACCTTCTCGGGGATGTCAGATATCATGTTGCCTAACTTGCATTACATTCCAAATCAATATATTTAACTGTTTGATATTTTTCACTTTTGTGCAGCCTTACTCTCTGTTCATATTACTGAGAGGCTAACTTAAAGACATGAAGCGATGCAGTAAAAATAAATAAATGAGGTCATTAGGGAAAAAATCTCAGTTTTAAGAAAACGAGGTGTGGTCCTGTGAGGAGCAGCTCTTTGCACTGACTGTTACTGGGAGTTGTTTATTTTAGAGCGAAGGCGTTGTTCTTGTGAAGGATAACCTGAGCACATACTCTTCTTCTGTGTCTGCACAGCTAGCACCCTCCCCCCTCCAGGGAAAGAATAGCATCTTGCTTGTGGGAAGGAGGTTCACTAAGACTCAGTGCCAGAAAAAAGGATGAAAGCAGCAGAAAAAATAATGTACCACTGACACAAACTGTTTCTATTCATATTTGGGAAGCACACAGATGAGAAGAAAAGATAATTGGGTGAGAGAAACAAATAAAAAAATGGTGTCTTCTTGCTTTACCTTCTATATTTAGAACACAATAGTGTTAATCAAGATATAATTATAAACTATATCTATTAATACGACAGAAGCCAATATAAAAGTAGCAAACAGTGAAGCATTTATTTTTCTGTAAGTGGGATTGTTCATGCTCACAATTACTCTTACATAGCATGCTTCATTTGTAAAAGTGCTTTTTCTGAGTTTCTTTATTAGGATTTCAGTTATTGATAATGGGCCAGATTCTTCCTTGATTTCCAGCCAAACAAGCCATTGACTTCAGCGAGGTTGTATGAAACTCAGAGGAGCATTTGGCAGAATGCTTTGTAGCCAAATTCCAGTGCTTAAATAAGTCTGCTTGTTCATTTGATATGTTTATAAATGAAACACATAGGTCAAATTTTCAAAGGTCTGTGAAACAGTTGAGCTGAGTTAAATGACCTGCTCACCTAGAAAAAAAAGCTCATATTTGCTCATGCTAATCATTTGATTGTATGCCAGTTGCCAATGTATGCGTGCATATACGTTTTTTTAAGGTATACAAACAATTTGTGAGGCTTATGCCTGGCTTCTGCAGTTTTGTTCTTTCATACAACAATTAGGATCAGCAAATACTTTTCATTCTAATTTTTGTTACCATGGGTTTGAATGAACAAAGTGGTTCAGGGTTCTTTTCTAAATTTCCAGATATTTGGGTGCAAAGAGTGCTATCCTCACCCTGCCTCGCTGCATTTATTTTTGTTGCTTAGGTTTCTAGTTTTTCTTCACCAGCCACAGCTAGGCAGAGTAGCATCATTTATCACTATACAGAGTCTGTTTTAAGTTTTCTGTTTCTGTTCCAAATATAAATCTCTGGAATAGCGTAGTCTTGCATGCATCAGGCAGTTGTCCCACTGAAATAGCCTGCAATGGTCTTTCTCAGAGTGCAGGGTCTTTGAAGATCAAATAAAAAAGGTCAGTCTTTGAGTAACTTAAGCAATGATGTTATCGTGAAAGGGTCAGAATTGGTCTAACAGTCTTATGGAAGAGTGACTCCTGGGTCACTGGCTACTGTGTTACAAGTTAGTTCGCTGGCTCCCATTGGTGGTGTTTACAACTGGAGCTATCTGTATTTATAGGCATTGTGACTTGGATGTCACATGCTGTCTTTGTACAGTATACTCTATTTTGGGAAGGACAGTGATTGATGTCTGTAACTTCATCCAATACAGAAGTCTGCTTGCATTATGTTTCCCGTGCTTATTCCTTCCCATCTTGTACTTGTTACTTTATTAGAAAGAACCTTAAAACTCCTATTCTGTATGGCACGTACATATTTAATGGCCTCAAAATATTTAGTTAAGAGGGAGACAGCATGCCTGTTTCCTAAGGAAATGTTGCATTTAGAAAAGCAAACCACTTCACTCATTTGATAGTTTCCTTATAAGATACAAAGTAAACATTATTAAAAATTATATTTGCCCCTGATGTTAGAACACAGAAGAGATGGGAAGAAGTGTTTTCTAGGAGCATTTTTAGTGTGTTCATTAATTACTGGAGGAGAACAGTGAGTCACAACTGCTCAAATCTAGTAATTTAACACTATCCACTTCTGGAATAGTCTTGGAGGCAGTTCTGCATGAATGAATCTGTGAGAAAGTTACGGTTTCTGTGTTTTTAGAGTGAATTAGATTTTTTTTTCCTCAAAAGATGCAAGATTTACACAAAAACTTTAAACACTTATTTTTTGCTTCCCTTTTATAAAATTTATCTTCACAGGTGAGCTTCGGGGAGTTTTTGTTGTACTATATTTAGTGGGAAGACCATTTTGAGCAAAATAAATCTCCTGATGTTTTCCTGTAGCTCTGACCAGCAGTGTAGTCTGGGTTTGTTGTGATTAATTCTCAGTATAATTGCTGAACTTTGTTTTTCAGGAATGGTAAGGGTAAATAGCAGTCTGCTTTATAAATATAAATAAATAAATAAATATAAGTCTTATATCACAGAAGCACTCAGAGGTTTTTAATTATGTCACTTTGTATGGCTGTAGACATTTCAAAGCTCTCCTTTGTGCTCTCTGTTATAAACATATTTTATTTCTTTTGAAGTCTGTGTGATATACATACTAGCAATTAAAAACCCAGCTCAGGCTTTGAGACACAAGGTCTTCTTAATTAAAACTCAAACAAAAGCTACAAGCAAAAACCCCACTATGTGATTAAGGTCTAAAGTGTTATGATACATTAGAATCATTGTTAACTGCTAGGATTTAAAAAATCAATACACAGGAAAAAGGATCAACTGGTTCCAATTAGTGAAACCAATGAAAGCATCCAAAAAAACCAAACCAAACCAAAACAACCCAGAACTCCTACTCCCAAATCCTGAAGAAATTGGTCCTGATTAGAAATATACTACAGGCAATGAAGGTTTCTCGTAATGTATTTATTACCATGATCAGTGAAGTAATATGTTTAACTTTTATGTTGTAGCTCTCTAAATCAGAGATATATTTTTGTTTTGCCATTTCTTCAGTCATTGGCATTTTGTGTAATGTGTTGCAAAAGCTACATCTCCAGGTCTAACCTGACCTTCTAAATTAAGTGATACCTTGCTTTCTGAATGACTGAATATTTCATAAGTATATTCAATAGTTAATGTTTGCATGCTCTTTAGTCTGATTTTGCATGATGAAGGTAATTGACTCCAAAATAAAAATATTCTGGCTGAACTTACCACACCCCGTAGTATCTACTTGTTATGATTAAGATAACCATAAAATTAGTTGGACCTGAGCTTTGCACACAGAGAGTAATTCTATGGAAATCAATGGTACTGCTAACTGTACATAATGCTGTTATTTAAATTATGTACATGTAAGACGTGGCAGGATTGAAGCTGCATCTAGAAAAAAAAATCAGTCACAGGGTTATATTTCAATGGCACCTATCACATTCATGCCTGCTTCTAAAGTTAAAAATTAATGACTAATACCATTTATAGTTCTTAAAACTCTACAACTATAAATTACATTGTAATCAACCTTTCACATGAATCAAATTCTCCATATTGTTGGATACATTTTATAAATAATATCAACTAGGATGCATGCAGTATATTTCCAGACGCACAATGAATTCGTTACTTATTACAATCGTATGTATATGTTTCTTGCCTTCTTGGGGTATGTTTCTAAGCCCAGCTATTCAGGACTAAGTATATGAACTCTTGTTACTGCATTGAACTCACAGAGACATCTCACTTATATGTTCTGTTCCATGGAACTGCTACCCAAATATTGTGCTAAGAAAGTAATATCACCTGGTCAGGAGATAAAGGAATAAAAGGGATAGTAATGCTAATAGTAAGGAACTTGAAACAGCAATACTTTCATTGGGCATGCTAGAAAGACTGTCTCCTGGAATTTGATCCATTCTTCAGTTGTATAAAGAGTGGCAAGAAAATGTCTGGTATTAAAATGTGTTCATTTCCAAATGCCATTTAAATGGCAAACCGAAAAAGGTTTGAATGTAAACCAAAAAATTACAGCTAGGTTTTCTTCTTTGAAAATTTGCTATTTTCATCTATCTGCAGTATTTTTTCTAGTATTGCACATTTTTATTTTTAATTTTAATTTTCATATCAATATTTGTTTTCTTTAATGAATATGAAGCCTTTCACTGAAGTCAAAAGGTGTTTGCTCAGTGAAGAGCCATCTAACCACTTCCTCCTCTTCTAAATAGGGGTGTCAGTGGCAAATTTCCTTTTGACTCAAGGCCCAGCATAGTCTCTAATACAGATTCTTATCTTTAGCAAAAGAAAACTCCTACTGAAGTCAAATATACTACTTTATATGAAAAAGCAAGTGCTTGTATAGGAGTCCATACTGATAAAACAAGATTGGAACCTGTATTTCTTGTGTTTCATTACATTTCAGTGCTTTTGCCTTTTTTTTTTGCTACAGACTTATAAAGTCAAATTCTAATAAACTAATGAATGTAGGCATTTATCTAAAATGTTGCATACAGGCACACTGTTGAAAGCACTGAAATTTTCTGATCAATTTGGATTCTCTGGAAACCTGTAGTTGTACTTCTTTATCAATCTTCTGTAACAGGACTTTCATATTAGAGGAGATCTGTGATTCAAGTGTCAGATATAAAAGACATACTGGTATCCTGTCTCTATGGATACTGAGCAACCCAGGGAAGGGTGTAAGGAGAGGGCAAACATACAGCAATATTTCCTCGTATACTCTTCCAATTTCCCGTGATCTGTGATTAATGGACTTCCTGATTCTGAGGTGGTACCTTTGGGTTTAATGGTCCTTGGTGGAATTATCATCTGTGAATATGTCCAATTGCTTTTGAACCTTTTAATTGACAGCTGGAAAATCTGTGGGGATAAATTCCACAGTTAGCAATATGCTGTGCAAAGAAATACCACCTTCTTTATATTGGAACCTACTACCTTGTAATTCTGGTTAGTGCCCACTGGTTCTTGTATTATAATGGACAGTGAATAGTTGTTCATCTTCTCTTTTATATTCTGTTCAGTAGTCCCTTTTCCAGGTTGAAAAGTAAAAATCTATTTCTTTATCCCTTATATGAAAGCTGTTTTACATTCTGATCATACTCATCATCCTTCTCTGCAGTTAATTTGGAAAGAGACCCTATTCCTAGCAACGACAGCCTTCAGCCCTGATTCATGAGACCCTTTGCATCAATCTCTTTCACCTCTGTTGTTTTAAACTCCGTTTCTGAATAGAAAGTCCATCTTGAAATGGGGTCTTGATGTGGGGATGTTTGAGGGCCATTACGAGTAATGAGAGCATCCTGACAGTATCAGAGAATATCAGATTTTTTTTCTTAAGAAATATGTAAATGCCCTACATCCTGTGGACCCAGAGGTGGATCAGAAACGTCATCTGTAGAACTTAAGGGACATAGCATCAGTACTTGGTAAGAAAAACTAAAGTATGAGCACAATTGGGCAACTCACATGCAACAGAGAATAGCGAGAATGTCATGTGCAACCTGACACAGCCGCTGCCTCACAAGCATAAGCTCAGTGAGGAACAGAAGACAGAAGCACAAGAAGGGCTGTCCTTGTCTTCTCTAAACAAGCTGACCCTTTAGAAGAGGTTAACTAACAGTATTTTTTTCAAGAGGTCTTGACTTGTCTAACTGTGACACCTCACTTCTGATCGATGACATCTGACAATTTCTGCCGAAGGGCAGACCTAGCCAAACTGGGCTCATTTTCCTTGTATTCACTTCCTCCAACCAACTTTAAAAGGAGTTTGGCATGATCAGGAATATGGGAATTCTAGTGGAAATTAACGGAGCTGTAATGAAACAGTTTCCATAGGAAATTTGTCAGAAAAGAAGAAACAGGAATAGAAATCTATTAAGAGTATAAACTGTGCTGATTCCATAATTTCATCGTAGGTATTACCCTCTGCATTAATAAAATGAGCAGCTTTATACCCAGGCAGATTGATTAGAAATGGTGCTTTGCCATTAGCTCTTACACTGAAATCCTATTATTATATACATATTTTTTCTAACACGTCTTCTTCTTTAAATTAATATTAGTTTGACCTACATATCCTATTATTTATCTTGGTCTGTATAGATATGAATTAAAGTTTAATATTAGTCACTTTGTCATAAATGTTCTTTAACAGTTGTACAAATTTAAGCTGAGACCTGCTCAATAGCTGTTTAAAATTTGTTGCCCTGTAGATAGCAGTAATGGGAGGCTAACACACTCATGTCTGGAATGAATCCTCATGCCTATTAAGATTTGTTTGAATAGGTTTCCATCACAACAGGTGCACAATTATTTTATGTGTAAAATATTATCAGCCTTCCAAATTAGCCGGGGCAAAATGCAAGTTGTCTGATTAAATAATCAAATCCAATACTTAAAATGCACTTGATTTCCACAGGAATTTTAAGATGCTAAGCCCCAGTCTATCAGTGAAACTGTGATTGTTTGCAGCATGCAAGTAGCAGCTTGTAGTGTATCCTGTTTAGTATGTTTTACATAATTCATCCTACATTATACAAGACAAAACCGCTAAAAAAGCATATAATAATAGGTTTTACTTCTAGTCAAACAATTTTAATCTACCAATGAAGGTATTATGCTGTGCATTAAATCAGAAAAAAGTGGGCCTTTAATGGAAAATAGTTTGAAAGTGTTCTGTATTCGATTAGGAGGCACATCAGTTTAGAAATATAAAACCCTGTGTTGTTTTTTAAATAATTTATTTTATGAAGGGGGAGGGAAAAAAGGAAAATCTGAAGTGCAGCTTGCAGTGTGGAGTTCACATATGCCGCCAGTTACTGAATAACTTAGTAAACACAGAGGCTCCGAGACCCAACAAATGGATAAAATCTGAAACAGTAAGTTCACCATGAATGGAAAACTTAACACTGCAGCTGTCTGACACAAATTGCCTACAGGTAACTGTTTGTTTTCATATCTGAATCTGTTTGTCAATCAAGGAATGCTATGAATCAGGAGATGGGATCTCAAATACAAAACCACAAAGTCAGAGACAGCATCTGGAGGAGCTCCAAGCCACAAAAATTAGGGAAGAAGCACAGAGGGAACAAAAACTGTAAATGCTTGCATGGATTCTGCCTCTATATACATTGAATTTAAATAATTGTGTTGATACATCAGTAATAATAATTGCTGATAAAAATTATAGTCCTTATTTTGGGCAGCAGTATGTTTTACTAGATGTGAAATTAAATGCAATTTATATTAATTAGGGATAATATGAACAGTATGTAAGTGGTTGACATTTCCGACATTTTTAAACATACTACTATATGTGAAGATATATCTTTTGCATTTGTTTTGACTCAGAAATAGTGTAGATTGATATATGCCCCTAATGGATTCTGTTGAAATAAAGATCACAGTTCTAACCTCAAGATCTGAAGATTATTTATAGGCAAGTTTCACTATACTTTGAAATTCAGTTATGGGATTTGATCATTTATGTAACTGTTCATATGAAAATGTTAGTTTTGTCTGGAAGCTGGAATGCGTTCTTAATAAAGGTATTAAAACAAAATCTACTGTTAAAAATGCAGGTGTTGGACTCAAGTTGCAGGATTTCAAAAGACAGTGTAGTGTATGCAGACCTTAAGTTTTTCTAAATGTGGGAAAGCCTACAGAGGCTTCAAGTTCTGATTGGTAACATTAAGGGAATACCAAGAGAGGTTTACTAAGGAAGGGGAGGAAAATAGCTGTTATGTGGTTTGCTTTTTAAGATCCATTAAGAATCATAGAGTTTCTTTTAACTTGTAACCGAAAGAACTTCTTTCTACCTTCACTGTTTTACTGTGGTGCCAAGAGATGTTTGCCTACATATTGTTGAGGTTCTGCAACAGTCACGGGATGACTGTGGATTTTCTTTTAGGTGCTGCAATAAGTACAGGGTTCCTACCTAAGGACATACTTGTAAATTAATTAACTCTGTTGTCTATTTTGTTGTTTTCTTCATCACCCCAAGGGCTTCGTGGGGTAGTTATGAGCTCTGACAGACTTCAGCCACAGATGAGGATGCTCGTTTCTTCTGAAATTTAAGGATTTTTCTAAAAAGAAATACTTTAGCTTTCAGGTTACATCCTGCCACTTTTCAAGATAACAGTGAGTGACAAAGGCATTTTGGGTCTCTACATGCACTCAAATAACATATCCCACCATCAGACAGCTTTGAACACTCGGTGCTAAGACCTGGCTGTGGGCAGGCCATAAAGGGAATTTTCAGTCTGCTGACTTGAAAAAAACATCTTCAGTGTCCACACATGACTCAAGTTTAGTTAACTTCATAGGTGGATATGTCTCTTCTCTTTCTTTTCCTCTTCCCTTCAGTGTGCTAATAAAGACTGAGAGAAAATCAGTTCTTTTCTGAATTATAGTTGCAACTACTGAAAAGGGCTATGGGGATAATCAGTGAATCATCCAAGACAACTTACAGCTGTTAATCACATGTGAGCTGAATGTGCTATCGGAAATGTACATTCTGACAGCTTTGCCCGTGTAAAATATTTAAAGGCATTAAGCACACAGAAATTAATGTAAAGCTCAGGTTTGAAAATGACTGAAAACTATTAAGATTTAGGTAATGAGAAGCAACATGGGTTAGCTTGTTTTAATGAAATGGTCATCACAAAGGAGAAAAAGATCTCTTTACAATAGGCACACTCTGACTCTTGCAGTATACTCTTAAAAGGAGAATGCTGCTCTTCACTGATCAAAGACAGCTCCTAACAGACCAGCCGGCATAGTCAGGTCTGGAGCTGAGTCTGCTCTATTGAGACATTTTGTTGCTACTATACGAAACGGTAAAATATATAGATTCAGTTTCTGTGATGGTCCTTAACAAACTCTGTAAAGTGTGTATATTTTAAAAACTAAAATAACATGCCACTTTTTATTGGAGCCCTGAAAGAGTTATTTTTCAGTTGTTTGTGAACTCAGGATATATGATACTTGTTTCATGTTCTTGACTGATAGATAGAAGATAGGAAATGTTTAAATGATACTGTGAGAAATAGAAGGTTAGTTGGTAAAATAGGCAATGATTTTATGCATACTTAATCAGGCTTTTACAGTACCGCTCTTTTTTGTCAATGTTAGGGATGTCATAACAGGCACACAGAAGTTGTGCAGTTGAATAAGCAGTTGAGAAAGTCACTGCTTTTGTTAAGATAGATTGTATACACTGAATTAATATCTAAAGTAATACTGAGTATTTGAGTTAGCAAAAATTTGTGGGTTTTGCATATGGAAATAAGTGTGAATGAGTGTATGATGTGAGTAATCTCTGTTCCCTTGAAAAAGCAGTTTCCGTATTATCTTGACACTTGTCAGATTAGTATTGGTTCATACTTATGAGAAGACCTGCTTACCTAAGCCGATTTTCTCATACGGACTTCTGTCTGTATGTGTAGAGCCTACAGTATAAATGAAATACTGCAAGCTGCTGAAGTCCCCTGAATGCAGAACATGTGACATAGACAAGAAAAACCTGATCTTTGCCGTTATATATCAAGCTAATAATGGAAGAGCTCTCTGGAGAAATCAGAGAATTCGTAAATGACTGCAGTCCTTGATACTTCGAAGTTACTGAAGTTCTAATGATTTCTAGGAAGTGATATCTAAATGTGTGTGGTCTTTCAGCAGTTCTTCAACAATATTTCCATTTATGACCATGTTTAGTTTGATACCCTGAAATTATAATAACATACTGTATCAAAGGTTATGTGTTAGAAGTAGCTTTAAGGGTGCAGCTGAAAACTTTTTTTTTATGCTAAGGTCATCACTTAAAAGTGAGCAACTTAAAGTATTGACTGAAACACGTCATCCCCTAAGCCTGTGTATATGCATCTTTGCTCAGATCCAGATTCTCATGTCCACCAGCCATTACTGCAGATGAGAAAAATAAATGAAATGCCTTTTACATTATGGCAGGTGTAGTTGATTCACTCATAATTATGAATTCCCATGTATCTTAATGAAAAATCATCAAATACTATGTCTGAAGAGCCAGAGGTGCAAACCAAGAACTCGGAGAAAAAATGGCAAGGAAAAATTTGATAGAAAATTTAAAAAAAACAGCCACACAGGTTCAGACCAAGTGTCCATTTGACTCTAACAGTAGCCATAAATGAACACACAGGCAAGAGAAAGAACGGGGAGAGCATATACAATACTTTCACACTAACGTTATCCCAGTGTCTGACTATTTTCAGCTCAGGGGTTTACCTGACCCTGATGTGGTTTGTTTATTTAGTATCACTCCACAGGATCTCTCTTCCCTCTTCCAAATACTTGTCCAGTCTCCCCTTGAGCCTGTAAAAACTTTCTGTGCCTGCAGCATCCTTCAGGCAGACAGTCCATGGCTCTACGGCCCATGGTGTGAAGAGCCACCTCAGAAGAAAATACACTGAAAACTTTAGCTCTCTTCCTCAGATGACACTTAAGTGATTTAGACACATCTATCTCATTTTTTAAAACAGTGTAAGATGTCATCTGACTCAACAGGAATTAGATGCTCAATGTACTTTTGAAAACATGGCCAGAGATCTATCTGCAATAGAAAGAGACCTAAATCCCTTTGAGAACCTGATCCGGAGACATCTAAGGTCCAAGAGAAGTCTTTGAAAAATAACTGAGAACTTCTCAGATGCAGTCAGACTGAAATTTTGATGCATATTTGTAATTCTCAGAGAGCAAATGACCATAAAATACATTGCTTAAGTGCAAAATTATTTTGCAGTCACAAATAGCTTTAAACTTAATTGACAGTATCTCAGCATTGCAATTACACTGATGTAAATTTTAAGAAGACAATGTCAGAAACATTGCATCTAGTTGCAATGGTTATGTTGTTCCAGACATAGCTTATTTTTTAATAGGATACTTAACAGGAAGATGCTTACCTTCCAAAAGTAATTGAGAGAAGTCTCAATAGAAAACTCTTTTCCCTATTTCTACTTCTTCTTTGTTTGTGTTTTTAGGTTTACTGTCTTGTTATAAGGGAAGAATAACCATGAAACCATGTTTGCTGTAGAAATAAAGTAGTCAAAAATACAACTTAGACAGATTTTTATTGTCCTAAGGAGAGAAGAGCAATTAGGGGCCCCTGATTTCTGAAAGATATCCCAGTACTATTTATAATGCTTTGAATTTTAAGGCTGTTATTATGGAATTAAAAACCTCTTCATGTGTTTCCTGTGTGCTCCAAATGATTCAAGCTTTATTCTGAACTACCCTTAGACTGTGCCTGAAGTTCAGGCTTTTGAATGTTAAGCTACATTAAGTATTTCAAATAAGTAGTATTTATATTTTCATTCTGAGTGATCCTCTCTGAATTGTAGAATACCTATATAAGCACAACAAAATAACATGATACCACTTTCTGCTTTGGGACTGTGAGCAATTTCATTACCAGTGATTCCATAGTGAAGGGTTGCGTTAAATGTTTTGGTTTGTGATCAGCTAGGTATACAAATAAATTGAGTTAAGAAAATCTCCAACTGTACTTCTAGTTGCTTCTAAGAAACATCTGGCTAAACATAGTCATGCTTGCGGTTAGAGGATAATTATACCAGAACACTGTAAGGGTATGGGTGGAACTTCAGTCTGTAAATGAAGGCCACCACTTTTGTGCTCTGGCTAATGTGATTTAGGAGTTTTTCCACAGTTAGAAAACTGGATTGATAATTTTGGAGCATATTTCATAGGAGCACAGCAAGCTTGTCACAGAATGCTAATTCGATCTGGAATATTTTCAGTTTCTTTTCTTTAATGAAACTTGAGGGAACAAAAAGCATGGTTTATTTGTTTGGGTTTTGTTCCCCATATCCTTGCAGTGAGATTGTTGTTATTTCAAAAGACTCAAAGTAATACATTTTTGTAACATTAATATGCTCTGCTGAATTGGTTTTACAGATGAGCAGGTTCTTTGTAGCAGATAAGTAACACTTTTAACTTATAACTGTTCGATTAGGAATAAAATTTAAAATAATATTAAGATTCACAAGTCTGAAGCTTCCAATTTTGACCACCTAATGCCATTAGTAATGAACATATCAATGGACCTGTTTCAAAGCCCACTGAAATCAGTGTAAATCCTTCAACTGAATTCTGTGGGCTTTGTATCAAGGATAGTACATTCTAAATGTATAAAATGTTGGGGTTTTTTCCATACATATCAAAGGCTTTTGACTAAATTGTCTGCTCTCAGACAAAATAGGAAGTTTCTTCTTTACAGCTTCCATGATAGACAGGGTATGCTAATGTCCTTGTTTTGCAATAAACTTTGCTTCTTCGTTACTTATCACCAGAGGCAATAAAAATCTTCAGAGGCAAATATAAGTTTTTCATTGATATACTTGTTTGTATTTGTAAGACATGAAAGATGAACATGTAATTAAGATCAAAATTAAAAATTATATTTAAAGTATATAAATCTTGCAGTACTAATACTCCTCATATGTATATTTAGACATTTCTGAGTGGAGTAGCTAATAACTACTAACGAAAAACTCATGGAAGTAACTTATTTAACAACATATAAAAAAAGTAATCGCAAGATATTGTAAGTCAGAGTACATTTCACAGGGGCACATCTTTTTCTCTCCTGTGTATACTATGCATTCTGGATGCAGCAGCAGGAAAGCATTTGGCTTGTGAGTTTGAGTATAGGACGAGAGGCAAGATTACTAGAGTGTTTTTGGAGAGGGATCCTCAGTGTTAGCTGTAAGACGTAAGAACTCTAATGAGTGACTCCTAATGTGTAAATCTATTAGCCTCTTTATAAAAAAGAAAAAAGGACCTTTGGAATGTGGAAGCTACCAGGGCACTTAGGGAGAGGATCTCTCCCCTTCTTGCACCCTTAGTGGAAAGGATTCATTCTCATCCTCCTTCTTATGGATCTTCCTAGCACACAGGTACAGGTTCCATATCAGGCACTGCACTGTCCTCCTTAAAGCATGACTAGCACCTCAGGAAGATAAGGTGGTGACATGTGTTTTCACGGGTTTTGCAGATGTCCAAGTGCAGGAGTACGCTTAAAAGCTATATAGACTTCAGCTGTCACTTTTCTTATCATCACCCCATTTATGCATCTATAGACATTACAGTGCAAAGTATTCCTCACGATTTAAAGGGAAGAGTCATATCATTTCTGCAAATACTGGGACAAAAAGCAGGAAAAAATGCTATCGAAAGCTCCTTTTTAGGTAGCTTACTGTTTGAAATGGAAAACTTAATTAAAACATATGATTCTTTTTCAGCTTCATTATTAATCTGTAGGTTAGACAATGCAAGAAGACTGGACAAATAAGCAAAAGCTTCTTGTAGAGCATAAACTTTCTTATGAAAGACAAATATCAGCTAAAGAAATCACAAATAACAGTAAGTCTTGTTATACAAGAAAATTAATGTCAACTAATTCATATGAGCTATACTCTTCAAAAGAAGTATTAAACTAACTTCCTCTAAACTCAGCTTCCTCCCAGTCATTTTTATGCGTGCACATATACAATTCTCTTTCCAGAATAAGATTACCAGAGCAGATATTCAGTACAGCCCTGTGATTGAAGATACATGTTTTAATTGGAGAGCTCTTCCTTCCAAACAAGCACTTCTTTGCACTTGTACTGCAACAGGAAGAGAGACTAGTTTAAAAAGAATGAAAAATTGTATAGATCACTCGGAATTGTATCATGTTTACATAATAAAAAATAAGATTCATTTTGAAGGGTACTATGGTACCCAGAAATAACTTGTTAAAGTTAAAATTGAATATTGAAACAAAATGATTTTTATCCAGCTGTACGCTGTTATGAAAGAACAATCAAAGAAATGGAGCAATTTCAAAATCAGTCCCGAATTCTCCATTTACATTTTTTTTCTTCAGCAGACTCCTAATCTTTGCATGTTGGTTGATAAGGATCCTACTTATTCCAGACTGTCATCAGTTGTGACTCTCAACATTGTAATTCCAAAAAAGACACTACCTATGATTATATATAAACAAAACAAAATATCTTCATTTCACATCTAAAAGAGGAAGTTACAAAAATGATTCTTACTTATACATTTTACTGCTAACTATTATACATATATTCAAGATGGCTTAGCATTCCTAAGTCAGATCATCCTTTTCCACCCTAGTTTTTGGAGCCCTTGTTATTGGAATTAAGAGTTTAGTAGAGTCAATAATAATATTAATGATACAAAGTTTGCTCTCTATATAACACTGCCATGTTCATTTTATTTTGGTTTCCTGTGCCCTGCCCTACAACATTCTCAGTTAACAAAATAAAACTACTTATTTTTCTTTTCTCTTTACATCATCGTTTAGTGTTTGTATCACTGTACAGATTACTCACAGCCTGTGGCCTCTGCTGTATCATTATATTCTATTTCAGCAAGAAAAGGATATCTGTGAGTTTTTAGTTGGAATGTATAATATGTACTTTTGCATAGAGTCTTAACAGATCTTATTGAGTATATACAAACCATGTCTAAAACCACTGAAATCACTAAAACATTTATAAACATTATCTCCATTTGCTGCTGAAAAACCCTAGGAATAATTCATTCAAAAATTTCGTTCTCCTTTTTCTTGCACATGCACATGAATGAACTAACACTTGAAGTAATCTGTACTTCTGATCTGGTTTAGAATGTAAGGTGACAAGTTCTTCTGCAATTTGAGTCATTCTAAAAATCAACCTTCTTCCCTCCCTCCCTCCTCCTTCCCTTCCCTCCTCCTTCCCTTCCCTTCCCTTCCCTTCCCTTCCCTTCCCTTCCCTCCCCTCCCCTCCCCTCCCCTCCCCTTTCCCCTTCCCTTTCCCTTCCTTTTTGTCTTTCTTTTCTTCCTATCCTTTCTTTTGTTCATTTGTATTATATATATGGGGTAGTACCAAAATAGCTAAACATAGTTAAAAAGTCCTCCAAAGGTTGTATCATATACAGTTCTTTTCATCTGTGTGAAAGAAAGAGTAAGAACTCCGCTAGATTTCTTAAAATTATTCTGTTTCCCTCAGAGCTAGTTTGGAGGAGGGGGAGGCTGAAGCACTGGCTAACATGATATTCTTTCTTATGTTCCTGCAGTCGATTCCATTTGAGGACTCAACTGTGGATTTACCACATCCCCCAAAATGGGACAATGTATCATTGTGCTGCCCATGAATAGACCAGGAACTACTTCTGCAATCCAGTCCTATACCTAGCTGAGGTTACTTTCTTTGGCAGTTTTGGAGGTGTTTGGTAATAATTTATGAATGTTGTATGTTGACCTGGTCACTGCAATGTTTTCTCTTGAATGTATTGGTTTAGTTGATTAGAACTGTTGTGCAAAAGGCTCAAGCAGGAAAACCTCTCAATATGAGATATTCCTCAGGAAACACTTGAGAATTGCTAAGAAACAATGTCAAAACAGAAGGCCAGCAAATCAAAAGAAGTATTAAAGGCCAAAGAAACTTTGTCTCAGGACAATGAGGTTGGTTATTTGCAGGAGCAAAGCTGAGGTATAAGCATTTGCTGAGACATCCTAAAGCAGGTAAGCCTGCCTGGGTTGCCAGCAGGCAATGCCAGATCTTTAGGAAAAATAGCCAACTGGATTACTATATATATTTCTGTGGGTTATTTGTTCTTAATGCAGAATAAACAATTCTGTGATTTAAGCAGTTTGAAGAAGGAATAGATCCTTCAAATCCTTTTGAGAAGAATCCCTGAAGGCAAAAACAGCCAACACGTTAGGTGGTCAAATAGGGTACACTGGAGCATGAACACTCAGGGCTGCAGTGTTGAAGAGGGGACTTGTGAGGGCACTTAGGCCCAGGCGTGCACATTCATGTCTTGTCTCTAGCCCAACTCGTTGTCAGGAAGAGACCTGGAGGGGCATTGGCTCTTCTGCATGTGTACTTTCTTCCATGGTTAGGAAGCATGGATGTGTGGGCTGGCTGAAAGCTGGAGTGTGATCCAAACTAAAGGATGGTGGGTCCAGGACCCTGAAGTTTGCTGCGTGACTCACCTGCAGATGAGTTTACACAGAGCCAGAGAGATGACTGTGGTGACGGGGGTGCAGCTAGCCCTGTGGTCACAGTGTTGGCCCTACCCACTCCCTCACCTATACCTCGGCATACTGACATGGGAAAATGAAGGGTCGTAAGGACCTTGCTGAAATCATATTATCCTCACTCTACTACCTGCAATTTTATTGCTAGTCTAGAAAAGATAGTCTGACCCATGATGAGTTGTGGATTATATTGAAACTTCCCTGTTCTGCAAATCACATTGTTTTCTGATTGCTGATGTCTAAGAAATGGCTTAAGCAGCTGAGGTTTGGTGTATTTGAAACTAGGAAGAATCCTGCAGATCATCAGTCAAGCATTTTTATCCTTGTCATAAGCAGAGGTAACTTAAGCCATTTTCTGGCTTTCTGAATCTGACAAAACGATTTTGCTCTACCAAATGTTTTCGATAGTTGCTAATATTAATTCCCATTATTGCCTATGTACATGGGATATTATTTTTTCTTGCTGAAAACTTAAAACACAGAACTGTTTTGAGACATAAAGGGAGGGGGAATCTCACACCTTCACTAGAGAAGCTGTCTGCTGTGATTTGCATGCTAGACATGTTTACTGGGCAGCCTTCTGCACCAAGATGCTACAAAGTACAATGGAAGCATTTATAAAACTTTTTTATTGACTAAGGACTGGACAGTAGCATATGGGAACATCAACAATTGCTAACTGATCATGAAATAAAGAAATTCCAGTATTCTAGTGTTATAAAAAGAAGGGGAAAAAAAGTCATTCAGAACTTAGTCATATTGGTTCAGCTGTTGTAACCAAAGACTGATAAGATAATAGAGGTCTTTGTGGTTGTTTTCTACTGAGATGCTTTATCTTTATGGTGCACTTGGGGCCCTTTAGAGTGGAAAGCTTTCTAAACTGCTGTTGGAGTTAGAACTCAAATTAGATGCTATTGCACTGGGAAGGGAGCTCCTTACTCAGGCAGCCGTCACAAAGTGACTTTTATCTCCCAAGGCCTTCCATTAGATTGTTACTTTCTTCTGTTTTCCCTGTTTATTTTTGTTGACTTTTGCTGCCCTATTTTGTGGCATTTAAAAGGTGACCCAATCAAAAAAGGGTAAATGCTAAGCGCTGGACAGAGCCTGTGAAGTAAAGACATCACAGCCTATCTGATGTGTGCTGTGACTGCTGTGTTAGACAGAATGGTTTAACCAGGTTATCTCTGGGCAGCTAAGATCAAATACACTTTCTTTGATGTCTAGCATTGTGTTTTTGCTTTCTTCTCAAACAATGTCCATTAAAAATAAAACAACTGACAGAGGAATTGATTCATAAATACTTTTTTTTTTTAATGCTGAAATTACTTGATTCAAATCGTTTTTGATTGTTGGTTGAATTGCTGTCATTGATGATACACTGGAACTGCAGTTATGTGATTTAAAGCCCTTCTTAGCTTCTGGCAAAGTCTTCTTTCTTACATTTCTGTCTCTTGCTTTCATAAAATTCACACTACCTGTTTGTTCTAAAACACAACAAGAATAATCATTTGTGGTGTATTAATTTGTATTTCCTGTAGATGTACAGGACAAAAGTTAGTTCAGATGCGGTATGTAAACAAGGATGATATTTTTAATGCTTTACGCTTATCACAGAATTCAAGAGAACTGATAATACTTTGCAGCTGTGTAGATACTCATGCAAAGATCTCCAAGCACTTCAGAAGCATTAACTAACTGGGCATAAAAACTGCTATGGAGAAATAGTTTTTTTTATAACATTCTATTTCATAGTTTCTTCAAAAACTCATTATATAAGATAGGTAGAAATGTTAGTCAAGAAGTCAACTGACTTGACTAATATTTCTGCCTATCTTATATAAACCTGCCCTGGCTTAGGTCTGAGGCTACTTTGTCCTGGCAGCACCCTTCGTGTACACGTGGGGAGCCTAAGGCAAGCACATTCAAGGACTTGCAGCACTTTAGTGTCACAGCCAAGAAGCCCACTTCAGCAAGCTTCAGATCAGGCCTTTAAACTTTAGTTGTGACACTATTCTTTTGCCTTCTATTAACTTGATAGAATATGTGATTTTAGCTTGCTTTCTTTTGTTGAGTGTCAAAGAGATTGGTTTAAATTATACCGTGTAGGTTGAGAAATCTATTGTTTGTTATTCCTGCTTATTTTTTCTGTTACCAGAAGTTATTACTGTCTCTGTATCATGACAACTTGCCACAAGGGCAGTTCCAAATTTAACATTGAATAGCCTCTTATGTTGACGTGCAGATACATCTGTATATAGACTGAATATACATTAAGAGGTAATAGAAGGAACAGAGATAATGAAAGTGTTGTAAGATGGTAAAGCAGAGATTTATTTAGGAAGTATAGTTATATTCTGTATCTGTAGTTACAGGATACTAGATTTTTAATCTTTTTTGAAACACTTAAATCTAGGCAAATAAAAGTACAGGATGTGATTTTTGTGATTTTTTAAAAATGCATTTTACTGCAAGAAATATGACGATCTTCCTATTAATTTGTGTACCAGAAATTGGGTGGTATTTTAATTGTGTGATGTTTTAAAAATAGGTTTTTGCCATAAACAGAATTCTGTCTAAATGTAATCTTGGTTCACAAGTAGAGTTTAGTTGATCTCTTCTCTCTTTTTGAGTAGATTTATAGCTCTGTTTTATTTTCTCGCTCCTGGTTAGATTGACCTGTGACCAGCCTTTCTCAACAGTTGTCTTTGATGCATTGGTTCTGTTCAGTTTGACCATTTTACCTCAATTTGTGCTCAAATCAAGAGAAGAAGTAAAACAATAAACACAAAGAAAAAATAAAGTGTTGGTATTATCAAGATTATTTTCCAGTTTATGATTATAAGCACAAAAGCAAGAATATATATCCTAAGGACTATTACAAATAGCAACTGTTTTTTCTGAACTTTTTATGAGAATAATGGTTCCATTTTCATTTTTTAAGAAGTCCTTAAACACTATTGACTTCCCATCAACACTAAAAATTTTAAATACTGCTAGTAAAGGGAGTCAATGGATCAAATTCAGAATATCTGAAGTCACTAAAATAAAGGCCCCTAAGAAAAATGTGTCAATTTTAAAAGTCGTTCCTAACTGAAGACCATTTTGTGATAGAGCCAAAGGTTAATAAAATCAGTAGTGAATGTAGCAATTTTACAGATAAGCTATTCACAACAAGTGTAGTTACTTGAATAAAAAGCTAATTCAGTCCTAAAATGCCACATGCAATAGCAGTGAATAGCTGCTTTTAGGTGCTTTCTGGAGGAGGATAAAATACAGAATCACAGCACTCTTCTTTTCCAGCATCCCTGGCTGCCTGTAAATTGCTGTGAATGGGACTGTAGGCTGACAGGCTCTATTAAGACAAACTGCCTTTCTCATCGGAGAGATAAAATAAATCAGGTGTTTAGTCAAATTAAAATACTTCAGATGGAGCAGGCCCTGGGGAGCACTGATCCACCTGACAAATCTGAGAGAAACTCAAGACAGATGTGTTTTGGGGATAAGGAAGACCCCATGGAAAAAAAATGCACTGCTGTCTTTGGAGTAAGAGAATAAGATTAGAACAGAGAAAGAGAGCTGCGATATATAATATTTTATGGAAGCTGGCATATTTACTGTATATTTTTTACTAAGCTTTTTGTTTTATCTGTTTTTATGGCAAATACATTTTACAGACAGCTATATTTTTATTTTAGTTATATATATCTTTTAGTCAGCAGAAGAGTTTATTTACTGGTAATGATTTCAGGAATCTCATTGCTTGCTGCAGTAAGTGGATGCAAAACAGATGATGATGGCACACAGCTACTGATGACCTCTCTTGGCCCAGCCAGATCAGCTCAATCTGGTCTGCATTCTGAGCAAGTTGTCTTTTATTGGTATTTAAACTGTAAAATAATGGTTGGGATTTTCCACTCTAAAATTAAATTATACCTCCCCACACACTGTTCATGCAACAACATTCTGCATCTTATGCTTTTTCGTGTCTTGAGCAGTGTTCATTTAGGTGTCTTGCAGCTTCATGGAGGTCTCATTATTTTCCAGGAGCACAGCGTACATTTTGTGGTCATCAGTTCTAATCCTGTTGTTGGGTTACATGGCACAGAACAAATTAAAGAGTAGAGTACTTTAAATGGGGTTGTTCATTTTAGATGTGTTTCTCTTGGGGAGGCGGGGGGGACCCAAACCCAATTACTCTAAGTTCCTGAATAAGAACAGTTACTTATGCCTGCTACTATATAAAATTTAAAAAAAGAAAAAGAAGTGATCTTATGTATTTGCTGCAACTTTACTGAACAATTCTAACTAATCATAACAAAATAATCAAATTTCATAGCCTTAGAAGGCATCCTTTATGATAGCTTTCTATCCATGTTATCAAGCAAATACAAAGTGTATAGGATAATATGAAAACAGAGCAGGAGACTGATATCTGCCTTGGGTGTATAAAATATTTTATGACTCTAAGATCTGAGCCTGCATCACAACTCCGAAGCTGCTTGACAGATGTGAAAGTCTCAAGCTATGGTTTCCCAGGTGGCAGTGAATGGCAATAAGTATCATCCGAGGCAGCAGGTTGCTTCCCATTGGCTTTCCAAAATAGGGGGAATAACTGATGTTTCCTAGATATGGTGGGCGTGTCGGTGCGTTTTTCTTTGCTACTACAATCTTTTATCTGTGAAAATAAATTTTAGTATATGATAACATACTCAAAAGCACCTAAATAACCCTTGATCCATGGTGCAAAATTTTCAAAACTTTATCATGTTTGAGTTTAAGAGGGTTAAGGTAATTCTATTTTGAAGTCATAGAAAATTGGACTGATGTCAACAGCATAGAGTTCAGCACAGGCTAATGGATCCTGGCAAGGCAGAGAGAAGGCAGCACCTTCCCCTGGCTACCTACATGCCTAGGCTTACCTTCAACCCCCCCCCCCCTTTTTTTTTTGAAACAGCTTTTGCAGAGAACTCTGTTCTATTCTTTTAATTGCTCGTAACACACAGAGGTTTTGCAATAAGTTAGTTTAAATAGTTGAGTGTCCTTTGGCTTTAACTTCATGCATCAAATATACTTTTAGTGACTGAGGAATTTTCTAACCATTTCTAAAATTTCCACTAAGACTTGAGAAGTTATTCCTGTTCCTTGTCAAACAGAGGCCTGTGTCACATGTATACTGAGTTAGGATTTGTCGCTACGGGGTACTCAAACATCAGTTTGTGCAGACTGTTTTGAAACTAAGATAATTAATAGAGTCTAAGAAATTAAATAATCTTAATACTTTCATTACGTTGTAAAATGCAATTAAGAAATGTTCAAAAGAAGGGTTATGTTTTGTTTCTGGAGGTTTGCTTTGTTTAGAGTGAATAACTTAAGCCGTGCAGTTTCTCTTTGCATAGAAAGTAAATGTAGACATAGAAGTTTTCTTTTATGCCACTTTTGCAAATGAATGTCTGTTTAAGAATAATATTGGTTCCATCATAGCATGGTGTAAGTAGTAGAGCATCTTGAGTTTGTGACCTGCGTGGCAGAGGTCTGTTTTGTTTCCCTCTCTTTATGAAAGCTGTCAACCTCTTTCTTCTCTTCCCTAGAAGATACCCATCTTACCCCTGGGAAGAAGGTGGAGTCATAATTTTGGTGACAATTTCTCCATTCCCTCCCAGGTCCTGTTCCTCACACATTCTTCTCCTCTTCAAAAAGTCCTGTGACTTCTTTGTCCCAGTCCTCTATTGTGAATGGAGGAAAAGAAGGGCGCTAATACCCTCTATCTTCTTATGTCACTTCTCTTATCATTGGGGCAGGTAACAGGCTTGACTAGGTCTTGATTTGGCTGGCTTCCTCTCTAGCTCTCAGTTCGTCTGTACAAGATACAATTGGTTCATTTATCCCATGTCCAACTGGAAACCTCTTTCAGGTGCTCTTCCCGTATTCCTGAACTGCTGCCTTACCCTGTTATAGTACTGTGGGTCTGCGATGCTTACGTGGGCAAAAACACTGTGTGGTTCAAATACAGGAGCCGACATTGCTCCTTGTGACAGATTAATATGTTTGTACGTAAGACAGAATGTTTTTGGATGGATTTGCAAAAGGACCCTGTACTTTTTACTTAGGAGACCCATGCAATTTACCCATAAACAGACTGTTAAGCATCATTAGTGCAAAGAATAAATGTACCGTAGTTTTGTATTAATTAAGTACTCTCTATAGAGCAGACTTTGAAAGTTAAATGAAAATTTTTAAGCCATTTTCTCAGGTTAGCAATTTCTCTTGCAAGTATAGCTCATTTTTAATACATATTCCATAACCAAATGACCCACCATATACATGGGTATTTTAGAGAAATGATCAATAAACTATTAAACTGCTTTTTTCACTGAACAGTGTCTTTTTATATGTATTTTAACATTTTTACATATTTTTAAAAAACAACACAATATATAAGTGAAAGAAAACTATGTTTAATAAACTGTGAACAGTAATACAGAATGTATTAATCACACTGGGCAGGTTTAGATGGAAAAGATACAGGGATTTGTACAAAGTGCATCGTTAATTACTCCCGTCAGAAAAAAGAAATACTCTATATCAGTCTCTCTTCTGCTTCAATTTTTTTATGGGCTCTACTGCTTAGAGCACAGGCAAAGTTATGTGCTAAAATGTTTTGGGATTTGTTAGAAAAATGTATATTCAAGCTGCCACTTGAAATAAGCATGTTGGTGCTTCTGCCAGTTTTTTGTGAATATTGTTAGGTAACTATTGTCTATCTCATGTTTACAGTACATCTTTCCTGCACATTTAGGTACACCAGAAAGCCTGGCAGAAAAAGAGCGACAGCTCTCTACCATGATCACGCAGCTGATCAGCTTACGGGAGCAGCTCCTGGCTGCCCACGATGAGCAGAAAAAGCTGGCAGCTTCACAAATTGAAAAACAACGGCAGCAAATGGACCTTGCTCGCCAACAGCAAGAACAGGTGAGGCTTCCGGAAAGAAACCTGTGAAAACGTTTCATGCAGAATGCTTATCATAAACATTGTTCTGCTTGGTGCTTCCTTTCCTCTTTTTTGTTAAAAGAGTTTAAATATCTTCAGAAACTGCTTTTTTTAACATAAGGAGAAAAATATTATAGAACCCTGAGAGAAAAGTGGGTGTGGAAATTCAAATAATTTCTTTGCTACTGTGATTTCATTTGGTAGATTTTGCAGTTCCTGCTGCTTGCACTGAGATGCAATTTCGGGAGTTACCAATAAGCCCGAGTATAAGCATTATTTAACTCTTCCTCTTTTTGACAAGAAAATGATTGAATAGAAAACCCTAAACAACTCCCAAACCTTCAAATATCTTAACCCCCCCTCCCAAAAACAAACAAACAAACCTTATTTTAAAAGACCAGTTGTCCAAAGAGCTGTTCTTTTCTCTTTGTACAAAAGTGTGACAGCAGTGATCCCATACAGTAGTCCCCCAGGCATTAGATCAGACAGATCCAAATTAATGTGCAGTTTTTAGGAATCTGACATTATTACTAGAATTATCTTTTCAGTTAAATGTATTTTATAGGATATATACAGCAATATATGCTCTGTTGATTTTAATGAGTTGTGACGTCTGGTATTTTATGTGCTTGAGTATTTGCCCACATGTAGGAATACGGACTCATCCCCTAATGGAAAATAACATAAAGGAACACTGTAAAAAATCAGAAGTTAGAATGTCATTTAGCCATCCAGAGATGACACAGTAATTAACTATTGACACTTGTGAATAAGCTAGCACAAATTAATCTTGACACATTTGCAGACGAGTGATATCTTACAGTGAACACTTTGTAATTATATTTCAAAATGAAAATTAAATGACACTTAAAACTAGGTTGTCATGCTCAATGAAGCAAGCATGTAGCTCAACCGATAGGCAAATAAAATTCAGAATTTGAGCCACATGGTGCTTGTGTACCCTGCTTTACTTTGTCAAGCCTATACATCTAGACTATGCTTTAGTAATTGCATTGCAGTGTATTGGATACATTTTCTAACACAGTACAGTTCAATCTAAGAGGAATCATTGACATTAGATGTCTAGTGGTGTGTTTCTGGTTTTCATTCGGAAATGAATGTTCAAATGCTATTATATTGTACAAATGGTTACAAAAAACTGTTGACCAGCAATCCAAACTCGAGCAGATCAGTGTCTTTACTCACACAAAGTAAACAGAGATCTCACCATTGCCTTGACTCTGACTTAGTATGCAAAGTAGCAGCCAGGTCACCAGCAGCTCCAAACAACTCTCAAATTAGGATACTGTATATCTGTGAAAAAACATGCAACTGTCAGAAAGAATGATCATGATGCAGTTCCATTTGGTGTCTGGTTTCAACGTGTAATTACAAGTAATTCCTTTCTGAAGCTGAATGTCACAATTATTTTTCAATTACCTTCCCTGAGATATAAGCAGCAGGGGCAACATGGACAGAAACCTGCCAGAACTTATCTTTAGTGACAGGCACTACAGTCCTAAGATGGAATAGCGCACTCACTATGTTACTAATTAACATACATAAAAGCAGTACTCAAGCACTCATACAGGTGTTTCTGTAGCAGAGTTACCTTACAGTTGCTTTTCCAAGCATAGGTGCTGCTGCCGGCCACAGATCTGACGATAATTACTAGAAGCCCCGAGTTCCCAGGAGCTGCCCCTATATTGCCTAGTCACAGAGGCAGCCCCGCTCGAGCCAGCTTTTTCATTAGCAGACTAGGGCCTGATTCTCAGTCTTCATTCACCATGCTGTAATCCATTTTACTGGGAGATTTGTCCAGAAATATTTGAACACCAGGCTTATAAAGGGTGTTTGATGCCTACTATGGGCATCAGTGTAGCAGGCTCTGGTAGTGGCTTGATTCCTTTTCTGAGCAGTACTTTGCTCTGATCCCAGCCCCAGTAACACATGGAGATCAGTTTGTTTCTTTGAGGCCATATGTAAGGCTTAAAATATGTATGGATTTTGTGTTGATCCCCCACACAAAAGTGAATTTTAATTGTAGCTGTGGAAAAAAAAAAGACCCAGAACTATTTCCAGGCAACAAAGTGTGAGAGATTAAGGAAATAACAAACTTGATCTCTATGTGTGCACGATTACAAGCTGCTAATATGTACCTGCAGATTCCTTATGAGGTGCTTTATCTGAACAGTTTGCACTAAGGCTATGTGATTGTTTATTTCCAAATCAACCTTGCTACATTTACTGTAATTTCTTTAAGAAACTTTTTACTTAGCTTTCTCAAAATTAAAATATATGCACTTAATATATCATTAAACTATATATTTCATCAGAGAGCGAGAGAGCATGAACGTGCACACATGCTAGGAAGAGGAAAGGGAAGGAGATAAGGAGGGTTATTGCCAGGACTGAAACGATGGACTCAAGTGACCAGACTACCTTTGTCACCAACTTCATGCTGTTTTATGTGGTTTCTCTGCTCTCAATAAATATTTATAGGAGGGGAAATTATACTTGAGAAATGAAGGTAGCAAAACTGCTGAGCTGGGGTTTCTGGGAAACACAAATCTAATCCTTGTTTCAGTCTGCTGAGCAGTCAGCCTTCGAAAGCAGGACTCCAGTTGTTCAGCCGGCTCCCGCAGCTCCTTCCCTGTTACAGCGTCGGTGTTACTGCAAGCACGAGCGGCTCTGCAGCCTGGGAGAAGGAGCCTCTTCCCCTCTGCTCCCAAGTGCCGCTTCTGGAGGCTGTGCAGGAATGGAGGAGCCTGGCAGGAGCGTCTCCCATGTTAGTCTCTCTGTCCTGCCTCTGCCCTGCGCCTTCGCTTCCTTCCACACGTGTTAGAGGAGAGATATATTAAACCTTTGCCTTTTCAGATCCCTGACTGACTCGATAAAAGGAAAATAAGAATATCTATGCATTTGACAGGATTACGTTGAGGATGAGTTACTGAGCATCAAGTACTGCTGTCTTTGACACAGAGTAAGACTCCACTGCCTTGAGTAGTTCCAAGGAAGATTTTGAGACTTGCAGGAGAAGTAATGTACTGCTCATTGTGAATGAAGTTAGAGAAGCTTGCCCTAAGAGCTTGCACTGAATAGTGAAACATCTATAAATACTAGCTAAGGCTCCAGATCGGCAAAGCAGGAAAATGTGTGTTTAACCTTAAGCACCTGAGTAATCCCATCCCCATTCAGCAAAGCACTTAATTTTAAGCATGTGTTTCATTCCTGTTGTAGCTAGCAGTAATGCATCATAGTCAAAGTTCACCACAGGCTTAAATGCTCTGTTGAATAGTGATGAGATTATTCACATGCACACAGCTAAGCCTATGTTTCTGTGCTTTGCTGAGTTGAGGCCTATGTGCTTAAAATACATATTTCTTACTGGATAGCTACATTTGCATATTGCATTTGTTTACATCATGTTTACATCATTGTTTTCATTTGTTGTATCATGTTTACATCATGTGTACAGTTACCTCTAAAATAGTCATTTTTAAAAAAAAATGATGCTCAATAAACATATAATAAAGAATAACTAATAAGAAGTTTTCACTCAATAATATTGAAGTATCAATATTACTGTTTTAATTTAATGGAAATTTTATTTCTAATAGATTGCAAGACAACAGCAGCAACTTCTGCAACAGCAGCACAAAATCAATCTACTGCAGCAGCAAATTCAGGTCAGTGTGTTTTATTGCTCTCTTCTGATTATACTTAAATTCCATTTATGGAGGGGGAAGGATCTAAAATAAAGCAGCCACATGCTTTACTAATAAGCCTCAGTAAAGATGCTCTTTATGGAGAGTCTTTGTGCCTTTGAAAATTATTGTCAAACATCTTTTTGGTGGAAAGAGCTTTTATTTAATAAGAAACATTTTTTTCTGAAAGTTATGAATTATCTCTTAAGTCTTACCATTTAACTCCGGAATCTGCAATCAATTTGATTTATATTCTATGAAGTAAAAGCAGAGTTTCAATTATTGTTTATAGATTTCCTTATTCTACAAAGGCAAAATTGGCTTTGTAAGGAAAAGCTTATTATGGAAAGCACAGGGAATGTTTTCAATTTCATTAACTAAAGCAAACAGCTATAGAATAGGACAATAGACATTGAAACAGCTCTAAGTCCCGGGCACCGGTCTACTGATGCTCAGTGACCTACAGGTATACGTATGCCATGTTCCTTTTGAGTAATTATACCTTCACAGATTCGGGAGCATTCTGGAAGCATTTGGTTGTCTGTGCCCCTACTTAGAGCCTGTTTTAATTTTGTGCAAATAAACCGTTTCTCAAGTATATATGCAGGTGGAGAGTGATGTGTGTACAGGCATTGCTGACATGTGACTGTATTACCTTTTCTGCTTCCCATTTTGCTTGAAAGCATTTCCATGGGCCTGTTCTTTGATTTAAATATTTCATTCTGGTTTGATAGCTGATTGTGCTGCCAGTCATTTCTTATAAGGTTGGATGATCTGTTTTCCCCCTAATCAGCTGGTTGCCATGTTGTTATATGCCAAAAGTGAAGCCTTTCCTTTCCTCATCCCAAACCCAATGTGCTTGTAAATACTTTTGCAAATTTTATAATGCAGTTTCACTTGGACTTTAATGGGTTTAATTAACATTTATAAATGTGCTGATACCTGGGCTGAGAGACATGACTGAATTTAAAGCATCATTATTGTCATCGCCTATTGGAAGACTGCAGTTTTGAGAAGAAGGCTGCATGTTCATGTTAGGGGTACATAAGGGATGGAAGATATGAAGCAGCAGTGAAAGTGAAAAATGCATCACCTTCTCCTCTAGGCGTTATTTGCAAATCTGGCTTCCGAAAACAATGAATCATTTTACTGCATATAAAAAAATCTTTACTTGGCATTAGAGCAAAGAAGAAAACATAGCTGAATCTGTTGAACAAAAAGAGAGTAATTTACATGAGTAATATTTTTAATTTTTTTTAATTCCTTTAAAAATTAGGACACAAAAAGAGGAATCATAACCAGGTCATTTTTGTATCTGTTTGGAGAGTGTGGTTATGTTTTACTGGGAAGTATCCTGCTCTGTAGTAACAAATTTAAAGGCACTGCACATTTTGGTTTGCCTTTTTTTGGGGGGGTGTCTAGAAGTCATCTAAGTCTTATTAATTTCTCCTATACATCTTCAACTGGTACCAAGAGCCTTGTGAGCCAAGTGTCAATCAGAAAGATGCCATAGGAGCCCTAGGATGTTGGAAATCACCAAAAGTTTGAAGTGACATATATAAATTTTAATTTGGGGAAATTTTTTTGATCATATTTTATAGCACTCCACATAATCTTTTTCAGGTGTAATGGTTTATATTATCATGTCATAATTTCAGAAACTTTATTTTTACAGTTGCTGGCTTTGATTAACTACAAGAGCCAAAAGCCTACAGAAAGGCAAAAATCTGAAGTTCTTTTTTGTGCTATTATTATCTTCTTATTGTAAGGAAAGATTTAGGCTTCAAAGAGATTTCTCTAAGAAGAAAGTGCACACAAGGCTCTCAACTTATGACTCCATGAAACGAATGTTACGTGAATACCAGTTGCTGCCCTCTTTATGGCAATTAGAAATCCACCAGTTTCCTGGAGAGTCACTATAAAATCTTCTTTATGGTGTGTCAGTTTGAGGCAATGTGAAGAAACAGTGACTCGTATAACACTCATTGCTTTCCAGGAGCTTTCCTGGTGTTCCCAGTCTCATCTCTTCTTTCATGGGAATAAACTCCTATCCTGATTGCCTTCCAGTTTTTAAGGGTCAGTTCTAAACTTGTGCTGAAGCAATAAAATAGTAAAAATCTCTCTCCCTCAAAGGATTTTGCTGTAACTTGAATGTATTGCCTCAAAGGAAGGACTTTCTAAAAAAAGAGCATAGTTTCTGTTGCCTTTCTGTTAGTGGCCCAATATCCATAGTACTCCACTGAGAATGGTGAAGGTTTACCCTTCCGCTGAGTCCAGGGAAATGCTGTGCTAGAACAGTCTGTAGGTTCATTTTCTTGTTCATTCCCAAGTTTCCTCTTGCGTAATGCTGAACCCTTCACAAGTTTTCTTTTGTGTCCTTTCCTATATGTATATTCAAACAACTGTTTTAACTGGTGCAAATGACAGTTCTGTTCATGTGAGTTAAACTATTTCTCAGTAACCCTTCCCTAAATGCATTTCTTTTAAAATCTTTGCCAGTATAAGCTACTCTTACTCCATAGTTCCTTAGTAGTTTGGGCTCCTTACTTATTGTTTATATATTATATATATATGAATATATATATATTTACATGGAACAAGTTTTACTTGTGTGTGTCAAGTGACTCTCAGGAGTGACTTTTAGCATGTTTTCTGTGCCAGCTTGTGGGCCAGACTGGTAGTGGGCTTCTCCTCATCCTTAGGAACCTCATGGGTGCTACTGTGAAGCACTAGGACTGTTGGGCAGTTGCCTTATCAAACACATATTGGTCTTACAAGGAGCTTTCTAAGAAACGTTTGTTAGGATTATGGAGCAGTTTGTTTCCTCGGCTAAACACCGGCTCACATAGTCCATTCGCTCATGAGCCAAGTGGTGGTTCTTTGTGTATTTGTTCTGACTAATTTTGTGGCAGGTTTGTTAGCCAGGGCTTGCTTGTGATCGAAGTTAGTTGCTAGGTCTCCTTGGCAGTTTATAAGGGGCTTGTTGCTGTTGAATTGGTTACGAGTGTTGCATTTTGTGGAGACCTGTAGCTCCCTGAGGGCTATAGGTGAGATGCAGGCAGCTGAGCGATGCAACGCTGCACTGGTTCTCCCTGGTGCCTTCCCAGGGTCTTTGGATGAAACCTCGGCACGGAGCTTGAAGTAGTTGCCATGAAGTCACACTAGTGACTCGAGGTGGAATTCATCAGATCAAAAGGAGGTATCTACAGTATAGACTCTGTGGCTCAATTAATTTTCCACATTGTTTTTATAGTGAAAGAGAGAAGCAGAGTGTGAATAGTTTTAGGATGCAATTCATCTTGTCCTAAAGTAGACACTTAAAATATGTCAGGTGAATTGTTGCCTAAAATGGCTGTTTCTCTCCATTAACTATAAAGGATGTGGATGCCTATAGTGTAGAGATCTGAAGTGAGATGAGGTGAATCACGCTCTCTGTGGCTTGAGGGGAAAAACAATTTTCTAATAAAACTTTATATTCCCACTTCAGTTCTTTGGGCTTGGTAGAATTCTACGCTGTGCCCCGCTAGTATACTTGCTTTTATCCAGAGTGTGTGTTAGTTTAGAAATTCTCATGTGCAACCCTTTTCAGGAAACCGTGATCACTTACGTGGGATTGTTGTCTATACTTCATATACAGGGAAAAACAATAGTACTCTTCCCGGAAAAACAATAGTACTCTTTCCTGTCACTCCCCTTTTGAAAAGATGAGAAAATGTGAGTAGCACAGGTGCCAGTTCCATCTGGACATGGGCCTATTCATGGCACAGCTACTTGAAATGAGTACAGTATGTTCTCTAATATTCAGGAGTAGGGCATTGCTGATGCAATGTTATCATCATATGAGACACACTGTGTACCGCTCTGATCTTCTGAGGTACACTGTTAGTTTTTAAACAATGATTTTCATGAGTAAGTGCATCCAATTTAGCTATCCCTTTGAACAATTAAAAATAACATTAGATGAGGCTTACAAGATTTCTGTCAACAATATATATAAGTAGAAATAGTCTACTATTAAAACACACATCATTCCCTGGATACCCACTGCGTTAATTTACATTATTTAGTATTTATTATTTACATTATGATTTATACTGTGTTATTGATTTACCATTTTAAACACCTTATTTCATTTAGTTTCTTTAAAGTCCATTTACTGGAGCACCTTGCTCCAGACTTGTTAGACATCCAAACCTTTGCCAGCAGTCCATCAGGAAACATAGCATGTGAAAATAACATAGGTATTTGAAGAGTATTGAGATCATTAAACGTTCTTCATAATTGTCTCATGTTTTCTAAGTGAAGATAATGTTGCTTTCAGGGTGGGGAAGAGCAGTTTTGTCTGTTGGCTAAAGGGAGTGTTTGGAGTTATTCTCAGTTCTGTCTCTGATTAACTATCTGAAATTTGGCAAATCGTTTCCTGTTCCTCAATCCAAACAAAATATTTTGAGAACCTGAAATGAAAAATTTCAGTCTATTATTACTTTTCAGCTCAAATGTTCATACTCCTCCTAGGGAAGAGGATAAACGCTCTTCTGTAGGGGAGAATGCAAAGATGAGATGAAATCTATTATGCCAAACTATAATCTTCATTCTGCAAGGTATGCAGACAAATCATTCCTTTAAGTGGAAATAAAGTTGAGAAAGCACAGCAGGGCAAGTAAGGACTATCAGATCACGCTCCAGGTTGATTCAGATTTGTTAAGAAACTTTCATTTTTTATTTGAAATGTGTTCTTAAAGTAGTAGAGACAAAATGAGGCTACTCCACGGACATCTCAGTCTATGCTGTGATAGGGAAACCCTAGGGATAAGAGGAAAAAAATGTTTAAAGGAAGAATTTGGCGGTGCATCATAAAGAGAAGACTAAATTTAAAGAATGGAGGGCTTGCATATGTCTAATGGTCCAAGCCTTGCAAAGCACTTGAGGCCCTGAAGTCCCTGCAAGTTCAGTGCCTCCTTGGCAGAAGTCAGTTCTCACAGTGAGGCTTGCCGAATGCTTGTGACCTGCCACGTTCTGCCGAGGAAGGTGGCAGGAGCGTTTCCTCCAGGATTTCTCTACATGCGGAGGGGCTTAAAGGAGGAAAGTCCTATAGCTTTGCTTCTCTGGTGGGTAGGCTTCATTAGGGCAAATCCTAAATTGTGGCTGAAAGTTTTAAAAGGGACACTGGTTGTTGAGCTTTTCTGAAGAACCTTGTGATGATTATCACAGTGAAAGCTAGTCCAAACTGCTTTCTCCATTTCCCTTCACCTTATTCCTTTAGTCTGTACTATGGTAAATGCCATCGCAGAGCATTTCCCTTTCTCTTTGAATCAGGTATAATTTCCATTGCATTAAAAAGTTGGCTTTCTCTGCTCTTGTAGGTATTCTATTTTAATTCAGCCATTAGAACTTATTCCTAAAAGTATTTGTTTTCTAAATTTAATGTACACATTCATGCCCCATAGGTTAATATCAATGCTCTTACATTGTCTAGTTCAGTCAAAATGAGTGAGCATGATTACTGTGATAGTAAACAAACAAAAGAATAGTAACGTAAAAATTACAATTATTTAAACTGTCCTTGAATATGAATTGTTTGAATCATACTTAAAACTTAAGAGGCTGAACCAATGAGTCTCTCTTGTTATCGATGATTAACTACCGAAAATTCAGGTACCTGGTGAGCTGAATAAGGACCATCTCTTTATGTGAAGTACATGTCTAAAGATCAGGAATAATTACATTCCACATTAGCCTTCATGGCCTCCCTGACCTGGTTAATTAATTTTTTGCTAGGATAATAATAGTAGAAATAGATTTAAAGATATGCTTCATCATTAAGTATGTAACTGACCTCCAGTTTTAAGAGCTGAACCTTTCATTTATTGCCTTTGGGAGACAGGTTAAACCTCCTAGCAGTGAGCTTGCTGAAAACGCACAAGCTGGAATCTAGTTATTGTCAGTCCAGCTCACTGTCTGTAAAGTGTATTTAGCATTAACAAGTGAAAAGTCATTGCAGTGCTACTGTTCTGGCACTAGGGAATATTCTCCCCTCACCACTCTCTTCTTCTCCTCCTCCTCCTCCTCTTTCTCCTCCTCCTCCTCTTTCTCCTCCTCCTCCTCTTTCTCCTCCTCCTTCTTCTTTGTTGTTATTGATCACGAAACTAATCCCCTTCCAGCAAGCTCTGAACAGGACCAAATAAAGCCATTGAAAGCAATTTGATACATCTATTGGCAGGGTGTTCGCAGATCAGATACTCCCTTCAAAGAAAATGAGGGTTATAAACAAAGCTTAGAAGTCTAGGAATAGCCCCCAGCTTCAGCAAACCCTTAAAATATTTTGTAATTGTATCTTCAATCATGAATTAGCCAGGAAAAACAGACCTTTTTTGCCTTTATATTTCACTGCTGTATGCTGTTTTTAATTGCCCGCAGGCACACTGTTGTGATCTTCTTTGGAAGTTTAAAACCAGGATAAAAATGCAAATGTAATTATTTCTTTTATCTAATCTAATTAACTTTTAAAAGTAATGATAGATGCACTGCAGCCTGCATCAAACATTTTAATAATGATATTTCTGGATTAAAGAATAGGTAAAACTACTGTAGTAATTTTTAAACAGTCAAGATTATGGCAGTTGAAAATGGAAAGTATTGTGGTGTCTTAATAAACTATAGCTGTAGCTTATTAATTTACGGTAGAGAAGAGACATTTCCCTTAAATTCCAGGTTGCTCATGAATTGTTTCCCCAGTCATTGGGGTTTTTTTTGTTGTCATTTTTGTTTTGTTTTGTTTTTACAGTTCAGTATTAAAAAATCTGTGACTAGCTTCCTTCTGCAGAGCAGTTGTCCCCATGGAAGAGAGAATTGCCATTATGTGCCTGTAGCTGGCTGCTAAATCATTGATTCAAATTTGCAGGGCTCTGCCGTAGGTGTGGCATCACAGCTTCTGTCCAGCTCATAACTTGGTTAGCAAAAACAGAAACTGATCCAATGGAGGAAAGACAAATACACTAAACATCAAAGTAAAATGTTTCGTATTTTATTTTATTATTACATAGTGGCTTATTAATGAGTTCTAAAGTCTTTTTTGATAATTACACAACCAAAAGCTGTATTGCCGGCCAGCTTTTTCCACCAAAGGCCATCTTACAGCTGGCTAGCTTGGAATTTTCTCTGTTGGCAATGTGGGAAGAGAAGTGATGTGGGATCCTTGCCCTTTCCCAGCTGCCCAAGGAGCAGGACCATGGCTATTTCACAGACCTTTCTCCAGCTAAAGGCCTGAAGTGAAACTTCTTGCAGCCACAGGCCCACCTTCTGCTGCAGGGAAGGAACTGGTAGACCCTTGCTTTAATGGATACTCCAGCTGTGCTCCCTGTCCTTCATTCAGCCTCTTCCTTGCTGAACATACTTTTTAATGGCAGTGTCGTGGTGGCCAGAGGAAGACAACATGCTGTGCTAAAGGCTCACCCCTTCAGTGTTATTGCCTAAGGTTCAGTTCTCGCACCTCTGTCCCCCATTCATAAGGATCCAGCTATTTGCTCTGCCTCTGAGGCCCTCCGCCCTGGGAGATGAGATGTATCCTGGCAAAACAGAAAGTAGTTCTGGATTTGACTCAAACATAATCCATAAAACTGTATGGAGTCGGGGAGGGGGGTATTTTTATTTTTGATATGACCTTTTAAGAGTTAAAATAGCTTCCTTACAGTTTTCTAATTCACTATATGTTTTTTTTCTTTCAAATAGCTTTATTTCGCCTACCCAAGTCTAAACAAATTGTATTTAATGCAAAAATTAAACCTTGTGTATCTCTTTCATATGACTTCTCTAATTACGGAGCAGTAAATGGTAGAATAGCATATGTTAGCAACGTGAGCAGCAGTCTATGAAATGAGCTACAAGTTAATAAAATGATCTTGTGGTGTTGGCCAAATGTTAGCACACATGTTTCGGAAAGTGATATTTCAACAGACTTGAAGAATAGGACTTTGGCACACGGGTGCCGAACATGATCTGTTGTGTGGAAATTAGTTAAACCAAAGTAAATGTCATTGTTCCTCAGGCTCATGTTGGGACAGAAAATGATAGTAGCTGCCTTCCCACTTTCCCTCTCCCACGTCTGTTTTAAAACTGGAAGTGAAGGCACAGGCATCCATACTCCCCAGTTCAAGTGCTGCTGCTGCTTTCATGCTAGAAGTGTTGTATTGCAACCTCACCAATGGCTTAAAGGCTTCTTCTCAGCTGTGCCTCTGTCAAAGCCAGGCGCTAAAATCTCATTGATTCTTTTGAGCCCAGAGTTTCATTCTACAGCCTTTGCTTGCATAAGGGCCTCAGATTGGAGCCTCATTCATTCAGGGGCGGATTATAACATGCTTCTGAACAACAGCCAAGGATTAAGTGACTATCTGCTACCCACCTGTACTGCTGCTCAGGGATCACTCTCCACTGGTGGGCTGCCCAGCCCAGCCAAGCTGGTATGCCAGCGTGGGAGTGCCAGGCTATGGGAGCCTCTGTGCTAGCTCATTCCTCCACCCTTGGGTGGCTCCCAAAGACTGTGGTGGAGATAATGCCCCGCTGAACCCTTCTGGTGCTAATCCTCTGGTAGTGGAGGTGTGCATCAACCCCTATGTGAGGCTGTGCCGTCAAAGCTGCAGTCTAACCTGTTCAGGTCAAAATCAGGCTGCATAATGGGAAGTATTTGCTCCCACACAGAAAGCCAGTTTCCTTCCTAAGCGGCATGTGCACAAACTAAAATGTTAGTTTGGAGCTGGGAGCAGAACTGGGAGCAGAAGTTCAGCCAACTGGCAGCTTTCCAACAGGGCTGGTCCTGTGAAGTCTTACTTGCTTGAGTAATACTTACATAGCCAGGATTTGATAACTTGTATATCTAAGTGTTACTCACATAAGTGACTGGGGAGCTCAAATGAAGAATGAAATAGGACTTAGAATATTAGTAATGTAATTGGGACATCAAAGATATAAGTGAGGCGCAGGGCTATGGGAAGTGATTTGTTTTATTAGACAAATAGATGTAGTGGGAAAAAACAGGCAACCTTTTAGGCACACCAGCTCTTTTTCAGGTCTCACATCAGCATTACATTGAAACATATCCCAGGACTGACACAGAAACTGCCTAAGATATTGGCCTTTCATTTTTAATTAGTTACTTTTTCAGTGATGATTCTTGTGATTGACAACCATGTGATGGCCAAGAGGGAAAAACAATCAGGATTTGCATTACATTTTTTTGCTACTTAACACATTCATCAGGAGATAGTGAATAAAGAAAATAGTTCATAAAAGTTAGTATTGAAATGACTTGATTTATGGAGATATTCAGGTATACAGGCGAGATTGGAATGTGATGATATCAGAGGTCAAAATTTCTGTCTGCAGAAGCAGGTATTTGGAGGAAAATGATGAAGTGCAGCCCCACATAAAAAGGCCAAAAGCATTTAGAAAATAAATTGTAAAGTACTTTTTGAAATCTCACAGTAAAATCTTAAATTTACCAGATGGTCTAAACTCTGACCTGAAGGATCAAAGTGGTTTTTAGTTGTTATAATTAACAGTGTATAAAAAGTCTGTTACAAGACATGATAAATTTGTTGTTCAGTGTTTGAAGTAATTGTGGGAATGATCAAGAATACAAGTGTATTGTCGAATCAAATTTTGGCATGAAATCATATTTTAAATATATTTAATGTCATGACAGCAAGGAAGAAGTAAGCACTTTGCTCACTGAATGCATTTGGGAATTATGGATTTCCGTGAAGAAAGAAGTAGTATCTACAAACAAATAAATGAGTGAACCAGATGTAGTTTAACTTTTGGTAAACATTTGATAGGATATACAAAAAAGTAGAACTAAAAGGAAAAAAGATTTCTAATATTCCTTATATTTTATGCAACCAGCTAATCCAGACACTGGCAAAAATGTCAAAGCATAGCCCCCAAGGAAAGCTGAAAACAGCCTTGGCCTGGAGTTTACCTATCTTATTTTAAAGTGATCGTTAAAGTAAAGAAGAACTGGTTTATGGTTGCAATTTACACCATGTTTCCTTTTGTGTGTTACAGTAGACACCCCCCCCCCAGCTAATTAGATAATGTAGTGGGTTATGTTGTATGCAAGACTTCAACTTGTTTGAAAGAACTAGTCTTTTATATAAATCTTATATATATCATCTTTAGCAAGTCAGGCATTTGCACAGCTTGGGTAAATTATGTCTATATTGAGAATGTAAGAAGTTACACAGTGTGCATTCCAGACTTGAGGGATGGGAAATAAAAATTGATATACTGTGCGACACATGATATAACACAGTGAAATATCTTTTAAATTCCAGAGGGATGCACTGACATCACCACACTTAATTCATATACAGTAACTCCCACAAAATGTTATTAATTTTAAATTGAAGTTTGTAATCATTCAATAAAAAGAAAATAAATGATGTAAACAGTATACAATGGTGCATTATAAATGCTGAATTCCTCTTATTCACCCACCCAAAATGACAGTATGTTAAGAAAACATTAAAGTTGTAACACCAAATAATAAAAGCAAAGAAATTCACAGTTGATGGTGAAGTGTGAAATCCATCTTGAGACACATCACTGCTCCACAACATGTAAGGGTACCCCTGAGCTAGGAAACTTTATTTTAAAGTAATATATTAGTCATTTTTATTCTGTGAACTAGAGATTAGCCTGGCGGAGGAATATGTAGTTGCTTTAAGATCAGGTGGACAAATGAGTAGTGTGAAGACTAATATACAACAGCCTTAAGTGGGTGTTTGCTATGGATAACAAAATAAAACTGATAGTGCAATGTATTCCTAATAGCCTAAACAGAGACTGGGATTCCTTATTTGACAAAGCAATTTATATAATATAAATATAAATTAGAAATGTAGAAAAAAACCCTTTTTCAGAGGAGGGTGTCTGGCGCTTGTTTTTGCTACATGAAGAAATTATTTTTATTGAAGATCTCTGCTATCACTTTTCTAGCTTTGCCTATTACAGCTCATTGAATTTTATTGGTGATATATTTTCAGGATACTCATCTCTATTAGTAGAGTATCTGAGTGTCTCACAAGCTTAAGTGCGTTATCCTCACAAAACTCTTTTGAGGTAGAATAAGAAGCGTAGATGTTCAGGGGCATCTAATTTTAAATATCTAATTTGGGTGATTGAATTGGGAGTTTTGGCTCCATATATAACACAGTCCAGGTGCTCTGAATTACCCACTGTTGATTAGACAGGGAATCTAGGCTCCTAATTTAGGCACCTAAGTTAAGTCTCTTAAGTGATTTGTTCCAGGTCTTATATGAAATTAGTGAGCTCTGAAATCTGTGGTTTCAGAATGCGTAGGGGGATCTCTGACTTCTTGATCTTGCTTTCCATCATGATTTTTTGTCAAAGTTATCACTTGGCTTCCTTTACTCTGATGGAGTTTTTAGCCAGAGTGAATCCACCATCTTCAAACCTTTTTTCCTTAGCTATAGCTTCACTTCAGCCAGCCGGAGAAATATTTGCCTGTTCCTTTCACCCTGTCCCCTGCCTGAAACAAAAACCGTTTCAGCTAGCTTGAGCCTTTCATGTGGTCATGGTGCTGACCAGAAGTATAGACATCGTCATACAGAAAGAGGCAAGCGGGGAGGGCCATGCTCACCGAAGAATTCCGTAGTTTCCCCAATCCAAGCATTTTCCTCACAGGTAAGGATCAACTTCCATGACTGTGAGACATCCTTTGAACAGTGGCTTATTGAGGAGAGAAAATAATTTTTTGTTCAAAGAATGCCTGCCTTTTTTTAGTGGTCCCTTGCATGTTTTCTAGGGGATTCAAAAGACTTAATTGAAACATCTGTTAAATAATGTTTTTTATTTAATCAAAATGGCTGCTTCTAAATGGAGATCTTGCATGCCACATTTTAGGCCAGAGTATATTTTTACAGCCAAGTTATAAACCTCTGAAAAAGGGGGCTTATAATGGAAAGGTTGACACAACATTAATTTTAGTGTTGTAAACGCAATGGTATAATTTTGGAAAAAAGCCTTTATAGCTCTGCTAAGATATTAATTGCAGGAAATTACAGCATATCCTATTAAAGTATTATGTCAGTGGCATACATAGCGTATAACACCTTTGCATATTCTCCCTTGTTTTCACGGCAACATTTTGCATTTTGATCTTTAAAGAGTAGGTGGATAAAGTGGCTCAGAGTTTCTGTAGCCTCCATCATTATTGCTTAAGCTGCAAGTGGAAAAAAAGCCTGGATAATGCTTCCTTATGTCCTATCCTAAAAACAGATCTTCTATTAACCAGTTAAATCCAATATGGTCATTTAGGAATGACCCAAAATCTGCTGAAGTTAAAATCTTTCATTTATTTAATGACCTTTCGACCAGGGATTTGAATTTGGGCCCAATCCTTACTCACACAAATTAGCTTTAGTCAGAATTTTTCCATAATTACAACCACTTTTATGACAAGCTTATTTTTTAATGATAGGGCTTACTTTTATGTATACTTACAGAATCATTCCCAGTTGTTACTACTTCATGGCAGACCCAGTCTCTTAGCTTTCTGATTTCCATTCATTCAATTATTCAGTAGTGCATTCTGTGTAGATATGGTGGAGAGGATGGTGTAGATCTCCATTAAATTGAACAGCGCAGATGTGTAGACATTGTGCAATTTTTATTTCAAAGAAATAGGTTATTTGCTGCATTTCTGCCACTTTTAAGGCTGCAAGGGCATGGTACAATGGTACCATGTTTAATTTATAGGAATTTGTTCTTGTAAGATAATTATTTGTTAATATCTTGCTTGTAATGTGCACCTAATTATAGCATTTGGGTACAACCTAAGGTTGGTCACTGGTTTTATCGATGCTTGCTATTTTTAACTGGGAGGAATCACTATCACATTGGTTTCCTTTGATTGTCAAATCTTTTAGAACAAGGGCCACATCTTTGTATTTGTAAAGCACCTCATATTGAGGTCCTGATCCTGTCAGGCGTTTTTTGACACTATATTCACACAAATTTGCAGTGATAAATATGAATTAATAATAACAATATGCCATTTTTTATGTAAATGGGACCTGGAGTCTTGCTATCCTCTCTCTTTTCCCCTTGAAAGGCAGCGGAGCACAAACAATTGTTTTCTTTTATGCAAAAAAAATCCTGACTATTGTACGGTGGATTAATATCTAACAAGATGGAGAAAAGGCCTTCTCAAAAAAAGCATGGATAGGCAAGTTCATTGGACTGTTGATGTTTCCTATTAATTGCAAGGCTTAACATACAACCATTGACCATATCTGGTTTTACTTATCAAATCCAGAACTGCTTTTTCTGTGCCTGCTGAGCAGGGAAAGCTCCATGCTGTACCAGTTTCTTTTGACTTGGGGCTCCCAGTATCATCAGGATTAAAACTGTCAGAACAGTCAACTCTATTTTGTGGTTTTAAATACAAAGTGTGATATTGTTGCCTGAGAAATGGCTTGCTTTCAATGTGTTAGTTAAAAATTGCCGAGTGGACAAAACAAAAAGGAGCCCTTTTGATAGCATGTGTTGAAATACTGCTTTTAAAATCTTTGGGGAAGAAGATATAACTTTGCACTTCAATTTGTTTTTATTTTACACTGCTAACTGGTCTTCATTGGCTTAATCTTACACTCAAGTATAAGGAAAAACTCATGCTCAAGTTAGAGAGAGTTTTGCTTCATTGAATGCAGTGCAGGGTGCCATTTCCTCAGCTGGTGTTGTTCATTTTCTCTCCACTTATGTCAGTCTAATACTGAAAATACAGAGTTAGGCCCTCTTTAAAAACAAAAAGAGCTCAACATGGAAATGACAGCATTTCATTTTGCTTTTTTTATTCACTGTAAAATATTCCTCTGCTCTCTGTGTGCATTTATATTTGAGGATAATTGTACCCATCCGTTCTAGAGTTCTTGGAGGTAGATGATAGAGTATATGAATATTTTTTTCTTGCACTGTGTTTTCTTCCGTTATCACTTTATGTAATTAATATCTTTTAATCATCTGAGTCTTTTTTTCTTTTGTTTTATCCAGAATAGTATAGATACATCTTTGTGGTAACACTGTAAAGAAAAAAAAAACCAAAATGATTTCCTCATTAAATTACTTTCCTGTTTGATTTGTTTTAACTGAGAAAAGACTCTTTTCCTAGGCAAGGCCATATATTTGTCATTTTATTTACCTGCTTGTTTTACTATCAGTTGAAATACACATACATTTCAGCTGTAACTTTAGGAGGAGCAGAGTATAATAGTAATTTATACAATAGACACTGATGATTATTGACCATTAAAGAGCAATAAAGCATTTCCTGTGTGAAATAGATGTAGCATCAAATGTCTTTATTTCTGACAGTAAATGTTTCAGGTTTACTACACAGGTATTAATGCTACTATTTAAAGGTAAAAATCTGGCTACACTCTAGCAAACGTAGGTCACCTCTTATAAAACCAATGGAGTTGCAAGCAAAAGAAAAAATACTTTGAAGAAAGTCCCAGGCTCATGTGTATATTAACCAGAGCAGATGAAATGATTTATTGGGTTTTATACACAATCTGTAAAGGGTAAGCATTGCTAACAGAATGAGTGGCAGCCTCAGGGAGCTGAGTAGCCCCCAGGGACCAGCCTTTGTTCCTCTGGACTTGACAGGCATGTGTCCCTGTTAAATGAGGGCTTAATTTCTCTCATATGTGCACTATTTCCAAGCTCAACAAAGGCAGCCAGGACTGGAGCTATTTAAAAGAGCCAGCTCAGGAGGAAGCATTCCTGGAGAAAGGGGATGCTAAGGGGCTAATTACTCACCATAGTTCAGCAACTGATTTTTTTTTCTTTTTTCTAAGCAAGGTTTATTAACACAGAATTGCCACTTTCATTTTACATAAATATACATCAAAATTACAAGGGTGTTATTTTTCTTTGCAAAATAGCCATTTTAAAGGCCCTGCTGACCAAAAATTAAGTAAGAATTGTGTTCGTTTCAGATTAGGGCTGCAATGAAAGTCATCACCTCTTTAGCCCGGGGAAAGATTTCTTCCATGAGGTGCAGAGAAATTACTTCTCCAATGTCTTCCTCTTCTTTCTCTGTCTCCCCCTCTCGCATATAGTAGTAGGCCTCCTCCTTAGTGCTTACTGCCTTCATGTAAATATGTTAATTAAAATTGTCCAGATAAATGGTTCAGCATATGTAAAGCTTATTAGTATTTGCTCAATTACATGTCCAGTGTGGTATGCTTTTTATAAGCCTCTCACTACATATTTAAATGTGTATTTAGACCCAACAGACCCTTATGATGCCTTTCAGATAGTCTAATAATGCTAGTCCAGCCAAGAAGCAGGATTTCCGCCGCCACCCCTTTTTTAAATTGTGAGGCTCAGGTCACTCTTGTGTTGCTGGCAGTTGGCATCGTTTGTGGGGAATGATTTGACAAAATGATGCATTTTTTTTGAAGTGTGGAAAATGCAGTTGTTTTCTTTGGCCACTGTTTTGCCAGGTTTTGTTGTTACCTTGAGAGAAAGATGAGCTGCTCCAATGCAACAGGTTTGACAATGTTGTGGTCACCATTAGCAAACCACTTTGTAAAGAAATATTACATGGTTTCGGGCTTCTTCCCTATTCTAAAACAAATCCAAAAGCCCCTTGACAAACAGGTATCCATATGATTCTTCTCTGTCAGAACATACTCATCCTCCTAAAATTAGAACCCGAACAGAGATGGAAAAAAAATGTTCTCGTGCTGCTCCCACGCTGGGCTGAGCAGGCTTCAGAAATGTTCAGGAGGAGGCTTTGGGGTATGTGGCCTCAAAGCTCGTAGCCTAGTCTCAGGACTTGGTGCACATATGCTTATGAAAACCGAGACGCTAGTAGCAGCTATAGAGTGACATCAATAGAAGAAGCTTGTTGTTGGATTGAGAAGAGTTTTTGAATGTAAAAGGGTAAAATTTAGAAAAATTGAAACTGGAGCTTCTAATGGAATGCTGCTTCTGACATTATATAGAGTTAGTGTTCTAGCTGCAAAGAGAATTAAAGGTTCCAGAGATACTATTAAAAAAAAAAAAAGATTTTTTTCTTTATTTCTGAGAAGAATGGGATGGACAATGGATCGCAGGAATAGAATGTAGGACTCCATTTTGGTTTATCTATTTTTTTCTTTCAAGACACTCTTGCTTTGCTCTTCTGTGCTGAAGAAGGGAATGATAGCAATAGGTAGAAGTGCAAAGCGCTATTTAAATTTGTTTCACTGGGATTTGTAAAGAGTATTAAAAGCTTTTTAAAGTCATTTCTAAAAAAAGGTAGTAATTGTCCAATTTCGATTACGAAGAAAACTAGAGGTTGTAATAAAAAAAAAAGAAGAGAGAGGGAGAGAGAAATGAAAATAGATCAATAAACTTATGTTTCTTTTCACTAGATAAAGGAATTCTAATTGGATAGAAATCACAAGTCTGACCCGGATCCTACTTACATCTGTGCAAATCAGGAATAACTCCACAAAATAGAAACAGTACATCTACCTTCATCCTGGTAATAGATTTACAGCTGTCAAGGCTCAGAATCACCCATTTATTTCCTTTCTCCCTAGAGATGACAAAGTATATAACACTTGATGAACTGCAGCTTCCAGGAACATTCAGATGTTAATACTACAGAGGCCTATATTGCAGGTTGAAATCTTGCCTGGATTAAAATTCTGCTTTGGATAAGGTTAAGGAGCCATGTATATGCAGGGGCATTTGGTACTGTTATAAGACCCAGGGAAAATGGTTTAACCTGGATTCCCTGCAGATTCTGACTAAGCCTTTCTCTAAAGATTTGTTTCCATTCTCTGGAGGAGGAGGGGTTCCTTACCAAGAGACTTTCTTTCTATCTGATTAAGAGAAAGCACCTCCTGATCAGAAAGGAAGGTCCCACACAGATTATCTTCTTGTCATGCTATGACAGGACCCAGATTTCACTGAGGCTTTTGTGAAGAGCTGTGGAGAGTATTTAAGCCATGGCTCCACAGTACTTAACTTAGCTTTTTTAAAAACTACAATAGAAAAAAAGAAGACGAACGCAAGCTCCCTGTTTCCAGCTAAGAATGAACTCTTATCCTTTTGCTCCACTGTTGTCTGGTTACCAGTATGAAATGTTAATCATATAAAAGTAGCATATCAGAGTCTACTGAAGAAACAAGGAATAATCAACATTTCTCTCTCACATTCCTCCTACATGAACACTTTGACTCAGTGCTACATTTCTCCTCCCACTTCTTGTCCTGTGTTTACTAGCAGCCTTCTTTGTCTTATGGAATGTTTATTACTATTTCACAGCTTACCTTCATCAAATGGTAGTAATGATGTTTGAATATAAATTTCAGAGAGTCAACCTGCCTATTTTTTTCCAGTGTTTGTCGTAGCATTTAGTTAAAGAGGACAAAAAAATCAATATTTACCCCAGTTTCCTAAGGAAAGAAGTTTCATGCAACTATGCTATCAGTCTGCCTGTCAGTGTTCCAAGTTAATTTTTGGACACATTAAGTAATTTTAACCATATTTGAGATATAGGAAGAAGCCTAAAAGAATCTTTATTGCATTCCTCCAAGTCTCATGAAAATTAGTGGCATGATAAAGAAACCCTTTTAGGCTGCCATGGAAGGAAAGGCTTCAGTCTAAACTCTCCCTGAACTAGACCTTGGAAAATATATTTGGGAAAGAGATGTTAAAATACCCTAACTTCAGGAAAAGCTTTGGTCAGAGCTTATACTTTAATAGACAGCAGAGAAGCAGAGTTCTGAGCTTGTATCTCATGCAAAACCATAGGAAACAAACAGTCATAAGTTAGGTTGCCTACAAAACCACTTGTTCTGGATATGCAGATGTTTCACTTAGAAACAGAGTCTTGGGACTGACCAAAATACTGTTTTCTTTCCTTCCTGTAGAGGGTCTGTACATGTCAGAGAAAGCAGAATGGAAAGATTTCATTTCTGGTTGTACACTTCCTCTTACCCTAAGTGTTTTCTACAAATCTACCAGCCAGAATTTTGTGTGAAGTTTCAATGATGTGCTTTGAATAGACTACTTGATACTTTGAAGGAAGATCTGAGAGATTTTTTTCTAAAGAAACAGCCAGTCTGTCACCTGAAGTAGTCCTGAGGTTCCTCCATTTGTTATGCTTGCACTCTTGAGGCTTAGTTCAAGTGTTTTCCATCTCATCCACAAGTTCTGTGAAACTAAAGCTTTCTAAACTTCTGGTGGCAATATTATCAATGTGTTGCCAATAGTCATATCTAAATCAAATATATGGCACCCACTAAAACAATTAAGGTTTAAGCACATGGAGACTTTAAATTATGTTTTTTGAAAATAATTTTCACCTCATTTATTCCTTTTCATATTGCTCAGTACTCTGGGAGCAAGTATTCTAACCAGCTACAGAAGTGCTTTTATTTCATTAGAGTATCACTAAAGTAACAGGGTTTGAGAGAGATCTATAGTCTCCACATTTAATCCATAAATTTTAAATTATTTTTTGGTAATTCACAGCTAGAAACAATTAGCCTTTAAACATACAGTGCTATTTTGTGTATCTTAGGAAGGAAGTATAACCTGGGTCTGAACAAAGTCTGGCACTTTGTCAAATACTTCACTATTAATTTTTATCTCTGCTCCATAATTTTCTTCTGACAGTTTGTACTTTTTTCCATGTGTTCATTGATAGGTTTATGGTCAATCCTGTTTTTAATGTAAAAGGCTTCCTAGTTGCATAACCACATCAGTCCAGTTCCTTATAATGATGCACCTGCATTCAATGATCTTGCTTCTAGGGAAACTGGGCAAGCTTCCTAACCAGTTTTACAGAAAAAAAGTGGTGTATATTTGAAAAATAAACTCAGCAATTGGGGGGATCTATCTGTTTTATCCTTTGTGATGCTTAAAAGGACAAAACATCATAGAAGGTTCTCAGGAACTATGCAGTATTCCTCAGAGGAAGCCATTTATTTGCTCCTTCTCTTGGACTGTTAGTTCTGGACTGTCTCTTTCTGGCTTAGTTTGCCTACTTTGCAGTCCCGTCTCAGCATGTCTACCCCACCCATGTCCTGACTGCAGGGAAAATGTGCCTAAATTGCTAGTGTGCCCCACAGTCCTGGTGCTGTTATCATCCCCTTGTGGGAAATGCGTTGGTGTACACCATGGCTTGTGTCCTGCTCAGCTCCTCAGGCTTCTTTTGGAAGGCAAACTGGGATATGTGGTGGGTGGAGGAGAGCCCAGTCTCCGTCTGATAGGGGATCCAAACTTAGCATGCACTCTCAGGCCAGGACTTTGGAAGAAACACGTTGGTGTAGACCCAGTCTTACAGAGGCCCAGCAGGCCTTTTTAACCCTCATGTTTAAACAAGGCCTGACTTAAAGTAGTGTATTACTATTGCACTTAGCACTCATTCATAGATCATGTCTTATGTTTTCCCTGGCTTTTTGACTGATACCTCACCAGTCAGAGCCATCTTTCAATATGACAGGGAGCACTAAAATTCCTGAAATCTCCATTCATCTCAGCAGAAAGTGAAGATATCAGTAACAATATGATTCAATTAAATTTCTGTGAAGATACTGGATTTTTTTTATATAGATTTGATCAAACCCTTTATGCACCAAGGTGATCATTAATACTACTACCTTAGATACTGGAAAATAAAGTTAACAAAATTTAAATTGCTTGCCTTGGTAGCATGCATCTAAAATAGCTAGATCTGAGAGTGTAGTCTGGGTCTTCTGGTTTGAAATAGGAGAAACATACCATAACCTTGCACTGCAAGCTATCTATACGTACCTCTGATGTGACAGTAAGTCACTGAGCTCTACGGAGGGAAAGATGAGTAGAAAGATAAGTAGTAAGAGCTTTGGCAGAGGTTAGTGTGGCTGAACACCACAGAGGAAATATCGGAAATAATCTGACCTGGGATAATGGACAGAATGGGATGGGAATAGGGTAGAAAGCTGTATTTGGGATACTGTATTTGGGATATAAGTGATTTGTAGATCAGCTGAAATCACAAAGGCAGAGTGGAGAGAGGCTAAAGTGGAGAGACTGAAGCAAAATGAATCCTTTGGGACCAATGTCAACAACGCAGGTTGGGGTAGCTAAGTAAGCCTGGTCACTGCCGTCTGTTAGCAGCTAAGAATGCTGTGGACAAGCTTGTAATTGGCATTGCAGTGACCTAGAGAGCTATGCCTGTAGCGTGTGCAACTGAGACTTCAGTTTTAGAAGATAGGGTGAGCTGATACAACAGATAAGCAAAGAAGTTCTCACTTCCCATTGCCATTCACTGGTCTCTTTGGAAAGACCCCAAAGCTTCTGCCAGTTTAATGAGTAAAATAGGCTCACAGAAAAGGGAGCACCAGCGCTGGCAAGAAAGAGAGGATGGGAGTTAGTGGCTGGGAGCAGGGAGGGAGGAGAAAGGAGAGGCCAGAGAGATGGCAGAGGGAACACTATGGGATGAAGACCTTCCACCTTGAGGAGGAGTGAGCTGTTACATTGCCCAAGCTGCACTGTGAACTAGAGTTTAAGATTTTAGGAGCTCTAATTCACTCTTTTTTTTTTGTAAAGTTTTGTATTTCAAGTGTTCTCCATGGCATATTAGTGAGTATTGGGAAGAGACCTTGTTATAGGACATAGCAACAACAGCAGAAAAGATTCACTTTCTAGAGATGCCAGTTTTGCATTTTGACTGGAAAAGGAACATATTGTATTTGCATCGTTAGCCTGATCTCCTCTGGAAATGAGGTTTATTCAGCTATATGGTGTGTGTGTGTGTGTGTGTGTGAGAGAGAGAGAGAGAGAGAGAGAGAGAGAAGATGTGTACATCACTGACTTTTCAACCTGTCGGTTGATTTCAGCTGAATTTGATAGAAGGATAGAGGTTTCAAAGACAACTAAAGTCCTGCAATCTTTGTGCAAGCAGACAGCTAAACAGAGATGAAGGAGTTTTTCAGAAAGGTAGTGTTTCTTACCTCTACCTTTACTAGGAAAAGCTGCAATGTGACAGTTTGTTGTTGGAGATGAGAATCCAAAAGGGACAGAGTTCTTATAACCCGACCACAGGAAAGGCTTCAGTTGGAGCTTGTACCTGTTTAGACCGCAAAGTCAAGTGATCAGAAGTCACAAATCTGTTCAAGACCAGACTGTATTAGCCCTTGTGCTTTTGGAGCTTCTCGTGTCACTCATTATTTTAACAGTTTGTATTCCAGAAGTAAACAGATAGTGAAGCTGAGATGTTCACCGTCACTGGCTGATCTATGAACTGTGAGTTGACAGCAGCTCCAAAAAAATTCTGCCTATGCGAAATAGATTTTTGCTGTGGAAAACAATCCAGGACTGAAAGACAAGGGAAATCTCTGTCAAATTATGGTCTCAGAATGCTTCTTGTAGTGAAAGAAAAGTCAAGAGCTGCAAATGTCTGATCTTTTGGTTTCCATCCAGTACTTCAAAGGGGGATTATTGGTGTTTCAGAGATGTATTTAAAATGCATATGCGAATGCACATGGGTATAAAGTGAAAGTATGGAGTAGCAGTAGAAAAAGTTTTAACACCCTTGAGTTTGGGATAGCTTCATTAACTGAAAAATCACAAGTGTATTATATACAGATCATACCATCAAAGATACTGAATTTGTTTTGGCAAAAAACATGCAGAAATATTAAGCAGAGTGGGAAAAACTGGAAAAATGAAGGAAGTTAGTTCTGAATAATAAGAAATATAGTATTTATATAGGTCATCCTTTTATGCTGGCTGAAATTGTTACTGGGGAGTAGCTCTAGACTTGTATGCTTATAATAATATGGGCTTCTATAGGCTAATTTTATAATTATTAGGAGGCCAATTTTAGGTAGAATAGTGAGAGAAATTTACATGTGTGATAGACATGGTGCGAAGGCGGGAAATACTCTTATATGCAGGACAAATCTCTGTGTACAGTGGATTTCTCTGGGAAATCCTTTTTCTTCTAACTGCCTTTCAGTGCCCTCTGCCCTTTTTCCTTGGTTTTCTTCCTCCTGCTTCTCTCAGTTCTGTCTTGCTGTTGAGAAAGGCCACTTCTGCACATGCAATAATATCAGGTTAATATTCATAGCTGTGATTACGGATGAAAATAGTTTATCTCACAAATTGGTTCATTCATTCATTGTTTAAAGCACTTTGAAGATCAAAAGTATAATCAAAGATCTAAGTATTATATTGAAGAAACTGAAATCTCTCTGTGCCGTGGAGATGCCCTGAAGAGATCTATTGTTACTGACCTTTAATTTAAAAGCATTTCTATTACATTATATATTATTCATTTCTTACGTTTAAAACATAGCCACACCTAACCGATAAAATCAAACCCAAATTCCAGCAGTTTGGTTCTACTGGATACCCTGGGTATCCTGGGTGGTATAACAGCACATCTTGTCACATTCTTACTGCTTTTTCTCTCTCTCTCTCTCTCTCTCTCTCTCTCTCTCTCTCTCTCTCTCTCTCTCTCTCTCTGAATAAACTCTGCCCAGCTGTACTATATCAGACTGTTCTTTTATCGGGGATAACTGGTGACAATATAAACTATGAGAGACTCGTCTGGTTTCTACATGTCACCAGAAAACCAAGATTAAAAATACAGTTTAACAGCATGTGTAGTTCTGGTGTTGCTGTTTATTTTTAGCAAGTGGGTACAAGTGAAAGGACACAGACACCAAAAGAAAAGTTTTAATATTTTTCTTGAATATCCTTGAAAAGCTAAGCCATCAGAGAGGAAATATGGGAGACATTAAGTTTAGTTCACTGCAAAACTAGCAATTGAATTACTTTAAAAACATGTAATCCTTTTGTTTCAAGTCTAAGCAAAAGCCAGCCATACTTTCCATGAAGTCTTTTTTTCTTTTCTTTTTCCTTTTTTTTTTTTTTAATATCAGATATTGGCCACAATTAATTGCAAGGCACTGATAAAGCTGAACTGAGAGTTTTAGGCTATTGGAATGGTATTGGCATATGGTCAATCCTGTTCATTGTGCTGGGGTTTGTCATGATCAGAATGACCCTAGGCTCTTCAGTCATGATTGCTTGTGAGAAGCAAAGGATGTCCCTCTCCCTAAAGAACTGAAAAATCTAACTAGATAAGACTTGAAAGAAGGGTTATAGAAAGGAAGTATTATTTATTCCATTTTACAGGCAAGAAACTCAGACACTTAAGTGACTGGCTCAGAGTCTCACAGGAAGCCTGGGTGGAGCTGGGAATTGAATACAGATAACCTGACTCTGAATGCCTGGCTCAGAAGACCACTTCTTTAAAAGGTTTTAGAATGTGGGTTTATTCATCTGCTGAGTAGGGTCCTAATGATACTGAAGATATGGGCTGGGGAACATGTGAGGTATCTCTTAAATGTGCCTATATTGTGTTTTATAGGAGAGTCATTGGTTGCTGTTTCAGGCATAGGTTAGTATCACTTAGAGTGTCTCAGTACACTGAGCATACATTGGAAAACGCTAAAGAAAGGGAGTTTTTAGATTGCTAATGATTTCCTTTTAAGGAACATGTGACTAAGGGCTGAGAGAATTTGCTGCTGAAACTGCTTACTACAAGCCTTTGAAAATTCCCTGTCTAGTTATTCACATAGGAAATATCTGGTTGCAGGCAAACTTGGCTGTGCAAGCTACCATGAGTACCCCGTATTCATAAAGCCTGTTCATTCAGGCCTTTGAGTGGGAGCAGTTGACAGAAAGAGAGTCATTTTTGTCAATTCTTTTTAAGTATATAGTGAACTTGCCTCTTGACTTTTGGGTTTGATGTTTCATTGTGATTCATGCAAGGTACAAAAGCCATATGCTACAGAGATAGAGAGATGAAATACTGCCAGTTCAGTTAATTTTTTGATATCACCAGTTCATTTAATTTTTTTTTTCACTGCCCGTAATATTTTTACTGCACACCTGCCTTTAAGTTTTCCAGCTTTTAGGCTGTCAGTTCAGTATCCTTCATGAAAAACTGTACTCACTTCAGGCTGTATTCTCAGAGGCTTTTGGAAAGTGGCCTGGAAAATTTGTTTGCATGCCTGTTTGCACTAGCAAAATCCCAAACTGTATCTCTTAGTGAGTGTGTCTAACCCTTCAGTTCTTTTCTGTTTTCTATAGTACTTGAGAAATATTTTATCAATACTGCCCTTCCAAGCAATCACTAATAGTGCTGGTAATATTAAACTGTTGCTGGAATTCTTTTAACTACGCCCTTAGCAAGATTAACTTGCTAGCTTCAGACTTGACTAGAATCTATCTAGCGGTCTGCAAGCCGATTTTCATGTGATGCTGGCATGATTTCTGACTTTGGATTAGCTAGCTGTTGCTTCACTTTGAGTAATTCAATGCAAAAATAAAAAAGTGGTTGTACAAATCGTTGCGAAATGAAATCACCAAGTTTCCTAGAGCTCTGCTTTTTAATTATCCTTCTTTTCACTCATGAAAAGGTTGAAAATAAATTTCTTCTAAGATCAGCTTTTATGTATATTTCAGAAAGATATATGTTCAACTTGCCACAGATATCAAATGCAATTATTGCTTTCTAAATATTATTAAGCTATCTTGAGCATCTTACTGACATATTTTAAGGTCCTGATATTTCTCAGACTGGCCTGGTTTTACTCCAGCAATTTTGAGGACACAGCTTATGGCAGGAGCAATTTATTCCAACCATTTATTTTCAGGTGAAGGTGAAATCATTTAGACATCTAATCCCCAAGTGCACCTGCAAATGAGGTACCAAATTGTCTAGGTTAATTTGCACCTCCATTTTATTGCACCTAAACCGTGTGGATCCCAAAAGGTTGTTCATTTATAAGTAATCAGAATAAAATAATGGTTTTACTAAGTTTCATGAGAATCGATAATAGATGAACACAGATAGAATTTAAAACACAGTTTCCAAAGTAGTGGGGAGATCAGGATATCCTGTCCTTTTGCAGTTTGCACTGACAATTTTGAATGTAACAAGTTTGGAGAATTCACACATGGGTTACGTCCATATATGTAGGCAACTGAGAGCTCACATTTAGAGAGAATCATATGCAAAAAATTGCCAAGATAAATCATAAAAATTTGCATAAATAGTTCACATTTCATACCACATTTTCTCTGCCTGTCTTTATGCAGAATATTAGATGCCTTCAGAAATTGTTCATGCTAGCTCTAGAGTACAAAGAAAACTATATTGGTTTCAAGCTTTTCAGCTTAATTGTTATCTGTATAGCTCACAGCTAGAGAACTGCAAGCATCTAGTCTAAATGGAGAGGGAAAAAAAGACTCATGAAAAGGAAGGTCTAGCACCAGAAAACTGACAGAAACATGAGCAGCTAATTGCTGTAGGCTCCATACATCTTGGAATGACCTAAGGGGATATCAACAAATCACTTTCCACTGGGGTATAGTAACAGCAATGGCATAACAGTGAAATCACTGGCAAAAACTGGGGGAAAATTCTTTTAAAGTATTGGCATTAGCATGTTAGTGAGCAATTCTTTTTCCATTTTAAGGGTTATTAGTGCATGCTTGCATTTAACATCTGCAAACCCTCCCTTTCCACTCTTCTCCCCCCAAAACAACTGGTGATGGTGACAGGGCTTTTTGCTTCTATCTACAATTCCCTTATGGACTTGTGGTCCTGAATAATTTCTTCTAATACTGACATCCAAAATGTAAGTCATTTGGGACTAATATTTATGTCTTTTTCCCCCCAAAATGAAGGAATCAGATAAAAGGGGTGATTTTATTTTTAAACAATTAGAAATTAATATTATTTCTAGATCACGTGTTCCAGGTTGCTCATTACTAAAAAGCAGGTCACTGCTTTACAGAACTGTTCAGTGTTCAAATTAATTAAAATCATTTTGTGATGATTGAGTGAAAGACAGCTTATAAAAGAATTTGGAAATATCCCTAGTAAGGGCCATTCTTTTCCATTTTTGCAGAACTCTCCAAACCCAGAAGTTAAGCCAATTTTTGCCTGTGATGATGGATATGTTTCCCCAAAATTCTATTTGGCCGATACTAAATATTTAGTGGTAAATTTTACATTATTCCTATGTTTTGTTTTCTCATGGGCAGTATTGAACTTCAAATGTATCATCAGGATCTTTGCTAGGTAGCTTAGTTTAAAAAGCAGATCTCTCTGTGATTTAACTGTAAGAGTGGTCAGACCGCATTAGCTGGATAATGTGAAGTGAAACATATTGCTTTGGGAAAACAATTCTCTCTCCTCCTCCTTCCCCAGGTACCCACACGTTTTGCCGACTGTTGTTGCCATTGTAATCTGTAAGAAGTTGAACCTTTTCTAAATCAAACTTCTTTTTTTCATTCTAACTGTGTTCAACCATTTTTAATCACAGCTGCTGCTAGCAGTTATAGCATGATTTTTTGACTAGGATGGGCAGATTTTGTTGCAGTTGTCAATCTTAAAGTATTTATTTCTAGGGCATCTCCAGCATCACGTCTGAAAGTTGTCTGCAGTGAACTAAGGCAACAACATAGTTTTATAACATGGTTCTAAAACGTTTCTTACACAAAAACCCCTCTGTGCTTTGCAAGGAAACTGTGGCTGACAGAGGCGTAGCACAGTTGTGTTTTAAGTTTTTCTTTACTGTCATTGCTATTTCCTTCTCCAAAGTCATTTGTGTAGCTCTTCCACATTTGTATCAAAATGATTTTTTTTTTCCCTAGAAGTCAGAAAGAAAGAAAAGACTCTGCAGAAGTTCAGTGGCTAATCATGGTGTCACATAGTTTAACCTAACTACTAGACAGTGTTGTTATAGTTCAAAATATTTCGTGTATTTTTAAAGGAGGACTGCGTTCGGGAAGAATAAAGACTACAGTATAAATGTTAAGACAGTCCGCATTTAATTAACATTTGTAAATGCAAATGGCTCACTGTTACAAAACCCACTTTTGAAATGATCTTTTATTTTTAAAATGATCTTGTGCCAGCCACAGGTACAGCCATATTTGTGGTTTCCCCCAGATACTGAATGATGTTCTGTAGTGGGGTCAAGCGCTCTCGTGACATTTAACCAGTGGAAACGAAAGAAAACATTTGTGGTGTGAAACAACGGCACATACTTGACCCTCCAAAGCATATCCATTTATAAATGGATAAAAGTGACTATTTAAAGCTGCTTTATAAGGGAACCACTGTGCCTGCTGAAAACCCCTAATTTACTGTTTGAAAAAGCAAATGATGTGTGGGTACCAGAACATGCATTTTTTAAAAACATCTGTGGTGTTCCTTGTGATGCATTTGATCTGAGTGGTAAAACAACAAAACTGAGTTTTAGAGGGACGTTGCTGCCATCCTATTTTTAATTCACCATTATGTGTTAAAATAACCATTAGTTTAAAGGGAACAATCACAGCCTTGCTTTCAATGGTTACTCAGGTATTCCTGAGTATTGTACAGTTTGCTTTGTGTAAGGGGCGCAGCCCTAGAGGTAGATGAGGCAGCTGGTGGGGACTCAGTCACATTCCTCTCCTGCACCCTACTTGCTGTGGGGAAGAGGGGGGCTGGATGGCAGCAAGTGCTATTCCACCCGCTTTTCGGATCTCCCGGCGTGTATGGCAAGCAGCATCACAAACTGCGTTGTGTGGGTCAGCCAAGGCTTTCCCTTCTGCCGCTGCCTGCTTAGGCGCTCACGGAGCTGGCGCCAAGTCATGGCTGGCGAAGGCTCCCGCATCGGAGCTGTGCTCCCCCCGTTCTTGTTTCCCTCTTGAAGCCAAGGCAGGCAATGACACTTGAACCCTTTTTGCTTAATTAATTTTTCTTTTTTCATACCCTTTGACTTCAAGCATAATTATAGCTTATAAATAGCTTATAAATATTAGTAAGCCTCAGAAGGCATTGGCCTGGGTGGAACTCTCCAAAAGTTATAAAATGTGAGAATTTGATTGGCTCTCAAGCAAAACAAATCAGCGGTAGAATGTGTTTTTGAGGCATGAGGGATTTTCAGAATGTATTTTTAAACAATCGGGACGTAATTAGATTAGCTGAAGACAACTTCGGTAAAGATAGCTTTCTTGAACGATCCGCAAGCATTTTGTCAAAGAAAGCTGCACTATGACTAATTCTGTGAGTGGTATGAATTATTAGGTGATGAATTTTAAAAGTAGTGTCCAGATGTAAATAGTGAAAGCATCCAAAATATTACTCAGCAGCTGCAAGAGCTATAGGAAAAGCTGACATGACAAATTTAGTCATTTCTTAATCACTTTCGTTAGGCGGTATTGTCAGTTCCAAGAGGCAAATTTTCATCTTGATTTATGCCTATAATAGAAATGGCTGAAAACTGAAAAGTTCTCAAAACTGTTTACTTACAAAACACCTTTTAGGTCATTTTGGAAGCTTCCTATGACCTAGCAGTAACGTTCTTTGCACATGGGAGTTCAAAAAATACGCTTTTGGACAGCTTATATCAACAAAACAATTTTTTCCACCTAAAACAGTGCCCTGTGTGCACTGTGTGCAAGTGGTAAAAACTGGCTTAACTGTATTATTTACAGCTATATCAAAATTTATTAATTAGTTACCTTTGCTTTAAATAAAATTGATTGTTAAAGCAGAAAGTAGAGGATGATATGAATTCTATTCTGCAATAGCTTTCAGATAAAAGAAGCAGTGACCCAACTCATTAGCCCTTTGATTTAATATATTGACACATGGGTACGAATAATTCCGTTTAGTGGCTTTTGCTTCCCAGGGATCAATTTAATTAGTTATAAAATGTGACTTCATGTCAGGAGCCAGAAGAAATGCTGACGTTAAATAAAGTCATACGCAATTTAAACAATAAAGCTATCGATGCCTGGTTAAAAGTTAATGATGCACAAAAAATGGCTTAATAGAGACAACCTCAGCAATGAAAGTGGTGGTAGGAAAATTAAGCTAAGTGGATGAATGAGAAATGGTGATGTTGTTGGATTGTTAAAACAAATTCATGGATGGTCTGATGGTTCATTTCATTGTAATATATGTTTCTGCTTTAAATATAGGTTTGAGGGTAACCCTGGACTTTTCATATTAGGAGTGACAAGAAATGGTCTGAAACCGATCTGCTTTAGGTGCTAGAGAAGGAGAGACAATTTACCTGTGCACATTCATCTTTAACCCTCTGGGACATCTGGGGACAACCCGGTACTAACCACAGTGACCTCCTATTATAACATTACAAATAGTAGTATTTGTACAGTTGGTGGAGACCCCATTCCGGATCAGCGTCTTGCTATGCTAGGTGCTGTGCATATACTGTACAAACAAGGAGACACAGTTTGGGCCCTGAAGAAGGGTAGAAGTGAATTTTAAAGCACCTTATCCTATTGAAAACAGTTCAGTGCTGTAGACACAATCTCCTTATGTTATCTAAACAGATTGAGAAGGCTTAGTGGAGAAAATGGCAAGCCACAACACAGCCGGGAGTACAGTCCCTGCTTTGTTTCCCCCTCGTTGCTCCATACGAACACACATGCGCCCCAGAGCCATGCGAGCATTTTGGTTCCGTTGTTTCCCCGTTTCCTAGCTGGCCTTGAGCACGGCAAGGTAAAATCCACGTTAGATAGGTTAAACAAGCAATTAATAGCCTGCAAATAAATTCTCAGACAGTGGGCCAAATCCATAAGAAATAAATCTGGCCCTTTTCTGAGTAGCACAGAAGGATTTTTCAAGTTGTGGTGGATTGCTTTTATTTCAGTAAAACAGTGCTTAGATTTAATAGTGAATTGAAATGGTCTCCTCGTTTAAAGATGTATAGACCTTATCTGAATATACTGAATAGATGGTAGGTCAAAAAATAGTATAGAGAGAAATGTGATTACTTAGTTTAAAAATATATATTGGTCAAATGGTATCCAACATATAAATTATGATTAAAAATCACATGAAACGTTTTTATTTGCTTGTGTTTTATCACTATCCAGATGAGACTGCAGTTACTCCACCTGTGGGGGGAAATCTGGTATCAAAATGAACCGGTCTTGAGCTAAACTGTGTTGCATTTTCATTTGAATTAATTCTTTTTGGGGCAGACAGATTCTTATTAGGAAGACAAATTGTGAAACAGGGACAGTAGCGAAGTAGGCAGTTAGATAATAATTTTTAGCAATTGCACACACTTGGACTCGTCTGCGGGCTCCTAGAAAGCTCGAAGCCTAGCAGCAGGCAGCAGTTATTACCTGCTAAAAGCATTAACAGTAGCTACGATAACTTGCCGAAGGATAGAGGGGCATGCCTTAGAATAAAACCTCTGTGTGTCAGAGGATTTTCAGACTGTACAAGAGTTATGTTTTTTTTACTAATGTTAGGCAAACTGTTTTGTCTTTGCATTGACTTTACATTGGCCACAGCCTACACAGAGGGAGCTGCTAGAAAAAAGGGGGGCATTAATACTTTTTACAGTGTGCGGGCCAGCCAGTAGTTAGAGAGGGGGCCCATGTTTTCTTAGGGCTCAGATGGCAAAGCTAAGTATTCAGCCTACGGCAGGAAAAAAGCGCCTTTTTTGTTTTCTGGCTGGAGAGTCCAAGCATTCCCAAAGGAACACAATGAATGGCCCATTTTGTCTGACACTGTTTCGTAGACATAGAATTCTTGTTTTTTCATAATTATTCTTGCCCGTCACTGGGTGTGCACATGACATTTGAGCGTGTTTTAAAGTCTTAACACACTCATGTGCCTGCAATAAAGTTACTCATAACAATCCAGGCTTTCTGCAGACAACAGAGCAGGGTCTGTTGTTTTCGCAAGTCACAGCAGCTGGGAGGCAATTGTGAAGACAACAGCTTAATCTAGCTGGAAAATACAGGAAGAAGAGAATATACACTCAATTTCCTTCCATATTATTGCAAACAATGCAGAGGGCTTTTTTTGTTGTGGTTTCTTTTTTTTTTCTTTGCTCTGGGTGGTCTGACTAAAAATGTGAGTGGCATAAAGTGCACTATTAAATGTACTTTGAATTTTCAACTTGTATTTCTATATTCACACTGATGTGCCTAAATCTGCTAAAGAGTGAGAATATTAATCTACACAAGCACTTAAAAAAATTATGCAATTACAGCCTTATTTTGATCTCATGTACACCGTGTTTGCACCGGTGTTGGTTTACAGCGTATGTTGCAGTTGCTTCTGAGTTATATCGGTGCAAATGAAACTGGAAACAGGAATTTAGAGGAAATTTGATTGCTGAAAACTTCTGTTTGAAATAACAGTATTAAATAAAAAATAAAGCTATACAGTCTTAGATGCAAGTTTAATCTTGTTTGAAAGTTGTATTTTTAGCTTCTCTGAAAAGGGATGGGGCGCTCAGTAATTTGTTTATTATGTGCTTCTGAATCTGCAGATTAATCATATTTGTAAATGCTTCATTTATTTCAGAAGCGCATTTACAAACAAAGCATGCAATAAAATAAGATGCAAACTCTGTTAAAAAGCATCATAAGCAAGCAGTGATCGGGTAGTACCTGATAGTACCTTAGCTATATTTTCTGGTGAAGTTTTACGAAATATTAGGGAGCTGATTTTTTTCCTCAATGTGAAGGATGAAAAGTGAGGAAGAATGTACACTCCAATCATTATTTCAAAACTAGAAAGAGTAAAATGCAAATTAGCATAAAGTTGGTTGGAGGCTAGGGAGGTCACGTTAATAGTCGCCATTAGATGTGGTTTCAGTGAGGGTAGATGTTCACTTTAAGGAGAAGCAGTAAAGGTACCTTCCTTTACTGCTCTTGGGAATGCTACGTACGGCAGATTTCCAGTAACCATGGCAGGCGACTCAGATGGGAAGGATTTTTATTATGCATAGCACACAGGTTGGAGCAGCCACTGGTAACAGCAAAAACCAGGAAGACAGTGAGCGTGGAAAACGAATGAGTGTTTTGAAAACAGTCCAGACTTCCAGGAGACACTCAAGCTCAGGTTGGCGCTTAAGGAAAAAGTACCGTGTGACTGCTGAGATGCCCGCGATGGACGCTGTGCTGTTTGTAACAGGACTGCACATAGTACAGTGCCACACGCACCAGCCAGCTCCGCGACACTGGTATAGGGATTCAAGTGCTGTTGGAGAGGCGGTGGATTCAGCTGCAAAATCAAGCAGATAGATAGAAATAATATCACATAGACATCTGAGCTATTTAAAAAAGCATGAGGTTGAACTTCAGAGCCTAAACATTGAGTCATTGAGGCACACTACTGACCTAACAGTAAGAAAAACCTCTCCCCTCTATTTTCCTTAAAATACAATACCACATCTCTCCCTTCCATTTCCCTTCAAATACAACCCATTCACTCTCACCTCTCAGAAACCCTATACTGAAATCTTATTTTCATATATATTTTTTGGTCACAACTTTGTAATTAGACTAACTTTCACAATGAGAAAAGAAATCCCTAAAAAACCCTTTGAAAAAATGCATCTAAACTGACAAGGAAAATTACATCCTGAAAACTCTCATCTAACCTGAAAAAGGAAAGCGGAGACAAGTGTGCGCTAACAAAACAGGGAGTTTGAGGAAGTGCGTTGTTTACCATGAAGACCCTTGAGTGCATGAGAAAGGCTTTACAAAAGCATGATTTTAATTTGTTTCAGCTGCATATGTCTATCTTAAAAATAAATGTTTGTGGGTGTCCTCATTTCCTTGATATGATGCTACTTTTATGTCCAAGCTTTTCTTGTAATTGTGACAAAGATCATCCAAATCCAAGAAAGCTAAATATACTTCATTAAGGTCATCTTCCTCATGATGGAAGCTTATTGACGACTTTAGAGCATGACTTTTTTGGTATCAGTGGCCTAGAAAGGAGAATTCCCTGCCAGATAGCTACCTTGTTTATACAAAAAAATATTCTCTAAAAGAGATGAAGTGAGAGTAAGTGCTAAGAGTTTTGCTAGGAAGGCAAAGGTGAAGAGTGATATAAAAGACTAAGTGAAGGAGAAAAGAATGATTTGGCAAACAGAAGAGACAGAAGGAAATTCAGCAATAATAGATGTGAGTGATAGAGTGATGTCCAAATGAGGTTTTTTGTTACTCAAGATGTCTACCACTATGATTATTAGCGCAGCTGGCTTGCTGACTTCTTCACTCAGCAGAGAAGCTGTTAAATGTATTGTGCTCCAGGTACATCCTTACAGAGATAGGGGTGGTCTTCCCACAGGATGCATTTAAGAAACTGAGGTTTTGTGTGTCCAGGAAAGTCACACAAATGATGACTCTCTAGGAGTGCAGCAAGCAAGTTGTATAGCCAGATGGACCTAAGAAAATTAACATACAAAGTGAGGGATTTGGAAAACAAGAAGGAAAGCATGTTCTACTTTATATATGTATATGTATATATATGTGTGTGTGTGTGTGTGTGTGTATATACAGAGAGAGAATTTTGCTTTCAATTTAAGGAAATTTCTAATAGGAAACTTGCTACATGTTAAGCTACGGTGGGAATTTATAATGTAGCGTTACTACACGCTAACTTCCATAGAGAACACTGTTGTGCATGCTTTTTAAGAGTAATCTCCATGTAGTGAGTAAACACAGTTTCACAAGGGCAAGTTTAGTGTACTTAAACATTGTCCACGTGGGGACATAGTATAGAAGAACTAAGGTGCTATAAATTCATATACTGAATTACTGTGCAGTTGTTTACTGTACAGTTGAATCCTAAAACAGAGCTTCAGAATGGAGCACAGTAGCTTAAAAATGGATATGGATGTAGGACTTTGAACAGAGCTATCGCAGAAAGCGTTTTGTCTTTTCCTGTGATGTTGGAAGTGTATTTGGGCAGACGTTTTTGCAGAATTCCTTCCCTTTTCTTTCTCATTGCCCAACCCAATGGCCAAAACTACAACAAGGGCAACTTAATTTTGGGATCTTTCAGGATGGCTGTCACTAGGGCCTGCCAGCAAAGCTCATAGTTTGGCAAGATGCTGTTACTCATACTTACCTACATACTTAYATGTAGGATTGAGCACATTGACTGTTTTTGCCCCCTACTAGACCAGGGACCCCACGACAAGAACTCCAGTTTTTGAGTTGGTATGTGTAGACTGTGATTGTACCACCAAACCAGCCCTCATCCTTCTCTTAATTTTTGTCCTTTCCTTTTTTGTGTCTTTTTCATTTCTTCCTACTCCAATGTATGTATAAAGTGCCAGCACTAACTAGTTCCTACTTTGGAAAAAAAAGTAGCACTTCAGCTGCTCCTGCAAATTCGGTCACCCTCTGAGCAGTGATTAATATACAAGTTTAAGAAGAATCTTTAAACAAAACCTGGAAAAAAGGAAAAGAGCAAATATGCAGGCTAATGGTGTACCCTGAGGTGAGCAAAATGCATTTTTTTAACAAGCCAAGCATAGCAAAAAAGCTATTCTACAGTGAAATTAATAATTACCAAAAAGATTTGCTAGCATTATTGTTGTATCCTTTATGAGAATATGGGTAACATGTTTAAAAAACATGGGAAGTGTGAATCAAAGCCCAAAGATTCAAGCTGGTCTCTAATTTTTAATGTGAATTCTAATCATGTGCCCCGTGTGCATAGAGTGAAATGCAGTCTGTGGATAACAACTGTCTTCCGAGTTGTGCTGCTAACCTGAAAATTGTATCTATTTCTCTGATGATAAGGATTTCCAATTTTCATTACAATCGTGCTTTAGCAAAGCTTTGAAGTAGAAGGGCATCTTAGTGCCACATGTAGTTGGTGCTTGGCTATAATATATAATTTCAGTCCCAAATATTTTCCAAAGGCAAGGTTTGTTTATTAACTGAACCCCATGCTGAGATTCAGTCAGTCTAATACAGGCTGAGTTTGAAGTTGAACATTCAAACGTATGCCCATATATCTTGGGCATATATCTTACATAATGATGTTGGCCCCCGACATCTTTCTGGGTTTGTTTATGTCTGTTATGGATTCCCCTCATTATCCATGCTGTTTGAGGGATTCCCTATGGATCCAGCCAGTTTATTGCATACTTTTTTAATTTTATGCCAAACTGAATGTTCTGAGTGGCAGCTTGTATGGGAGCTCTGCACAGTTTCCTCTCAAATGCAGAGATGAATGTTATGATTAAGGTTAAATAAAATAATAAGGAAGACAGAATATTGCAAAAGGGTATATAAGAGAATGCCCTGGGGGAGGCAAGAGGGCTATAGAAGTAACTTGAATGGTAAAACCTGAAGATGTTGACTACTTTTCCTACTTCTGTTCCTTCTAATTATGATTAACTGTTAGAGCAACAATTCTGTGATTTACAAAAATCTTCCTTATCGGTAGCTACAGTAGTAACACTGGGAGCATTCATTTATTAAATTTCACCAGGGTGAAGGGATGTTTTAATATGCCAGGCGCTGAGCACATCCGTGCATGCACACAACTCCCAGCCACGTTAATTGGAGTCGCATATGCAGRTCGGCGAGAGAGCAGCGCCTGGGAAGTGGGAAGCAGAGAGTGGAACGGGCCCGCTGTGGTCTCGGGGGCGAGCGGGTGCTGCTCCGCGGCGGCAGCGCAGCGCGCCGGGCTCTCCTCTCGGGAGTCACATGTTGCCCCTCTCTTATTCAGCCTACAGTACCCAGTTAGTTCTCGCAGCAGTGTTTACTAGGACTAATATATGGCCAGAAGAAACCAGAGCCTAAAAGACAGGTTTTTCTTATAAAGCCTTTGCATTATGAAAAAGGTTGTTTTCAATCTGAAAACTCAGATTTATAAACACTTAATTCATCAGTTCACTGTGCCTTTCATTTGAAATAAACAGCCAGCAATATTATTTTAAAATAAGGCAGAAGGTGTAACAAAATGAAGTAATGTTTTGAGAAATATGTGATTGATGATTAAAAAACAGAGAGAGAAGGGGAGGGGGGGTAATCCAGCATTCATTAGTCAGGCAAAACTTCTATTTGAGCATGCATTAAGTCAGGAGGACCAGACAGTGTGTCTGGAAAATTATTCTTTCTTTGAGAAGGAGTCTCTCAAAAATATTCCCCTGCTTCTTAAATCTGAAGGCATCCTTTGACTGACTTAGTTATTTTATATCCATGGATGCTAGAGGAAACAAAAGAAACTTTAAAACCTGGAAACATAAACATCATTGAACCACCCACTTTAAAAAAAAGGGGGGGGATGGGGAGGGAGAGAGAAAGAGAAAAGAAAGAAATCACAGTCGATGTTTTCCAGGAGATAACGTGCTACACTGTGTAAAGGGGGCTAGTGTAACAAGAAGTCATCTATTCTTGATTTCTTTAGACAGCTAGAGCTTTGTGCCTTGTCTAGTTTCTACGTTTTAAGAGCTTGTTCTGTGTAGCAGAAATAATACAATAAATGGGTTTAACCACATTTGTCTCAGCTAGACAGTCTGCTTTGTCAAAGATTGCTGGTACAACATAAACAAATTATGTGTTTGTAGTGCCTTTCAATGAAAGCCTATCTAACAGAGCGGAGATTGTGTTTCGGCAGCTGTAGATTTAATCTCCTACCTGTCAGTTAAAACAGGCATTTCCTGAGCAGATAAGGCCTGGCTGGGGGGGAACAGGCACAGCTGGACAAAGGTCCATTGTTGTGGCCATAACTCTATGTAGATGGGCCCGGGTGTTTCGTCAGCGAGACTGCAGGCGCGTTGCAGTTGCAAAGGGACTAGCTCTTTATTGCTGGTTAGTCAGGCAGAGTGAAAGCGAATGGAGGCACAGCTTTGTGCTATTGACTCTGGTGGCTCATCCCAAGGAACTGAGGAAAATATCCCCAACTTTGGAAACCATGTCACTCTGCTGTGAATGCGATCATAGGAGTCGCAGCAAAGGTCTATTCACCAGCTGAAAGCTCTCTTTAAGTCGCGCTGGAGTTCTGACAACCCAGGGAAAGTGAGAAAGTTTGAAGACTGACATTGCTTCTTGAATATCAGGATACTCTGAAGAAAAGGCAGCACAGCAGTGTGCATTTGTCTTTGACGTATAGTCGTTGCTGGAATTGCAACACCCGAAGTCAGATAGGAAGTACCTAATGCTCGTTTTAAACATGAATTTCCTGCTTTCCCTCCCATTTTACATTTTTAATGATTTTGCTCTTTTCAATATGTTTTTGTAGATGAATCTCAAATGCTATAGAAACTGAGGAGCCAGTGTAACCGGCTTGAGCCAGACACAGTTGGCAGAGGAAGGAAGCAGGCTCTGTATACGTCACTGGGAGTTGAGGAACTCTGTGTTGCTCCCTCCCTGGTCTGCAATAATTGCTGTATACCTAGCAGTGACAATCACCTCAGTCATACTGTGCAAACACACTGGCTTCGTGGAGCCTTTTCTGAGTAAAGATAGTCTGATTGTGTCAAAATCTGAGGAATCCTAGGAAGAGATGGAACAAATTAATTTTTGCATGCAATCAGTATTCTGATTTGACTTTGTTCTCTAGACATAGGAATTTTCTTCATTAAACTAGTTCTCCACATAACTGCCTTTGATAACCCCTCGTGTTTCGATCTAGATGCTCTATAAACATTATGTGATTTCTGGAAGTTATCTAGGTTACTACTGTTCATTAAAAGCTCTTCAAAGATATACAGAAGTAAGAATATTTCACTACGTTTGACTCCCTCCTTTGACCTGTCTCTTGAATAATACCCATTTAGGTTTGAGGAAAAATATCAACAACATCTCTGTGGAGGGAGGTAATAAAGGAAAGTAAATTCAGAGGAATAAATACCTGAAGAAATCAGGCATAGCGCTGGTGGGGATGGGAAAGGCGTCTCCTTTTCACAGCCGTGACTCACCTCCAGCCTTGCATCCTGCCAGTGTGCAAGTGTTGAGGGCTGAGCTGTGTTACTGCTGGCGGCTACCTGCTTGAAAACCACCTCATTCCCATTTTGCAACAGAGCATGTCCCTTGTGAGCCATAGCTTTGCGCTTTGGGTAGCTGTTGCTACAGTTGTGCAAGAAGGGATAAAGGTTACAAGCAGCAGATTAGAATGGAATTGTTTTATGTCCACTTTGCGTTGTCACTTATGCAACTGTAAAAGCAGCCCTGGCCTCTCTGAGTCAGTGTCCTCCTACGTACACTGGAGATATATATATACCATCCTCCAAAGGGGTCTTTGAGCACGATTTAGTTAATATTTGCAAAGTTACTCAAATGGCATAAGTGCTGTGCAATACAGATACAACACCTTAGTTACAAATCTTTGAATATCAGTGAGAATAAAGCAAGCTTTAAAAACAATGTGCTGATGAAATTTTTCCCATAGTGAAGTAGATGGCAGAACTTCTGTTGACATTAGTGACTCCTGGCTTTCAGATGTATCCTATATTTGCTAAATATAATAGAACAAAAAAACCTCAACTCTTCTGTTGTAGTTTTTAACCTCTATAGGGCAGAAGGAGTTTTGAGCAGAAGCATTGAAAGATGTTTCTGTTTTCACTTCTGCCTCGACTGGAGCTATTCTTTAAAGTGAAAGACAGTCCTTCGTATACCAATCAGTGTGGTGTTAGGTGATTTCTCGTACTGTACAATGCAAGCCCTTTTATTGAGGGAATTATTTTTACGACACTAAGTAATAGATGGCCACTGCTCAAAAAAAGAATTCTATGTCTTTAAAGGATGTGGAAGAAAACTCTGGTTGGAAACACCAGTATGAAATGCTAATTTTAAAGCATCTCATGCTCTGAATTTTTCCATCAACCGAAGATTTCAGTGTACTCCAGAAATCTTGCACATTTTGATATCACCATAAAAACATAAGCTAATAGGGGATTTCTGACATAATTTATATTTAGATTTGAGCTCAAGTAATGGAGCTTCTGTATATAAAATATCAACAAGTATCATTAGGCTGCAATATTTTTCATATTTTGGCAAGAATAAGACAAGGTGCAAATGAGAAACATACATCTTCACTAGTCTTTGGAAATTTCTGAAATAATTGACTTGCTCAGTCTTCTGTGATGGCTTGGTGACCACTAACTGTGACAATTTGCATAATAGTCAGCTCTTCACTTCTGTAGAGATAACTGTTTGTATCTGATTAAAATTAGGACTGTTTTAGTTCTCTTGACTTTTCCAGAAGTTGCAGAAATAGAGATTTGCTGTTATGCTTTAACCAAACAAATGCACACATGGGGATAACAATATGCTGAGTTTATGCAGATTTTACAACACAAATCTGAATAAAATACCCACTAATAGACCCTTAAGGAGTAATAAACACACATGAATTTTCCTTAGTTGCACTTTAAAGTGATTTTAACATACTACTAGACCTTAACAATAATATTTAATTGACAAGATTATGCATTTGTATGGATTGAAAAGGTGGTAGATCTCTAATTCCAAATGAACTATAAATTCACTTTTGCATAACATGTTTTATTTATTTCTTTATAGCAGAGATGTTCTCCTTCCCTCCTAGTGAGAGTTTCTTAGAATACAGACAATTTAAATAGATTTAATTACCATTTATCATACTCTTAACTTCATGAGATCATCTTTAGTTGAACTCTCTATTTCCAGCTAGTCAAGGAGCTAGATAAAAACAGGGCAATACAATGGGAAGCTAATAGAAATGAAATGGCTGGTGGCATTTAAAAATATTTTCTTTCTGTGTGGTTGGCAGTATTTTTCTGTTGCTTCCTTCTTTATTTCCCAAATAGATGGAATTCAGTTTTAACTCATTTAAAGTTTTGAAATAATGAGGAAGAAATAATAATAAGTAAAGATGCTCTGTCTCGCTGTGTGATCATGGCTCCAAATTTTACATTAATATTGTGGCCACTGCGGTAGACTTAAATCATCAAATCTTGCTGAACTGTTGGACAAATGGAGAAAAAGAGAGTGGAGGGGGGAAGAAAATAGGCATTAGAACCTATTTACAAATTCGGTAGTGGGCTACATATTTATCATAGCATTTCCCATATGAAATGTTCACACTGTGCAAATCTGTGGTATCTTTCTTACACTTCATTTGGCAACACTTACCCTGGGATCTGATTGGCAGACATTTTCTTTGGGGCTCATGAACTTACACTGAAAGAAAATATTTTTCAATTAGAATGTAGGTAATTAGATGGCAGATAAATTAGAATATCTCCCTATACAGAGCTCCATTGATTCTGTATTGCTAACTGGAGTAGAAAGTAGCCAATGTATAAATTCCAGCCATATAAATGTATAAAGTCACATATAAGTGTATAAATGTCAATGCAATTGTCAATGTTTTAACTGTGACGCCCTGTGATGCAGCGTTGGCATGGTCACTTTTGGGCTATAGGAGCCCAGCTCTCTTTGCATTGTAGTTCTTACTTGCGCGGGCTCGCAGCTGATTTCATGGGATTGTTTATGTGAGATGGGACTTCTCACTGAAGTGTTCGAGGCCAGGTCTCACATCCTGTCTTTCCCGTGGAGAATGTTGAGGCATTGTTGTTGCATTGATTCAGAGTCGCGATAGTTCATCAGTTAAATTTCTGAGCTCAGAACAAAAGGCCCAGCCACCACTCAGACACAAAGTAGCTAAATCCTTTATAACTGGTCAGTTAACTCAGGCTTACACTCGCTTTGCTTCACCAGAATGGCACAGAAAAGCAGCCAGACCAGTTATAATCAATGAGATCTTTTCATTTTTTGCAGTAAAATTCTCCTGCAGTGTACTAAATAGATCAGTTTGGGGACCAAAAAAAGGCTCAGTCATGGCATAGGTTCGTTACAATATTGGCAGAGTTGAAAAGGAGATCTGGGCCCAAACCTGCAAAAACCTGAGTGCATAATTACTTGGAAGCACTTAAGTGGTCCCAGTGACTTTCACATATATGAGTTTTCATAGAATAAGTGCTCACCTCTTTATGCAACATGGTGTTTGCTTTCTTGCATAAACACAAAAATGATCTAATCAAAATACAAAATAAATTAACAAAACCTCTTGTATTTCTTCTTTTACAAAGAACAGCAAAAAAGCACTCATTATGGAAATAAATAAAAATTTCAATGGTGGTATAGAAATAATGGTGTCATCTATCATATACAGACTATTTAAAATACAAATGAAGTAAATACATGCAGTGTGCAGAGTGTTTAAAAACTTGTATTAATAATATGGTGAGCAAACCCACTGCTTTCGGTGCCATTAAGATCTTTAAAGTGAATAAATCTAACAAGGGCTTAAAATGTAATCTATTGACTGAAACAGATACAGCCTTTGTATTCTATCATATAAAGACATAATTTGAGCATTTTGAAAGTGCACATTCTTACTTGATACACTGCCATTACCTGGGAAACTCTTCTGTTATACTGACGTTCTTAAATGAGAAAGTAAAAATTTCATACACATTTTTACTGTGGAAATTGAAAGCGCAGTGACAGCATAGACAGCGAAAAGTTACAGTCTGTCTATTCCAATTAGTCGAGCAGTTCAAAAATCTTACATAGAAATTCAAGTTTGAACTATGAAAAGTTTAAACCTACCTGTGAGTGAATTAGGCTCTCACTGAGGCCACAACATCACAATATTTTCTTAGTTCAAGTACAAAAGATACTGTATGTCCTGAACAAAAATAAGAAAAAAGGTAATCCAGTGAATTTCACAGACTGGTTTCTCAGCTAGGATGGGTTGGAGTAGTCCATTAGGTTCAGCACAGATCTCAAGATTGACCCCAGGTGACAACAGGGTCCAGAGATTTTATTGGTGAGAGAAGTAGAGGGCAATGGTTTTCAATAGCGATGCTGGATTATTCTAGGCAACTAGAGCATATTTGGCCCATCACAGTGTCCTATACAAGTGTTGGCAGTAATACTAAGAAGTTTAGTATAAGCAAAGCATAAAGTATTATAAAGACTCTGTGTACTCTCTCTCAAAAACCGTGCGACAGAGAGCAAACCTGTCAAGTATGGTCTTGATGACTTTGTGAGGACTTCAAATGCCATAGGAGGTTGAGATTTATTTCCATTCATGAAGTCTGGGATCACAGCAGAAATGTCTGAGCTCCCTTTTTGCTTGCAGTGCTGCCTCCTGTCAGGCTATGGAAGCTCCTTTCTAGCTGTCTGCCAAAAAGTGGCTTCTCTATGAAAACAGAAAGCCAGAACATACTCTAACAGAGACTTTTAGTGTCAGTTTTCAGTAGTTTCTCCAGTAGGTATTAAGCACAGAGAAGAGTGAGAAAGGGGTGACAGAGAATAAAAATTTGCAGTTCCTCCATGTCTCCATCAGACTTCTCTCCAAATTTGGGAAATTTGTAGCTGCCTTAAAGATGTGCTTCCTCAGAATTCGGAAGCAACGGACAGCGAAAAAGTGATGACCCTGTCCCTTTCTTGCCTCCTAACTCAGGTGCCTGTGTGTGTGTGTGTAGGGAAACGGGACGTTTGAAGAAATACACGTAGTGCGGGGCGTTTTCTTAGTGGAGTTTGGGAAAAAGTGTATAACTTGGGAAGAAAAAGGGACCTGTGTAGCATAAACAGCAAAATCAGTTTAGGGATGCCTTAGGGAAAGCTTGCCAAGTGAGGAGGCCATCCTTCTCTCTGAATGCCTTTACTTCTCTAACTGCAGTGTTAGTTGTCGTAGAGGCAGTTTTGTTTTTTAAAGACAGAACCCTTCCTATTCCTTAGGCTCACTGAATGTGCTGTGTTCCTTGTCCAAAAGAGGCAGATCATTCTCATTCAAGCCATTACTTTTGTATGACATATCCCTTTGGCTTCCATTTTCCATGCACAGCACTAAACATCAGTGACTTTTTAACGGGGAGGATTGTGGCAGCCAACTTCTGAGATTAGTATTCACATGACTGTGGGAGAAAGCACACCACGTTTGCCTAGCTTATCAAATGGGCCACCAGCTTTTATTATCACAGGGAGAATTGAATTGGAACTTGCTTCTTGAACTAATCAGGGCTGATTTGCTCTAAAGTTGCTCCTGACTTAGATCTCAGGCAAGGAAGTGCTGTAGTCAGTTCCCAAGGATTGTCAGAGTTGTGATGGGATATTAAGGGAGTGGTACACTCTCTCCTAAGTGTTCCCCAGGCTCGGTGGCTTCTTACATTTAACACAGTTAACCTGAGTTTGTTGCATGGAAACTCAGGTTAATTTTTTTAAATGGCTTAATATTAGAGACCATTTTATTTGAGTTTGCAGAACTGCATTTTGGAAGGAATGTCCTGAGCTGTTTGCACAGTTCAGTTAAAGATATATACTGGCAGAATTGTTCAAAACCCAACACTTATTACAATCGCAAAAAAATTAAATAATCTTCATGAAAGAGAAAGCGAGTCCCCCTGAGTGTCACTGTTTGCATATTAGCGCATCGGAAGGGCTCTGCCAAGTTCCTGTCTGAGTGACTGCTGCAGATGCTCGTTCTCAAGCATTCTGAGGCAGCTCTTTAGTGCCAGTCTTCGGGGACAAACAATAGCACCTGTTCTGCACAGGAGAGCCGGCCAGTTAGTCCAGTCATGTATCTTTAATGAAGCTCTGGGGCAGATGGCAAAAAATGGCATCATCAACAACTTAGCACCAAGGAGACAAAAGGGGAAAGTGCCGATCCAACAATACGCTATTTTTACGAATGGGAAGAGACAGAGTCTAAGTGTTTCTCGTGCATCTGCTGCAGTCTTGGTTTTCCGAAAGACCTGAGGAACATCTCAGCAATTAAAATTTCTGGGCATGTAGCCGATTTTATGAAGTACATCAATCAACCCCTCCTCCCAAGTTCTTCCCCCTCAGTAAAATCAAAAAAAAAAAAAAAAAACACAGAATGAGGAGTCTGTACTGTATTTTTGACATTCATCTTACATCTTTAACAATTCAATGATCAGTGATGCTTGTACGTTCGCTTCCTTTTTAATGCTCATTTGTGCTTTCAGTTGACCTTTGTGGAAAATAATGACACCTAAGTACAAAATAATTCTAGGTGAAACCAACATTTACTTAGGAATAATAATTGGTGTGTGCCAGAGGGAAGGCCAGTGGGAGGGAAGGATTGCTATTCAATAAGGGTTTTTTTCAATCCATGTAACTCTCTAAGTGTGAACTTAAACTTGTACTCTAGATGGAAACCACCTTTAGTCAGAGGAGCTATATATAGGCTGAGGACCTGATCCAACATTCAAAGGAGAATTTCAAGAAAGCATAGTAAATAGCCAGCACACACAGTGGTGATACTCCACACTTAGGGAACTGCTATCATTTGAGAGTCTTAAAAATCTTTTTGGACATGGTGGACTTGATCCAACTCTACAGGAGTTCATTGGGAAGAGGCCTGTGAAATGAACAGTGTAGGATTTAGCCCTTTCTATATAAGTTTCGTATGATTTTATGATACTACAGTGCAAAGTGCTGCTCTGGCTCTGTATGCGCCATTACTCTAAGCACAGTATTCACTCTGATCTGGTCTCTGTTTTGTGTGTCTATGTTGGTGTCTTGCAAATTTGCCACCTCTGTGGAAATACTTTCTATGGGGGGGGACTGAAAGGGATGTTTCTTAAACCTTGGGTCCATTTGATTAGTCTGCAGTTGGGAACTACTGCAAATGTTTGCAAATATATTATGTTAAATTCCTTCAAAATACTGCAGTTGTTTCTATCGGACAAAGTCTGTGTTTTCATTTATTGTGTTGCTGTAACACGACACAGCAAAACTAGCACCATTTTGTCAGAGGTAAATGCTCGTGCTGGGCACATGGGGACCAACTCCAATCTGACCAAGTTTAACTCATATCCTAGTAGGCACAGCCAGGCTTTCCTCAGCTCAAATGAAAGAAATAGCTGCTCAAAGCTAGTTTCTTTCACGCCCCAGTGCCATAGCAGTAATTGCACAAAGACCTTTTTATTGTAAGTTGATTTTCCTGAGAAATGGATTCAAAAAAATACTGTAAAGTGTTTATTTTTTGCTTGACCTTTATTAACCTACATCTTGGGGCTTTCCCAAGAGAAGAGTTGTTGGTAAATTAACCCTCATAGACACACACACAGTAGCATTTCTGCTCTGCATCAATAGTTGTGAAGGGAATGGGGATATGACAAGAAAATTTGGCACTATTAAAAAATGTCATAGGTCAACATATGGGATTTGGTCAGAAAAAGTTTTTAGGAATTAAAATGAAAAAAAAGTTGCTTGAAGTTTGGTTTAACTTTTTAATAGTATTTAATGCCACCGATTTATGGTGGGACAAGGGCAATTTTTTCTTCTGTCTAAAAAAACAATTTCTTCTAACATTTCCTAGCCTTGATATATAAACCATTATATGTTTACTTAACTACTAATCAGAAAAATCATAGTCAAAACCTTGGATACTTCTGGGGTTAAGGAATGATGGATAAAAACTCTTTGTGATCCTGGCCACTGTCTCTGAAACACATGTAGCATAAATAAAGGAACCAGGAAGTTAAAATGTGGATTTAACAGACACGATTCTGTCACATCTCTCATTTTCTATATGTGGAATACAAATGCTGATAGAAGATGAAGAATTTTCTGCTCTTGCATGTTTGTGCTCTTTGATACATTTATTAAGGTCAAATTAAATTTGATATAGTAGGTTTTATTTTGAAATGCTCTGTGAATACAACTGTGTAATTACCAAGCTACATGATAGTGCATAAAGCTATAAAACTGCTTAGACAGACAAGCAATTTATATGTTATACTGAGGTGTGTATGGCAAAGGATGTTAGTTTAATTGGGAGCCAAGATGCTGTAGTCTTAAATCTTAAGAGCTGGGGTGTTGTCTTGGAGATTGTTTAATAGTGTGGTGAGATTTTGAAATAACATACCTGAGTTGTTGGCATATATATGAACAATACAATGTTGTAAGATCTCAGAATTAAAATTACCCTAAGGATACTAAAATTTTAACATCAAAGTAGCTGCCACAGTGTTAGGATACTTCTAAAATGCTTGTCGCTCTGCTTTCTCTGACCAAAGATCAGAAAACTTGTGCGAGATTAATAGAAATATTTACCACTCTTCTTTTAACAGAAACTATAGTATATTAAAAAGGTTTTGTATCTTTTTACCTTGTGCCAGAACAGGGAATATTAATTTAAAAAAAAAAGAGAGGGAGAGAGAGAGAACCATCAAGAAGTAGGAAAATGTGCCGTTCACTGCAACTGTTACACCTTTGACACGGAGGGAAAACAATGTTAGTGAGGGCTTTGATGTGATAATGTGCAATTGGCAGGGATTACATTAAGGAGACGGTTCTGTGGGACTGTGCGAACGCAGGAACACTATCAGTCCTGGAGAAATACCTGTCAAGACAAATTTGTGCTATTTCTGATCAGAGGCTCTCTTCTGTTTAGCAGGTTCAGGGTCACATGCCTCCGCTCATGATCCCAATTTTTCCACACGACCAGCGGACATTGGCAGCGGCTGCTGCAGCCCAGCAGGGATTCCTCTTCCCCCCAGGAATAACTTACAAGCCAGGTAAGCTGACAGCTATTTAACATTTTAGGATATTAGCTGTAGCTTCTCGTGTGATCTGTCTGATAGATGATGTTGCACAACAGGAGTAGCAGGTTGGAAATTAAATGTAAAGTTTTGCAACTCCACCTGAAAAGCAACATCCGGTTTGAAGGAGATAGATGGAATATTGGTTATTGAATACCATGATTTTATTTTTTACCTTTACTTCCCACAAAATCATCTGCTCTAAACATATTGACCTACTCTCCTACTAATTTATATCTTCTCTGCCCAGTGTCATTACACAAAAGCTACATATCTTTTATTAATTCTCTTATCTTCAGTATACTTGTCTTTTGTGCCAAACTTCTTACTCTTAATTAGTGATAAATGTCAGAGCAAGTATAATTTAATTAACATGCTTCAAATGGGCAACTTTTTGTTTGATTTCAGTCTGAATAATAAAAGGTTTCAGTAGTTCAATCCCAGTCATCACTGAGACTTGTAACAGGTCACATAACCTTGCAGTGAAATATGTTTTGAGACGATTTAGCAAATGTTATGATTTCTTTCTTTTTTCCTCTGAGTTTACAGGACTCCTGGGGAATTCAATTAGGGATATAATGGTTTGAAGCTACTTTCAGAGCCTCCTTGTAAACAGGGCTTTAAATGTTTAAAGACATGTTGCCAAAGGAATTCAATGTAGGAAGATAGTTAGGTAAATAAAAGTCAACCTTATTTTCATTTGTGCATTCTTTGTAAGTGACCTCAGCCCAGAAGCAGCAACCTTATTTTGCTCATTAATACTAATACTAATATGCTAAAGGCAGTATTCCCTGTCAAGCTGCCTTTAGCATATTAACCTGATAACTAATAACTACAAAACATAAATACCCGTTTCTTTTTTTGATATTAAATATGAAATTCACAAAGTAAAGCATTGATCCTGCTCCCACTGATGTTAGGGGTGTTTTTGCAGTTGACTGCAGCAGGAGCAGGGTCAAATCCAAAGGAAAGCCTCATAATAGATGATGTAAACAGCATACTAATGAAAAGCCAGGTTGAACCTAAAATCTCTTCTAGCAAGTTTACTTAATATTAGATGAAGTGAGGCCAAGCAGGATTTCAGCAAGCATTTCCGTTTGTCCCACTCCATTCTGTCTCTTTAGTCTAGAGCCATTCCTCTTTAAACACAGAATCTTTGTCTGATCATTATCTTATTTTCAGTTTCAGAAACCCCAAAGTTCTTTTCCAATTTGACAAACTAATACGCTATATGGAAGAAACAACTATGAGAGCTCTGAAGGGCAGCTCGCTCTAGAGGGCACAGAGTGATGGCTATTCACACATAACATCATTCCACAACATTCAGGGACCAAAATGAAGAAAATTTTGTCTCCGAAGACATGATAAGAATTGCTAGTTACAGAATTTGTCCAGGGCACCCTGGCTAATACCTTTCCTCTCGCAGCAAGCAAAAGCATATGCTTTATTTTCCTTGCTTTTGTCATTTTAATTTGAGATGCTTTCTATGATGCTTTTCTATTGAGATGCTTTCTAGTGACTGTTAATCGTTAAGCTTTACCCAAAAGATGATACCTCAAATCACGTTGTGTTGCTTGTGGCTCTGTAGCTGACTTGGTACAATAAGGACTCAGGAAGAAGAGCACCAATATGAATCTGTGCACAAGGACAGATTTCTGCAGTAATTCCAAGGTGCTCCTTATAGTACCTCTCCTAACACTTTACCAAGCTTACACTACTTTACCTCTGATCCTATCAACCTCACAGCAGAAGGAGATACAGCTTTAGGCAATTTTATTACTTGCTGGAATGCAGAAAGGGAGATACGTAATAAATGTTAGAAGACTGAAATACAGACAGAAATCAAGGTCTAGATGTCTCAGAACCCAGCTAATGGGAATGCAGCTAAGCTGTTTGCTAGTATGTTAGTGGTTAATATCCAGGTGATGTTAGTAAAGACCAGAAGTGACTGTGATCTGATTATAGTCAGTTCAGTTTGCATGAAATGAAAATATTTATATTTTAAAATATTTATTAAGTTCTACAGCATGTGTTGCAAAGGTAGTTGGGTGGTTTAGTAGTTTCTGTTGAAGAGATAGCATCATTTAAAAAAAACATAACTACACTTGGTATTGATTAATTCCTATTTTTGGCACTCTCGGCACAGTAGTTAAGGAATTAATGAAACTGGAGATTAAGCTACACTCTTTCATAGAGAGGGTTCTTCAAAGTCATTTCTGAGGAATATTTATGAACTTGACTGTAGCTACCTATACTCTTCCACTTTTGTGAAGAAATGAAACTTTCACCTCTGGAACTGTCAGTTTAGACTTGCTGCTACTTCTAAAGACAGAGAGGAAAGAAAGGAGATGGATTAACCCTTCAGATACAGTTTTCTTTTTGGCTGCCTGCTTAGTCTCTATTTCATTTTAATCTAGTTTGACATAGGCAAGCCTGAGTTTTGACAATGCCACTTTTCCTTGACATTCAGAAAATACAGTAAGATGGATTTCAATAATAGGAGCTGTGGGAACTGAGCACTTTTGAAACCCTGTCTCTCTCGTTCGGGGAATGTCTGATGATCCTGTGCACACAGTCATTTATTTGCTTTGCCTGCAAAAGCGTCTAGATGTAAGCCAGCTCCAGCTTGTAAGCAGAATATCAGTGTTTGTGTGCCGCTATAGCCAGGAGAAGTCCTGCCTTGGAGCACAAGTGGGGGTATGATTATCTGTATGTGTCCATGCAGATGTTACCTTCATTGGCTAAGTGGGGAACAAGCTGTTGACTGTTTAGTTCGATGCCACAATGGAAGCTACTGACAACTGTTGCAAATCTGCCCTTAAATGCTATGCCTTTAAGTAAGAAAATGGCTGTTCCTAAAACAAGCTACACTAGGTCATGCCTTTAATAGAAGGACCTCTCGAAGAGAGGAGGATTTAGGATCTGCCGCCCTTTCAGAACATGCACTCTTGACGCCTGAACTCCTGAGCTCAGAAATGACATTACGTAGAGAAATTCTGGGAATTGCTGATACACAGCTAAAATTTCTACTAAAGTCGGACAGGACAGAGTTGCCTACTACCTGGCAGGATCCATAACATGAGGTGACTGCAGCCCTCTCCCCCATAGTTTGGAGCTATAGCAGGTGAAACAGGCCAAAGTTAGCAAGCACTGATGACAAGTAATAATTACATTTTAAAAAAAAATCCCCGAAGTCCCATGCTTCCTTATGTATCTCAAAGTCATGTAATATAATTTTCCGGCATGGTAAGTACTAATTGAGAAATCAGAGCTGCATAGACCACCTAATTAATTTTTTATACGTAATTCAGTATTTATACTGTATACTAGATTAATTAAAACTTTAGGGCGCTGTGCATCTCAAATGACTGTTGTGACTATTGACCTGCAGGCGCTTGACGAGCCTTGCAAGATACCTGGTTGTGGGGGTCGCCCCTTATTCCAGCGGGAAGCTGCGAGTGGCAGCTGGTAGGGAACTAATACTTACCCAGAGATGCCACACAGTTAATAGGATTATTTTGCATTCGAAGTAGAGCAGAGCAACTACTCCAGTTTTCTGACTGTGACCACTCTACTTAGTAGTTGGAACTGGTGGATAACAGAAGTACCATTATACCTCTTCTCCCAGTGCGAGTTGCCCTTCACTTAACCAGCCACATGCATCCAGGAAAAGTTAGTGGGTTGGAGTATCCTTGAATATGATTAGCATGTCCCCATTAGCGCACTGGCTCTGGAAGGGAATGTTGTTTTCTAGCGAGTGAGTGGGACAAGGAAGGAAGACAGTTTCCCCCTCCATCTTGCAGTGCCTGAAGTATTACTTCCTTCAAGTTTTGTGACTATGAGTGACCGAAGAAGAACAATGATGGCAGAGTAAAGGTATGGATGAACACTGTGTAGGAGCCAGACCGTTCTCTAAGCAGCAAAGCTGCTATGTGTGGAGAGCGGGAGGGTCACTCCCCATGCCGTCTGCGTAACAGCAGCCCTCGTGACTTGGAAGCCAATGATCAGTTTTGCCTAATAGCCTTCTGAAAATATTCTGTGTTATGACAGTTCTTTACCAGATGTGTAATGTGTCAATGAAACAGATTATAAAAAAATACAGACTTTGAGGCATGGAGATTGTGAACCCTGATTTAAAGGATTTTTTTAGTGATACACTGCTGTGTATTTCACAGCGCCTATTCATATTTCATGTATAGACCATGATTAGAATGACTGAGAAATAACTTCCATCTCCCTATCTAGGTCACTCTGTTTTAGACACAAAAATAGTTTACAATAGATTTTGCCATGCTGGTAATATAAGGAAATATGAAAATGGAGACTATTCTCCTAGGTCAGTGGCAAAAATAGTGAGAAATGAAGATAAAGTTTGGCCTGGTTCTGTTCTTACTTGCAGTGGGGCGAATCAACAGTAACTCCTTTGAGATCAAGGCAGATAAACATATATAAAGCATGACAAATGAAATTGTCAGGCCCATTGTTATCAGACTGGACCCCAGGGCTTTCCAATACTGTGAAATACATATCATAAAGCCCACTTAAACTCATTGATTAGCATAGCTAATCTATGTGACTCAGATCTCCTGGATTTTACTGATACCCATCTTTGCTGTTTCCATTTGGAACAGTCCTTTCAGAAGTTTTTCCTAAAGCAGTAAGGAACTTTAAATTTTACGTAGCACAGTTCTCTATTTTCAATAAGCTGCTGTTCCTTTTGCCAGGTAAGAGCAGAAAGTGTACATCAAAATGGCTGTGTATGGAGCTGGCTGTGTATCTTAGTATGGTAGAGGTGCTGTGTGAGTCTCATTTCTAAAGGAAATTCCCCAGGACTGAGTTAAAATCTGTCATGTGTTCCCTATTGGGTTTAGCTGCTCAGAACAAGGAATCAGTAACCTCAGGATGCAGCGCAGCAATCCATATGTGCCTCAGTTTTAAAAGCTGAGGTAACAGCTGGATCTGGTAGTAGACAGCTGATTATTTTCAACTGAGATTTCCGCTAAAGTTAGTGCTTTTTCCAGAGGCAGACAATTGCTAGCGCAGCTGAGTTTGCTGAGCATGAGGCTTTCAGTGAGGCACTGCTGTGGTCACCCCTGTCCCAGACACAAGCAGGAGAACTGAAATAGTGGCATCGGATAGAGCAGATTCTCTATAGTATCACCTTGGCCAATTACTTTTATTAACATCTTCCTTGATCCTGACGTCCATGCACAAAACAACCCCTCACGTCCTGTGCAGGCGTGGGCGTCTGTTGTGTCACCGTGATGTATCCTGACAACAGCATGAGTAGAGGCATGCTCTCCTCAGTCTGTTTGTTCTGCCTTGGGAAGGTCCTTCACTGAGTATGTGATCCGCCAAGTCTCTTCCGACTCTGTTTTCTGTTATTCTGCGATTACGCACGGAAAGTGTGGAAGTGGCAGTTTGCGCTCCCAATGTGAGGGCACAGATTTTAAGTTACAATCCCTAAATGGAGAAACTATCATCAAGAAGAAAGTTCCTTAAGTGAGGTGAGGAGAGTCAGTTTGTGTCTTACGATTGGGTTTTAGAAAAGATGAGTAACAAAACCAGCACCTTCCCCTAACCTGAGTCTTGCTAGAGATGTCTTCTTTTTGCTGGACTCCCTTCTTTTTCTCACAGATCACAATGCCTTAATCTGGAAAGTAAGTCCACACATCCTATGACTAAAATCTGCTAGGCTTCCTTGCTTCATCCAAGGCAAACAGAGAAACTTTTGCATTATCTCAATGCAGAATAGCTTGGTACAATTGTTTGTGGCCTTTATTCGTTTGGCAATGTTGCCCAACCTGACAAATGAAGCAGGAGCCTGGCATTCTTTTCCATGGTTTGTAAACACCAATTGATATATAAACGGCAGCAGCCAAATGTAAATAGACAATCAGCACAGCAACAAGGTTGAAGAGACCAGTTTGCAAAACAGGCAGATTTTCTTCTTTCAGCAGTCTTCTCCCTCCTGGTTATCAAAGGCTGGCACACACCGGTACCTGGAGCAGACCTGTTTGAACATGTTTTGTCTTCCTTTGTACAAATGTGGAAGAATGGATCCGCACGCAAGCGTTCCAAATCGAGAAACAAATTTGAAAAAAATTGCTACAATACGTTGACTGATTTCTTGCCAAGACAGCTACCGAGAAGCTTCTTGATCTGTTCTTCTACTGAGAAAATTAAAGGGGGGAAATACATACCTTCTGTAATTAAAAATTAAAACCAGTCTGTTCCCTGTGTGCTGAGTTTCCTCAAGGGGGAAAAAAGAAGTACCTTTGCTCTGCTTTCACTGCTTGGTGTCAGCAAAATATTCCCTAGCTGCAAGAGTATTAATTTTTGTTCTCAGCATAATGGTACTGTTAACACACCAGGACTTAACCATAATTCAAGGTGTTAAAATGAGAGAAAAAAGAAGGGGTCATATTTTGTGTTAATAATATAAAAATGGCATAAATATAAAATTATACTTTCCCTTAACAAAAGAAAGAGCTGTAGCCAGCAGGTGAGCAAGAGAACACTATAGGGTGTGGTAGAGATATTATTAAATTAACTGTGAAGCCAAAACCTCTGCGTGTGCATGCGTGCGTGCGTGTGTGTGTGTGTATAAAATATCCGGCTATTTCAAACTATAGAAGCATGACAGCTGTGAAAAAGGAGTGCCGCAGGGAATTCTTTTAGAGTTTGATTTTTTTTAAAATATGTTTGACATGGAAAATGTTTTAGTACAAATAAAGCAACTGGTATTGAACTTAAAAAGTGTATGTGGAGGGGGAGGGAGAAAGAGGAGACTGCTGTGTGGAACAGGAATGAATAATTCATGATATTTAAAGAAAGAATGCCTCTGAAATGTTCTGCAAGGCAGTCCATGCTGATAACTTGGATGGTTATTTTCCCCCCCATTTAAGGCATCATTAATTCAACATCTTTGTAATTTTTTTAAAACCTTGTAAGATATTTCTGAAAGAAACATTATTTAACTTAGATTAGGATCTTACTTATTCAGATAATTTCATATAAATATCAAAGAGATGAGTAGAATTATTTAACCGTAAAGAGACAGCTTTAGTACTGTAAGAAAAGAATCTAGGGTTTTATGTTGCTTTTTTTAAGAGAAAAAAGCCCCCAACGTCTTTGCAAACTAAAATCAACCTCATGGAAGGGAGAAAATAAGAGGAGATATTTTGAACATTACTCCGTAGGACACCAGTACAATATAGTGTTAGTGAATGCATTGTAGCAGAGCTTCATACGCAATCAGAAGCCAATTGTTACTGGACTGTGTACAAGCACATACTGTGCTCAATGGTCTGATGAGGTATTATGGATATGATGCAAAGAGACCTTGTGGATTAGAAATGTACAATTTATTAAAAAAGTGAAACAACTGAACATTTAAACTGAGCTGAATACAATAGCACTTCAGGTGGTAAATAGGGAGAACTCTGAGGAGTTGAGTGATTGCAAAGACTTCAGGTATTGTGCTTTATTTGAGGGGGCTGACAAAAAAATCTAACTCTTGCAATGTCCTGATTATACTATTTTGGATTTCTGTATTTTCTTTCACTATTACATTCTGCTTTCAATGTGGAAAAGTTCACACAAAACAGACTGATTATTGTAAACCTCAAAAATGTGCAGAAGAGCAGCCTGTTAAAATGTAGCCTATAGATAGTACATAACACTGACTTTAAATAAGAAGCTTGAGTCAAAGTGATACTCCATTAAATCATGGTTATTGTGTAACTTATCTATCACTTTATTAACCTTTATCTATCACTTTATTAACTTATCTATCACTTTATTAACCTTTATTAAGCTTTGTGAACAGAGATGATTTTGGCTACCTTTGAAATGCAATACAAAAAATAGTAAGCCTACACAAGACTGTAGGGCAGGAAAGGATAAAAACTATTCAACTGCTACAGAAACAGGGGGTAAAACAGACATTCTCAGCTCTTTATATTGCAGATTCCACTGTTAAACTATTCCACCATTCCTTCATTGTTTACATTGACTAAGAGTCTTAATGGCACTGTGTGACATGTTGTTGCTGTGGTTCAGAAGTGGCAACGCCCATAGATGCTATGAAATATAAAGTTGCAGGGCTTATTTCAGATCAGTAGTATTTTTTATTTTCCAGAGTATTTACTGTCCTCTCAATGCAGAAGGCACATACTTTTCGTTACTAGTGAAGAGAACACAGAAATTTTAGGCTTCCTAACCTTTCAACTTGAGCAGGGCCCAAGTTCTAAGAGATAGCTAAGATTAGACTTCAGGCTATTTTTAAAAGCGCTTGAATTTGTCTTTTGTCTGTGGCTACCTGAAGGGAATTGTCACACGACAGAAAACCTCAAAGCAAAAACAAAAAAACAGCCTCAACCTGTGCTGAGGCAGATGGGTAGCTGGCCCAGGAAAGAGCCGCTTGATACTGAAAAGAAATCATCCTGCATTGTACGGGACTGACATTTCTCGTATTAGAACAGATGTATGCTCTTATAAGCAACACACGGCAGCAACTGTTTTTTTCCTGCTGGGAATCACCGGGGTTTCCTGGGGTATCTTGTCTGTGTGCCCCATTTTGTGCCCGAGTTCCCATGCTTGCCTGGAACATTGCTTCGGCAAATGCAAATCGGGAGTATCACGTTTAAGTTTTGCCAGTTTGCCTACCAGCTATCTGCTAACAAAAAGTTCCAGGGGAGCATGGCAAGCCCATGCCCAGCTATGCCTTTTGTTTTTGCAGATGTTTAGGCTTAGAGGAGTGCTGGAGAGCCCCGGCAACGCTGGGGCCCTGTTTGCGCTTGTCGGCTGCTCTTCTGCGCTCATTGTCTGAACCTGCGTGCATTGTTCTCCGACAGGTGAGAACTACCCGGTGCAGTTCATTCCCTCTACGATGGCAGCTGCTGCCGCTTCTGGACTCAGCCCTCTGCAGCTCCAGGTATGTGCCAGAACAAAAAAATGTGGGACGCCAGCCAACATTTTAGGGGGAAACTACGAGCCAGCTGTATGCTAAATAATAGTCTGCATGCTAAATAATTTTTTGAGCACAGCCCAGGAGGATTAACACCTTGTGTACTTACGGCACTGCAAATAGAGCAGTGTGTGGCCAACCTTGATACTGGGAGTGGAAGACTTTGTACTGTGTGTTTTATATCAGTGGAGTTAATGGTATTTTTTTTTAATTATATGACCAGTTGTCAGGAGATATGTTCAGAAATCTTTTCCCACTTTATTTTCATTTAGGCTTTTCCCTCTAGCTGCACTGCACTACCTTTAGTTGGGGCAGTGAGTGTAGCAGAATAAATGTGCGTTATTGGGTTTTTTTTCTTTTTCTCAGGCAGTGTGGTGTTGACAATACAATAAATTGCAAACTCTCTTAGCTTCTGTATTTAGGTAATCTTAACCTTTCCATGCATTAAGCTGGTCAGATGCCAAGCACGGTCAGGAGCCTTGGTTTGGTCATTTGTTTATTTTTGGAATATATAGAACTAAATGTTGTGAAAGAATGATTTATGTGCCATATTATTAGCTAGTTTTTGTGGCAAGAAGTTTTTAATTTCACAAGAAAAGACACAACAATGTCATAAATAATGAAGAAGCAGTCAAAAGCTTTCGGAGTTAAAATGTGTGGAAAGCAAGTGACAGTGAACACGAGAGGAAAAGTCGTTAAAGATGCATGTAACTATTTGCAAGCAAACCTTTGAAACCACTGTTTGAGTTAGGTTAGGGTTAGTTTCAGATACAAAGTAGGGATAAATTGTGCCTAAAGTAGCAAAGTACTGCCATATTCATGCCAAAATATCTGTTTCACTTACCCTTCTGCAATTATATCTTTTTCCAAAGGGAGTAAAGCAAATTAAAAATCCTGTAGTCTTTAGCCAGTGCACATAACTGGTATTCTTCTTACAGAGATAACTTAGGGTAAGTGAAAACAGGAGCAGAACTCACTGTTCAGTGATGGTCCAGAACTGCCTAAAAAGACTCCTTGAGCCTATGGCTGACCTAACCTAGAATCAAAACCTGGACAGATAATATCCTGACACTGCAAAGAAAGATGGCCTAAAAATACTTTTGGGGGACATTAATATTAAGACTATATTTAAGACGTCTCCGAGTTTAAAACCAAAGAGGAGTTTTTCAAAAGGAACAATTGCAGGTACCCAAATTCACTGCTTTGAAAATCTGTACTGAACACTTAAATAAGCTCTGTTAGCTTTAGTTGAGAAAATACTTCAGAAATCAGCTTTGTGAACAGAGATGATTTTGGCTACCTTTGAAATGCAATACAAAAAATAGTAAGCCTACACAAGACTGTAGGGCAGGAAAGGATAAAAACTATTCAACTGCTACAGAAACAGGGGGTAAAACAGACATTCTCAGCTCTTTTGCAAGAACCAGTTGTAGCTAGGATTCACAAAGCTATTTGCATATCAGCCCTGTTTTAGAATTGTAATACCATTTTATTAATTTGCAGAAATGATTGGCAATGCTGTTATAAACTATTGGTACAATTAAAGAGCAAATAAAACAACCAGCAACATGCTGCAGATAAATTGAAAAACATTTGAGTGTTTGAGGGGCCAGAATTTCCCTTCAGATATATTTATTAAAAAAAATTTTTTTTCATTGTTTCCCATCTTTTTATTTTATTTGAATTTCACCCTTGTGGATTTTCAAAACCTTTATAACTAACATGTCATGGGCATAACACCGAAGTAATACTTTGGTCTTCAGTTGCTACCTGTTTATCTGATTGCCAGATTGGCTGAACTGAATTGTATTTGCTCCTAGTATAATTTTCTCTTTGTGTGATTTCCCTCAGTGTTCCGTAAAAGAACATTTTATTTGGGTGTGTTTGAGGAAGGAAATTTGGTGTTATACCTGATCATGAAAACTATTAGGGGAGTAGCCTTTCAGCTCATTTTCCATCTTTGCTTCCCTTCCCTGTTCTTTCTCTGTCCTGCTCCCTTTCTTCCATGCACCCCACCCACTTATTTATTTACACGATTCCTGTGACCATGGTGTCTGAGTATTTCCCAACTGCTGAGTATTTTCCCAACTACTTTTCCAGCTGGGGGGAGAAGTAGCTAATTCATTTGGTTTTCATTTGCTTTGGTTTTGTTTCTGTGTGTGTGTGAGATCTATGAAGAACTTGGTGAGGGAAAACTATTTTCAATTTAAAAAGTTTTGCATTAACTGTAGCATCCTAATTTTACCAGCGCATTCTTATTTCTTGCAAAACTATATTCCATAATCCGTATCCAGCTTCAGTTAAAATTCTCTCTTGGCTTCAAACTTTTTAATCTCTCCCCCTTTTTCACTTATGTTGTTGGCGATGTCCATGCTTCAGGTAGGAGGTAGCAGCAATTTTGTGTACTTCATCTTTCTGTGTGTCAGGACAACTTGTGTGGAAGTTCTGACTCTAATAGCCCAGAGAACAATTTACTCCCACAGAGAATGTTTCTCCATGGGAAATTTATAATTAATGGCTTGCCAATTTTATTGAAGCTATTTAGCACGTTGGTGTCAAAATGCATTTTCTCTGCATTGTATGTTTGTGGTTCACCAGTGGATTATGTATCACCTTGAGTAAAGAGATCTGTATTGAAATCACATCTGGTAATCTCTCAAGTAAATAGTTTTAGTCTCATGGGCCTTGCATAAAATGAAATTAAAACTTTCTCCTTCAACAACAGAGCTGAGTAAAGAAACTAAATTTTGGCCCATCCACTCTTAATATTTTGCAGCATTTTGATTAGCTAGCATTTTGATTAGCTAGCTGTAAAACACCATATATATTTGGATGTAGCTTTGAATATCCTGAAAGAAAGTTGTAATTACCACATGTTTATGCTGGTCTGTGTTCCTGAAGTGGTGGCGTGCTGTGCTTTGGGTTGGCTTTAGGTAGCTTCTTTTTATCCGTATGCTGATCTCATGAGGGCAGCATCAACGATGGTGTCGACAGAAAGCCTCTGTCACACCAGTTTCCCCAACAACTTGACCAAGGTATGCGTGGCAGGACCAAGCCTTGTTAGGACTCTTTGAGTGAGGGCCTTGCTGATGAAGGAACAGGACTCTGGGTTTGGTCTAAGAAGAGGGACCAAGCTCTTTCTGTTCATCCCTCCAGCTTCAAACAACTGTGAGTGAATCCTGCCAAATCAACCTTCTGCTAAATAGTTTACTGATATATTACCAAATACACCCATAGCAGGTATGCACAGTGGTGTGTGAACCAGTTCTGATGCATGTGTGTAACACAAGTGTGTTGCTGTAATTAATCAGTGTGAGCAGTAAAACATGTCAGTAATTTTCCCTTTGCTCCTCTGTTTTTATTCCCTCCTTCTCCAGAGTTTCTCTCCTTCCATTTCCCTGGATTTTATCCCTACTTTTCAAATGTTTGCACTGATATTAACTGACTTGAGCTATGGGGGCACAGTAGTCTTGCTAAAAGAGTGAGCTTGATCGTGAAATGGGTTTTCCCAACTTCCATGGTGCTAGTAGTAGTAACCTAGTTACTGGGAAGTCCCGTGGTGGCTGAGTTGGCACCTACGTGTCCTCACTTTCAAACAGGAAGTGTTACTGCGTGCTCTTTATTGTTTAAAAAGCTGCTTTCATTCTTATATATTTCTATAAAGCAGTTTATGTAATAAATAAGGAAGTGTCGCAACTCTCAACCACCACTGATAAACTGTTGATAGAAATGGAAGCAGTACAATGATGCTAGCTGGAGTTATTCCTAAACAAAGTGAGCTCTAGGAAAAAAAGCAAAACAGAAAAGCTTTAGTTCATAACTTTTTCCCCAAACTATTTGTGTAATTTGTCCTTTGAAATTTATCGCTTATAACACTAATGAACCTTGGCAAGTCTTAACTATAGTTGCAGCTGTGTTCTTGAAGCCTGAAGTTTTTATAATCCATTAAAAAAATTTAAATTTTAACTAAACACATATTTGTCTCTTCCTATTCTCCCCTCCCACCTCATCCTACTCCTCCGTACTCTCTTCTAATTGCAGATAAAGTAAATGACCTTTTGTTATACCACTGGGTGTGGATCCAGTGCGCTGCTGAAGCATTGCATAGCCTGCCTCAGGGGCACAATATTAGTCGAGTGAAGGCCAAAGAATGCTATTTTTAGTTGAACAGTTCAGCAGATGGAGGCATGAATACTCATATATCTGAAGGTTGAGGGGTTTGAACCATTAATTTTGATAATGTATTTAACCCTGGGAACAATCAGAAACTGTAACTCTAAGGTTACAATGCTTTTGACCTTTAGAGAACAGAGGGCACTCAGTACAGTAAACAATATATTACATTTCTACTTATTCCAATTCTCTCACACATATAAATTTCAGGACACAGTTGACATTTGCTTTCCTCAGCTATTTTAGTGCTGGTCCTTAAAGAAAGTCAAGAAGAATGTGCAGGAAAGAGGCCAATGTAATGCGACAGTCATGTAAATATGGCCTTTAAATAGCTAAGATGTTAAATGTGGCCTTTTATGAAGAAATATTATTCTCGGGAACTAGAATCTTGGTGACTTATTATTCCAATGAAAAAGTTGTTTTAGTGGACTGCATCTCTTTATGGAGTTTCCCTTATAAGTTGTAACCTTAAAGCAATTTTTTAGTGGGGCTAATGCGATCTGATAGTGATAGCTTACACTGGAGGTGATTTGGTCCCACTCTGGTACCACATCATGCAAAGTGATGTACCTGCCTTATGTCTTATTAAATGATGCATGCTCCTCTTCAACAAATACAGCAGTTAAATATCACGCAGCTTAAGTATTTCTAATTAAAATATCTCCATGTGTCAGCATATTGGTAATGTATTATTTTAATCCATTTATTTTGTTTATGAAACAGTGACATATGTTTAGATTGTGAAATATATGAGCCTTAAAAATCACTTTATTGAAGAAAATTAATTTCTACAATGCTGTCTCAGTAATGTGTTCACTCACCCAGTCAGTCACTGGCAGGGCTGCCAGTCTTAATGTTGGTTAGACACAGTTTAACAGTTTTGTCTGACATAACACTCTCGGATGTAGGCAATAATAATTTTTTCAAATGCAAAAACCATGGCGTTTTCCTTTCTTTTTTTTAACACAATGAAGAATGGGGATTGGGTAAATGTGAAAGAGATTTGGTGAGACCAATCAAAATTAAAAACAGCTAGTTACCTTTTCAAAGTTAGACGCTGTAATTTGTTTGTCAGCGGGTAGATGTTTGGGTCAGCACTGTGAGTGAGTGACTGTCAGCAGGAATTCCTACAAGACAAGTAATTTCCCTCAATGCATTACTGACAGATTGCTCACTTCTTCGAATCACTAGAGAAAACAAACTTAATATTGTTACAGGCAGAGTTTCTGTCTTCATTAGCCTTATAGAATGATTTTATCTAGCATTCAAAGACTACCGAGCTCTAGGTGGGCATATTTTAACAGAATGTTCCTTATTATGATACAGTGAATGGTGGCCTAAATTAAGGGAATGGTATGTGCAAATTTCAGTATATGGAAGTAGTAATTTAAATATTTTGGTGGTCTTCTTATATAGACATTTAGATGGTAGCAGAGGAAGGAAAGAGGTTAAAAGAAGATTTTATTAGGGCTCTGAGAGACCAAGCAAGCCCTTTAATGAAAATAAAATTAAAATTATGCCAAGCTTGCAATACGTAGGAAAATTTAATTAAAATCAATGAAATAGTTATACTTGTTCCCGTTTTCTACTTGAATGTTTATGTCTCTGTATGTAATATCTGTGTTATCAAGTTGAATTATATCAGTGGCAGTATCAATGAAAATGATGTCATTGAGTCAGTATTTTACTGTATGACCCCCTTTCTTTGCAGAATTTCTTAATCGTACATCTTCTCTTACTCTTTCTCATCTTCAGCCCTGAATTATCTGCCCAAATGATTTTCGTCAAGAAATGACAGCACATCAAAATTGAGACTTTTTGCCGGAATATACTGATTTTGATGAAATTGTTGCCAGGAGAATTTTTGTAGCTCCTCCAGTGCTGTCATTCCTGGTCAAAATGAGAGGGAATCGCCCTATTCTCAAATGAGTAAAAACAGACAAAGAAAAAAACATTAGCTAGAGTAACCAGCTTGAAACATCAGCATTGCAGCTGCAAGACTCTTTTCTCACCCATATAATGACCTGCATCTCCAATGACTACCTTAAACAGCCTCTCTTTGTTACTCTCTTTTATTCCTGCTTAATGGAACAGTGTCACAATATTTAATAAATAAAATACAGGAAAATTTAAGAAAGACACTGTTTCTATAGTCCAGTGGTTCTCATACTTTTCTTGGCTGTGGCAAACCGAAGAGTGGTCCCTGGCTAGCCATTTCCCCCGCACTGCCGGAAGTGCTCTAGCCAAAGGCTCTTACCTAGTTCTCTTCTTCTGCTCCTTTCAAATGGCAGCCCCCTCCTCTGCTTGGGGAGCTGCTCTTTGCCTGAGTCTGCTCTCTTTCCAATCAGGCAGCTAAGGATCAGGCTCCCAGCCTGATTCCCGTCTTTTGCACCTTTAGATTTTCCCAAGCAGGGCAGCTGCCTTCCAGGTCCTTACACTCTGTTACAGGGAGAATTTACCATTAAGATCATAATGGCACAGATACGAACTCACTTATCAGGAAACTCGTATGCTTAAAAAGACGTCGTCTTTATAACCTGGGTGGCAGGAGGTTTCCTGTGTCTCTTTATTCTGTGTCAGCATGGGAGCTCCAGCCCACCCAGCTGACCCAAGGGGGCTGAGCCCCCAGCCTGGACGGGTTGTTCTCACTGCCCCTTGCTGAAAGCCCAAGCTCTGTTTTAAAATAATTGTGCTTTGCAAAACTCCCTCCCGGGGGGTGTATTCACTCAGAAGCCGGTAAGAAGCAAATAAATTACTGCTGAATTTACTGATAGAGCACTGGAGGCCAGTATGACAGAGTGTCATCGGGGGACAAGCACGTTTCATAAAGCTCTTTTAGGATTGTGGCACCCCTTTGGGGGACAGGCTGACTGTAAGGCTGCTCAGAGCTGGTGGTTGGACTCCTTCAAGCTCTCTAGAAATGGATGTGGTGTATGCCTCATAGGAATTAGCCGTGAGTGAGTCTGTTTCTGGAAGTTTGCAGTTCTGATAACCTTAGAGCAAACTTAATTTGGCTACAGATTACAAAAATGAAGGAGGTTTTTTTTCTTTCATGTGAAGGTGTTAACATATTTGGATGTTTAGGAACTTAGCAGCAGTCAGATTAAAGACAAAGACGTTTTTTCATTAAGCCAGCTCTATCCACAAAGGAAGAATCCACTTCTGTATCATCATTGCTCCTGGACTAATTGCTACAGAAAGAGAAAACTTAGTAACTCACTTCTCATCTGAAATAAAAGTTACAAGAATTGTGATGGTTAGAAGAGACCTTCTAGGTGTATATACACAGACACACACGCACATGCATGCTCACAGGAAATAGAAGAATTCTCCTAAAGTTCATGGACTGGAAAGATATCATCAACTGCATTATTTTCAAGGGCCTTCACTACAGAAAGAGAATATTACCTCCCTCTCTCCCCATGCAGACAAAAAGGGAAATTCATAGGAGACGAGATAAAACTCAACGAATATGTTTGTAGATATTGCTGTCAATGAGTAGAGCCTTTTTAGATGATGAGATGAGACTGCTGTAGCCTCCTTGCACCCTGACTATCTCAGATATTGTCCATTTATTTATCTGTGGTGCTTTTAGAATCCATATGATTGAGAAACTAGAAAAGCTTGCCAACTCTTATGAAGTATTGGAATCATCTGTCCATGTTAGACTTGGCATGAAGGCTACATATGGCTATGGGGCACAACAGAAGGTTTGCAGATCACTCCCAAAATAAAGGGGGAGGGAGGAGCATCTTAAGCAATAAAGGAAGAAAAATATGGCATGTTTAGATGTCAGTACTGAGGGGCCATAAAGGGATCAATCACAAAATTTAAGTCCAGCACTAGTGAAGTCGACACAATGGAGCACACATTTTGGAATTGTGTAAGGTTGAAACTAGGGAGGATAACTGGATTTACAGAAAATAGCTAAGCATAAAAACAAATAAAGAAGTATTTCAGATGCAGGAATAGTGAGAATGCATTGACATGTCTGCTGGACTTTCTGGAAGTGGAGTGAGCGATAAAAAGAGGTAAAGTCTTTTCAAAGAAGTTGCATGATTTGTCCTATGCATTAGAAAGAAAGACAAGTCACCGGATTTAACTAGACTACAGCTTTATTAAGTAACACGTCTGGGAACTATCCATGGTAATTCATCCGGTACAAGCCATCTATTCTGCTACAGTCTTCAACACCTGGGGGAGGGCTAAAATCAGGCCTCGTAACCCTTTTAGTCTGGTCACAACAGCGTTGCTGAAATATCATCACAACCCTTCTTTATCAGAAGGCTTGGCAGGCTTATGCTAAACACTCATTTGCTTGTGTAAAATGCTTCAAGTTACAATGAATTTGTAATAGTAAGTCCTCAGTTACCTGGTTTGGAGGTGTAAATGTGAATTTTTTTAGATGTAATTTTTATAAGCCCATTTGAAAAAATGTTTTGCATAATTTTGCATGCAATTCCTTTAAGGAAATTATTTAATTTTCCTTGAAGGTACATGAAAGTTCTAAATGTGCAGTAAAAGATCAGTGTGAGAGATCTGCTAAGCAGCCTGTAAAGCACAATTATTTTTAATGCCTTAAAATAACTGTAAACTGGGCTTGTTTTTGGCTTCACAAAAAAAAAAAAATCACTGTTTTTTGCATTTAAATATACATTTTAAATATGTTGACTTATCAGGTAATGCAGCAGGCTGAATGGGGACAAACCATTTTTAATGGTATGTTAATTGAATGGGATGCTAGAGATGCACCTCAGTGACTTTTCTTCCAGATATGCCCCAGCTGACTGATAAAGCTTCTCCTGATCAGTAGAGCCAGTATATATTTATTATATCCCTGTCTTTCTTCCATTTTTGCTAGTGAAAATAATAGAATGGCTGCAAGCTACTGTATGAACTGCCTGTGTCTCTTATAAAAGTATAAAAGCATTATGGCTTCAAACCCCAAGCAGCACTTTTGAAAATTCAGATCTTAATTGTAGAGCTGCTTCAGCATCTTCTCACAAGGCTGGGATAGAGATAGGGGAATTAAGAGAGGTAGTTTAACTGAGAGTCTCCCTTCTTCCTGACTTGCACCCATTTATTGGGCTGGTGGCTCATCATTCAGTCATGGGATCCTGCAGAAATTTAATTGTAGGGCTTTTGCCTCTCAGGGTGATCAGCAGGAGTAGGTGAGTTGGGTTTTCTTGTTCTGTGTTTATACAGTTCTGGAAAATATTGTAGTAGCTATAAATGGCATTTTGTCCTTCTGGGTGGTCAGATGAATGAATCTATTTCAAGTCTTAAGAAATATTTCTAGAGAAGATTTGTTGCCACTTACGTTTTACATGTACTGATTCCTTTTACTGATCCCTCTGATTTTCTGCCTGCCTATTTTGTTGCCAGGTTGACAAACCTAGAAAGTCTACACTGGAAGCAGCAATTACACAGCCTTCTTCTGTCCTGAATTGATGTCATCCCCTGTAGGATTAGGAAAATAATTACGTTTTTAGTCCCCTTCAGCTAAGATTGTCTACATTACTGGCAATTGTACCAGTGACATGGACATGTGCTTACTAGGAAACTCATTCACCAACTCATTTCACACGGATCAACAAGCAGTTACTCATAATTGCTTGTAATCCTGCTGACATGAGCCAGAATGAAACTACTGACTTCCCTGACAGAGCCCATCCTACATGCTACCATTTCTTTTTAAATATAGAAATATATAAAATACTGAAATACAAAATTTGATGAGTTTTAATAACTGTCATCAGTTCAGCAAGCTTACTGTAAGTAATTGTTTTTCAATCATATAATTCTATTTTCCTTATAACAGTATTCTCTTTAGGCTTCTCCTTCTTTCTATCCTAGCTTCAGTCCAGGACACATTTCCATACATAAGTGAGTGACACTGTCTGAATTCTTGAGTTAACTGCTTTTCATATGGATCCCTCACATCTGTAGTTAAAATTTATGTTAGCAGTAAGGAATAAAGAAATGATTTTTGGAAGAGTTTCTAAAACAATATCAGGAAACATTTTAAATTCCGTGTATGAATAATTTGAGTGCTGCATCACCAGAGAAGGTAATATTAGGATAGTATAAAATGAACGAGGAAACTGTGTTCTGATGCAATGAGTAGATCTGGTTATATTTTCATTTTAAATAAGTGCTGCTGCTTTGCTTTCCCTGAAGGTAAGAGTTGAGTTTTACAAATTAGACCCATTGCCTGCAGCTGTCTTTGGAGTCATGCATCCTGCTCCTTGCTTCCTTTCCTAGGTGAGCTTGTTACTCTGTTAACTTTGATGCTGTCCACAACTTTGAGGAGGTAAAATTTACACTATAAAAATGCCCAAAACAAACGCTAATAGAGGCAAACATAGGAAAACCATAAAAAGATTATCTTCAGCATTTCAAATTATTTCTTGACTAACATCATCCACTAGAAACTTGAAATTATTTTTTTCCAGCAAATGCAGTTTTCCTTTGCAGTGACTAGCTTTGTATTGAAGGTTTCTGGACTTAATTGAACTTTTATTTTATTTCTCTATTTACTTCTATATCAAATATATAATAGTTTTAAGCAGAGTGTGTCGTAGTTATCGTGTAAAATCATAACAGATTTGAAGATTTTCTGCCAATTTCCAAGCTGTGTGGTGCATCATATAATCTGGTAGAATCACAATGGTAGTAAATCTTGTTCTTCTTTCCTGTGCATGGTAAGCGATGGTAGTCTGCAAGACCTGCCATCTAAAAGTAGCATGTCAGTGTTCTGACAGCATTAAGGGAGGGTATTCAAATCTTTGTGCTAAAAGGAAGGATTTTCGTGACATTTGTGCTATCTTCCTGTAGAGAAAATGGCTATAGACATCTGATAAAGTTTTTGCATATTGTTGCCTTGTTTTATCTTGATATTTACAGTATCATTAAGATAGCAGGCTTTTATTAATGCTCACATTTTATCTTTAATAGGAATACTTTCTAATCGTATTCAGCTGTACCTCGTTCAGACACTAGTAATGCTTCTGTAAGTTCACTAATAGTGTATCCATTTTATGAGAAAATGGTGACAGATTCACAGAAAGTGCATTTGAACTGGGGAATGAAGACTGCTTCCCAGCTTCTGAGTCCTGTGCTGCAATGGGACATGGGAGCCCACAGGCCCTCATGGATTGTGTGCTGTGGTAGAGGGGTTAACCACGTCCCATGATGGGACAGAGAAAGGACTAAGACTGGAGGCTGCACCCTGAGGGTGCTCCTGCTCTGCAAGAGCAGAGTGAAGGAAGACTCCCAGGTAAACTACCTTTCATTAGGTGCACTTCTTGGGAAAAAGTGCTGCTAAAAGATGTTTCAAAAGCACTCTTTTGGGTTTGATCTTACTTTCAGAAGAGACTCAAATAGTGCATGGTGTGTGCATGGTAGCACACAACTATTCCATTATTGTTTCTAGCAAAATTACAAGACAATAGATATGCTAAGTGGAAGAGATGAAACTTGTTAGCATTCTTTTATTCCTTAGCATAACCTGATCTGGACCAACTAAAATGCTTGCTCTTTTTGTCACGCCTCAAGATAAAATTTCAGTGTTTCAATGACAGAAGAGATGCTTATTGTTTTAGAACTCCCACTTTATTACCTATAGCACATTATAAATACTTAACAGAAGCCTCAGCTCACCTGATGTTTTAAGTATTTTGTATAAAGAGCAGTTGCTATAACCACTACAAGCATTTGTGGCTAACATACTTCTGTGCTTTTTCTTCTTTCATTCTTTTCTTACACCACAAAGAATTCAACCAGGGAAAAAGTAGTAAGGTATTACAGCCTATTCCTCCATTAGGTGATGAGCACAGATTGTGTGGAAAGGGCAATTTTTATTACCACGTTCTCCTTCCTGCTCTTTGTCTAGGATTCTTTTCCAGAGTACTCAATTTGAGATAGCAAATGGTCAAACCTGAGCATTTCTTGTTTGTTTTTGTCTCCATTTAGAGTTTTTTTAGTGCTACCTACACAGAGCTGTGCAATTGCAGTATTTCGTTCCCACTGTATTTCTAGTTCCTACTTTGTGCGGCAGTCTTGGTGCATGCAGCAGGTTGCATGCCAGTAGATGAAACAGATGTTTCAGCCATACTGGAATGGAGCGGCATGCTGCATCAGGACCTGGATATTCCTCTTGACATCTGGATGCTGCTGGGTTGGGAAGCCTGCCTTAGGCCAGGAGGCTGGAGGAGCCTTGTGGCAGTGAACATAGGGTCTTTGCTGCTCTTTAAGCGATTAGTGCACTGAAGCAGCAATAATGCTGAATTATCGCTTGGTTGCGTTCTTCTAAGGAATCTTGGGACAAAGGCAGAGTCACGGAGGAGTATTTACAGTAAAGTCATGTTCAGAAAGACAAGACTAATTGCCATATATTAAAAAGCTTTCTTTCAAATGATTTAATAGTAAAATTGTTATGGATACTTTAGGAAACTTTTTACAAAGCAGTAAACAAATAGCTCACAGAGAAACCTCCCTTTCTCGTTTAAAATCATTAGGATGAAAAAAGACAATTTCAGCTACTTTCCAATTTCATGATCAGGTCAAATTGTATGAAAAAGACAACAAAATGTGACTGAGGACATGAAATTGAAGGTATACTAATGTTCATGCCTACTAGAGACAAAAACGTGAACTTCTAATAGCTGCAGGGAAGAATATTAGATATGGGAAATGTCTGACTTATGCATTGATTCTTTATAGTTTCACTTTATCAAGTTGAAAATTGTGCTGCATGTGCTGCTGGAGCCTAAATTGTCTGCTGCAGCACTTTCCTTTATGATGTGTGTTATTTAAACACAATAGACATGGTATATTGCATGGAAATAGATGTTTAATGTTTTGTGATTACTAGCTGTCAGAGGAAATAGCATTTAGCCTGGATTCCCCCCAMCCTTTATAAATTGTCATTGTTAGGACCAATGTGTTTAAATGAGGGTCCTCTCAAACAAATTACAGCTTTTTGGAGAGCATCAGGTAATATTTTGAAGAAGACCAGTTTGTTGCTCTCATTTAACCTCTAGTATTCTAAAGGGGTTATATTTAATTAACACTGGCTAAAGGCCTGACCTGAGAGGCAACCAAAAGTGATTGAACTGCATTTTCAGATCCAGGCTGTAATCTGTTGGGAGAGGAATAATAATAATAAAAAAAAAATTAGAAAGCACCATTTACTGAAATTCTTTCTAACTAAGCTGTATTTCAATGGGCCATTTAATGCTCAGATGGACAAAGGTATTACTTCAGTCATTGAATTGTATCAAACCCTTTCTCAGAGGCCCAGTTTAAAAACTCTACAGGAAAAGTGGCTTAGCATCATATTCTCAGCAGAGCAACACTCAGTCTGTTTGGAAAAAAAAAAAGAGTGAAATGAGATGAGACACAACCGCCAAGTCAGTGAGGATTTTTGCCTCTCCCTCCAGTCAGTGCCTTAACAGGGGAATTGCTCTTCAGGATCCAAGAACTCCATATTCAATACAGAAGGCTTTTAATTTTATTTTTTGTTAGTAGCTGTTACTTTGTTCCCCCTGGTCAGCTTTTGGCCTGCCCTTTCCTGACATGGCAGAAATGTCACTTTTTCTCTGGGGACCTTAGCAGCAGTACCTGTACTTTACAGGGTTAGATTTTTGACTCACTCTAGATTCACACTGGAAGAAATAGCAAGTCTAGTTTAACTATCACAGACTGAAACACTTGTGAGCTGAGTAGTTATTTTATTTCAATGGAAGCAACATTACATATATTCTGTGGTAATGTGAGATATTTAATGCATTGTCTAAACTTTAATTGTATAAACATTTTAGGATACATCTTTGAATTCATATTTTTTGCAGGGAGTAAACTTTTCTTTTGCAATTTTGATGCTGTCTCATTAAAAATTCCCTGCAGCCTCATAGGGAGATGGGTGACATTATATTTTGGAAACTTGTCAAGGTGCTGTAAAACTAGTAAAGCAACTGCTTTACTTCCTAAGGGGAAACAAATACAGTATTATGGAGGCAACTGCCAGATGCCAAATTATATATATTGTCTTAGCTACTTGCAATGATTGATAATTTATTTTAGCTCTAAGCATTCTTTCTTGGCTTTGCCCACAGCTTTACAGTAAACAGGTTGTGAACAGGCAGTTTCTGAGAGATTGTATTTAATTGTCATAATATAATGAAACCGAAGCTGGGTACAGTCTTGGGAACAATGCCTAAAATTGAGCTGCTTGCATTTAGGCAGCAAAGCATTTTTGAGCATTTTGCCCTTGTTGAGCTGTTTTGATGGCCATTTCTACTTCATTACGTCAAAGCAGAATGAGGTCAAAAGAATGAGAAACATAGTTTCCAAGCAAAACAGAAATGATCTTAAGAGCATCTTAACGCATATGTGCCTCGAGGCAAGTTCAGCTCCCTATTAGCTCTGTAGCACTGCTCCAAATTTACATGGCTGTAACTGAGAGAGGGCTTTGGGATTGGATGTCTGTGCTGTCAGGCCATGGTGATAAACAGGTGGGCACGGGAAGAAGAGAATAGATCTCTAAAAGTGGATTATGAAGCAGGGATCTATGGATTTATTGATCTGACATCTTCTCAGTCTACCTTTTTTCTTTTTTCTTTTTTTCTTTTTTGGTCAGAATAGCAGTATTAGATTTGGGACCAGAATGTATTCTCTGTAAATCTTTTATTTAAAAATAAGCAATGTTGATAACACTTAAAGACAAATTAGCCAAATGGTAATTTCATTTTAATTTTACATTTCCCATTACATTAAAATTTAAATAGATATGCTATAGCTGGCAATACTAATTCAGTCTCTTTCAATACAAGCACATAATATGACAAATAAAGCCAAACTTTTAATAATACTGCAAGATACAGGAGCCACAGTATGCCAGAATAAGTCAAGGTCAAAAAGGTCTATCATTTCTTTAGAATGCATGCCACTGTGATCATCTAGTCCATGCATATTTTGATCAGGACCTATTTCATACTGTGTGACTGTTCTTTAGGAAGCGATGATAATTTGCTTCTTCAAAAGCTGAGGCAAGAAATCAAAATCCATGTAGAATAGATATGGTACTGCTACTTGTTTTCCCCAGCAGAAGTCTGGATCTTTGTCACTGACTTTTTTAACAGATCCCCTTAACATCTGTCCAGCAGACTGTGGACTTTATTAGCAGACAAGAGACCCACCAGACTTAGAGCCTGCTGGGTCCGTCTTCATCTTCACAGCTGTGGATTAACTCAGACTTTCCAGAGGAGGACAACCATATGGGATAATTGGTGTCATTGGGTAGCTAAAAAAAATACGAAGAAACAAATGTCGTCCAAACACAATTCACTGTTTTTACAGCCACAATTACTAGTCTGTTTAAGAAATAAGAAAGGCAGCATTACACTAAAAAAAGAAAATCTATTCATATCTATGTGGGAACCTAATCAGGCTTTCGTTTCCAATGACGATGGCTCCACAGTCGCACCAGGTCTGCAACAAGAATGCTCCTTTTGTGTGCCGATAATGTGGAAGCGATAAAATTTCCTATAAGAGACATATGTGTTTACATCACGAGATGTGTTATTTGACAAAATGCTTTGTTCTCTGCATATTTTCCATGCAGAGTTTCATGCTGGGTTGTTTTGCTGGAAAGCTTTGATTAGCTAGAATTAGTTGCTGAAGGAAAATAGACACTTTTGTTTTATGAGTCCTCTTGCTGAGCTGTAAATTATAGTAAAACATATAAGAAGTGACAGAAAGAGGTGCTGATTTGAACCTCTGACCCATGATCGGCATAAAAACTTAAGATAACTCTTTCAAAGGACTACTGAGGGCCATAAATATTCCATGGTCCACTTAAAGTTAGGCCTTTTTAACAAAATAAAGCTGTTGTTTTGCATAAGGGGATCTTGACTCTACAGTACTACAACAATGCAAGCTGCAGTATCTAAAATATATAGGGGTGCTTTCTTTTAATTTAAGTATGGGTTGGCCATTATCCGCAGCAAGGCAGCAAAAGCTGTGAGAGTGATTTGTCTTTTTCTGAACCAGTACAATGAATCTGTGGTCAGTTAAAGAAGCTGGGACCAGCAGATACTCAGTGGGGAAATTCAGATACTTGTTACTTTGTAGCTTGAGTAGTAAGCTCATTGGCATTGAGTGGAATTTAAGGACACACAAAGATTTCCCATGACAATATGCAGAGCAGCAGCAAGACACTGAAATTACTGGTGTTAATAGCTCAAAACTCACAAACTGAATGAATATGAATAACCAGCAGAAATATTCTCTTAGCCTGAGACAGAATTTTTTTATAACTTAGATTTCTAAAAGCTGTTTTTTCTTTAGTACATGCACACCTGAACATATAGGGAAAACTGAAGTCTTCTAACTCCATCTGCAAATACAAAACATGTTATTTGTATTTTCACAAATTCAGTTAGTTCATTTGCACATATTGGGCTGTAAACTGAGAGCACATTAGGCAGCAAACACACAAATGATCATGCAACAGTCTTTGTTTTTATGACATTAGTTACAATAATTCATTGGCTGCCTGTTTGTGTTACACCTTAAGGCCTTTTGCAGAGGTATTTGGTGCACTGTTATAAAAAGTAGAGGATATTGACCCTCAGTAACTATACATGTAAACCCTTTAGACTCTGAGGTAGGACAATATATGGGTCTTTAAAATCAGAATAGTATGTCACTGTCCGCTGTGGATAGATTAGGCATGTACAAACAAGTGAAAGCAAGGAATGATACTGTTAAAAGGAAACCATGTGCATATAATATAACATTTGCATTCTGTAGAGAAAAAGAAAGCTTTGAAGTGTGCTATTACCTATTATTTATCACATTTCTAAATTAAACACTTTCTTAATTGTTACTCCAACTTCCTGTAGCTGTGCTTGAGCAGCACCATTTCAGATATACTCAAATAAAGCCAAATACTCCTCAGTTATTTATCATAAGTATGTGAGTTAAATTGATGTTGCATACTTGGTGGTTCTTAAATTGTAAGCTGCTATTATCTGTGTGGTGGCACAGGTTAAAATGAGAGGAGGATTTGGCCACGGTACTTGTGCATCTATAAAACTCACCTAATTTTGATTCATTAACTTTTTCTGAGAACAAACTGAGAAAATGCTACTGAGGCATCGAAATTTCGTCAAAACAAATTTATAAAATACGTTGTTCTAGCAGGTAGCATCTGTACAGACGTACTATACAACATACACTTTTAGCACAAAATGTTTTATCTATTTATTTCATGAGATCTTGTTTTCATCAGCAAAGCTTGATTTTTCCAAGTCTCAGATATTTTATTCAAGTAAGGGTTGTGTTTGTGTGCGTGTGTGCATTTACTTCAACGTTTGCACGTGTACCTTTCCTTCCCTTTCTCCTCCTCCTGCTTTTGGGTGGAGAGCCCTCGCAGGACACACATGCCGAGCCGTGATGGGTATTTTGCTAGTGACAGCATCTGCTTCCTTGGCAGCCTCCACAGGCAGTAGCGCTGCTGCTGCTGCGGGGCTGCCCCTGCCTTCGTCACGTGGCTACGCTGCTGATGGGTTGCTTAGGCCGTTTGTGCTCCTGCATGCCATTTTCTGTTAACCTACCTTCGACTCTGAGGATCTGTATTCAAAGGCATCTTAAAATAAAGGAAGACAGCCACGTGCTATTTTTCATATCAATAATCCAATATCCCCATTTTCTACCTTGGTGCTATAGCAGAGGTCTCAGATGAGATCAGGATGCTGCTGTGTTAGTCACTGAATATATTTGGTGTAAAAGACATCCCAAATACAAAAAATGCTATTAATATACAAAGATAGGAAAAAGTAAGTACAATTAACCTAACTTTAGAGACAGTTCTCACACTTAGGTTGAGCTGTGTGTGACCTTTTTAATTGGGATACTTAGGCCTCCAGGCTGCTTTTTGAAAATGTTACCCTGTGTGAACTCCTGAAGGCTATACCAGCAACAGGGGGATCAGGTCAGCGTTGAGCCCTTGTTTCCACAGTTGCTCTTTATGATGTCCAAAAAATGAGTCTGAGCAGTAATTGAGTCTTCAAACAGAAGAAAAACTTTCTCTCACAGAAAGTCCATTTCCTTTAATCTGTTTGGCATCAAGCACATTTTAAGCACCTCTACAGCAATAATAAAAAATAAACAGTCCCACTGAAGTGGGTTTTCTGTGTACGTGTGTGTGTTGGGGGGGAGGCGGGGGGCAGGGGCGTTTCTGAAGTTTGTGCTGGAAATAGTAGAGATGTTGCGGGCTTCAGTGAGCTTGTAAAACCATTTGTGATTAGACACTTCTAAGTATTTTTAAGTATTATTTCATGTTGTATACTCTGAAGGAAAATTCTAGAATTACAGCTTTGCAACACTACATACTAAATGTACTATAGAAAAAACAACCATATTACCTCTTGCAGTGCATGATTTCAACAGCACTTGCAGTCACTCCTTAGAGTTTCTCTTCTTCAGAAACCGAATTACTCACCATCTAAATAGCTGAACTTTCATCTCTATAAATAAGATATTACAGCTTTGCATAATTCATTTAAAATGCTGACAAATAAGGATTCTCACTTGATTCTGAGTAGTTTTATTGTTCATTGTGATTTACTGTAGCAAATGTATTTGTTGAAGATGTAACATAGGACTTGCATTTTTAGTAACAGAAGACTTTAGAAGTAAGCAGAGTCCATAGAATTTTGCATTTTTTTTCAAGCAAAAAGTCTTTCTAACACCTTTGGAGAAATAATGTACATGTATAAAAAGGAGTGTGTGTTTTCATTTTGGTCATAAATCTTTTAGTAAAATAAAATTAAGAAGTAAATGTTTCTAGAACAGATCTCTGATCTTTCTCCTTGCATCAAGACAGCTTCTACTAGATTTGTCTTTGCGGCATCTTTCAAGCGCATCCGTTGCAATTCACCCAGTTAGGTCAGCCCTCATTGCCTGTGCTTTGATTATCCTCTTCACTGACAATTACAACCACTCTCTTACCTCCTTGCTTCTCATATTACTTTGCTTTAGTTTCTCAAAATGCTTCCACAAATAACACATGAATTATGCCACCACTGCTGTGACCAAATTCTCCCTCAGCAAAGCAGTCAGTTGAGATGTCTGGTCCTTGCTTTTTCATTTGTACATGTACAAATACAGCCACTCTCTCCATTTCCTCCCTAGGCTTATATAGCTAAAGAAACGGCCTCTCCCTCATGCAGCATTTGATCATTTTCTCTTTGTTAAAATACCTTCTTGAAACAAACTTCTTCCATTAGGCCTGTCATTGATAAGCCACTGGTAAGACAATTCTGTTTATCATCATCCTGTGTTGGGTGGTAAAACTGTCTATCAGAAAGTTAGCAAGTTATAGTCAGCCCAGATCTGCCTTCACTATGTTGATTCAAGGCCTTTTCTATTTTATTCACCCTGTATTACTTCTGTAACATTCGATTCTCAAAGTTCTTCACCTTTATTCGTTCATTTAGACACAGATGCTGCAGGCTGGGAGCTGAGTGTCAGTATTCCCGCTGTAAAAAAAGGAAACATCTGGTGCATAGAAAGGTTTGCTCTGGGCTTGTTTGATTTGCTCGGTGTCATTGAGCAGCGCATGCGTGTGACATGTTACAGGCTTAAGTGCAGGGGAGAAGTCATACAGGAAAGGGACCTGAGCTAATGAAAGAGTTTTGATTATTGAAAACTAGTTGAAAAAACATCATTGAGAAAAGCCTATTGAAAAAAGATATTGAAACCTGAGAGAGGGATGTGTACGGCCTAAGGCCTTCGTCTTCTGCCAAGATGTGGATGCACATTGGCAGCCAGTGCAGGCATCCTTGGGTCTCATGAAAGTATTTCACAAAGGTGTTGTGAAACTTTGATGACATTAGTGAAGGTTTTAACATTTGGATAAATGGGGATGCACTATTATTAGTTCATGGATTTGTATGACAAATTTTAGATCATAGATGATACTTTTTCTCAAAAGAGTGAAGTGGAAATAATTCATCAAATGCCACAGGCAATTTCTGAAGCAGGGAATAACCCCTGCTGAATTATTGTTTTTATTACTTATTCAATTTTTCTTGGATGGTAGCTCTAAGCTATAGCAAGAGTTTAGTATGAATTCTGCTGTTTCCAAGTGAAAATCAGTACATCTTCTGCTATGCTGTACAAATGCTGTGCACAGTGCTTTCCCACTCATCTGTATTATTTTTTAGGTAGATGAACAGCACTCAGACCCATAGTGACCTCCGACTTCCATAAATTCCTCTGAGATTTTTTGAGTGGATTAGGGTGGGAATAGAGTTTCAGAAATAAGTGCTTGTGCCCATAAGCTTGTAAGTTCATAGGTGCCTAAGTGTGAGTTTTCCAGTATGTGTGAAAGATACAAGATTTCACTTGCCTTTGCCTTAAGTGAGACTTATTGCATTTGAAAATCCCACTCTTCAGCATCTGATCATGATATTAGAAGAACCTGATGTTGAAAATTCTAAAACTAAATCCTTGCTCACATACTTCAACCGACCTGGTTTTTAAAATTGTTAACTATGCAGCATCACCCAGTAAATGAAGATCAGTACCACTTATATATCCAGCCTGTGACTGGGTTGTAAGAATCTAACTTAGTGATCTTTTTTTTTTTAAAATACCAGGCCATACATTTTTAAGGCTTTTTAAAACAATCTTGAATGCTTGATGGTTTTGAATATCCAATTTGTAATCAAGAGCCTTCTGAGTCAGTGGTCATCATAAGGGATGTGTAATGTTCTTCTCTTTATGTGCTAGAGATATATTGAAAGGAAGATATCTTTCAGTAAGGTAGGTTAATTTTTTTAGTCACTACTCAATAGTTGGCAAGTTAGAATTTCAATAGGAAAATTTCCATTCAAACGTGTGCTTTTGAGAGTTAAAAGCTAACAATCAAAATTTGTTCACTGTTTTTTTCTCTTTAATCTTGCAAATAACAGCTTCACAACCTGACCATCTCAATGTGAGGTCCTAGATTGCTGTTTAGAACCCTAACAGTGGTATTTGCAAAAATATCCATTTTACCCCTGCAGCAGTGGTGTGCATATATTTTTGCAGAATGACTAGCTCATCATACAAACAGATATTTAAATGAAGTTATACAATCTTCCAGTTCACATGACAATTTTGCTAGCACTAGTGTGAATTTTTTGCAAGGTTTGCACCCACTTTTGGAACAGCTTTGTTTTAAAGACTAAGCAAACCAGAACGATAATTATTGATATGTATTTTTATATTTGCTTTGATTGTTTAAAACAAATTTATAAAAATGCCAGGCTAAAGCCTGTCTTGTCACCTTGGAGTAACCCAGTGATGAATGATATATATATATAAACACCAAAATATCTTTTATACTCTCTCTCCATTTAGAAACATTTCTTCCTCATGCTACTTACGATGCAGCCAATAAATCCCTCAACATACTGGGATGGGAGTGGCATATAACTCTAATTTCATTTTGCTTTTAATCTTTGCATTTCCAAAACAAAACAACGACCCAGATAGTCACTATAATGGCCCACATTTCTTGTGACTCTCTCTCTCTGACCCTTAAAGTATTGTGGACATTTCACTTGCCAGTCCTACTGAAATCCAAGTGTCAAATGACCAACTTCAAATCACTGGCTGGCCCTCTTCTGACCGGAACGCCAGGCTTCTCTCTTTGCATTGCAGTGAAGTTTTGATCTTGAGATATCGGGTCAAGATACAGCTACACCATGGGCTGCCAGCAGTTAGATGTGATAAACACACTTTTACTGACCAGTAATTGCCAACTGGGCTACAATCTCTGTTTGCCATGCTATTTGCCATCACTGACTTTCTATTTCCTTTTACTCTCTAAGAAAGACTACTTTGCTGTAGAAAAAAAACCTAACTCCATCTTTTCTGCCCTGTTGTCTTACTTGAGAATGGAGAAGGGGATTCTTTCAAACTTCAGTTGATAAGCCTGGATTTGTTTTTACATATGTTTCTTTTCCAGCTCTTGAAACTGCAATATACCATACATAAAGTACTGACGTTTTAGTCTACTTTCATTAAAATCTCAATCAAACACCACTTGGCTTTGAAGTAAGCTGTCTATACTGCCTGTGTGGTTGTGAGTGTTTTGGGGGCTATAAGTATAGAGGTAGGCTTACTTTTCAGTTCTAGTTCTTAGAGGTCATAGGGTCACAGGAAAATCCAGGTTGGATGGGAGCTCAGGAGATCTCCAATCTCCTGCTCACAGCAGGGTCAGCTATGAGATCAGGCCAGGTTGCTCAGGGCTTTCTCCAGGCAGGTCTGGAAAACCTCCAAGGCTGGAGACTGCACAGCCTCTCTGGGCAGCCTGTTCCACTGCTTCTCTGTCCTCTTGATGAAAAAGGTCATCCTTATATCCAGTCTGAACTGCTCTTGTTTCAACATGTGCCCTGTGTCTCTTGTGCTCCTACCATGTGCCGCTGGGTACAGCCTGGCTCCTTCATCTTGATGACCTCCTTGCAGACACCAGCAGACTGCTGTTAGGTGCCCCTGAAGCTGCCCCTTCTCCAGGCTGAACAAACTCAGCTCCCTCAGCCTCTCCTCACAGGGCAGGTGCTCCAGCCCCCCACCATCCTGGTGGCCCTCTGCTGGGCGCACTCCAGTTTATGGATGACTTTCCTGTATTGGGGCTCCCAAAACTGGATGCAGTGCTCCAGGTGTGGTCTCACAAGTGCTGAGTGTGTACTGGCCATGCCCCTGTTAATACGGCCCCGGACGCTGCTGGCCTTCTTTGCTGCCAGGGCACGTTGCCGGCTCCCGTTCAGCTTGCCGTCCAGCAAGATCCCCGGTCCCTTTCAGCCAGTGGGTCCCCAGCCTGTATCGTTGCAGGGGACTCTTCCTTCCCAGGTGCAGGGCTCTGCATTTGTCCTTGCTGAATTTCATCAGGGGCCTGCCGACCCCTTCCTCCAGCCTGCCTAGGTCCCTCTGGATGGCAGCCCTGCTCTCGAGTGTATCAGCTCGTTGCCCCGATTTTGTATCAACTGCAAACTTGACAAGAGTTCACTCAGTCATCTCCTCCAGGTCATTTATAAAGACGTTACATAGGTCCTTAATTTTAAAAATTGGAAAAATATTTTAATAGACAAAGTATAGAACACTGAGAAAGCCATTATAATCTCTTTTTCTTGTCCTTAAGTTATATTGCAGTTTGTTGTGTTGTCTGTTCCATAGTACAGTATCTGATTTATTCTGAGCTGAGAATGTGCAGGCTTTCAGAAGTTTGCAAAATTTGCTTTTTGCTATCATGTAAGCAGTGCATCCTGTTGAGCAAATATAGATTGGCCCCATGAATATGACATTAGTTTATAGGCCACTGACGAAGGGAGTTGATAAGATCCCTTCAGTAGATCAAAACATGTACAACTGTATACAATGCTTCATTTTCATTTTTCAGGACATCACAGGAAGCTGAAAAATTAGTGTTCTAGCAAAGGAAAAAATGTAGTACCTTAGCCAAAATATTTAAACACTACTGATTTCAAAATATCTGTCTGTGCTCCTTTTGTGGCCTATGCTTGGCATTGAGAAGGGATGGCACCAAGCAAGCAAACAAACAAACAAACAAACAGCAGTTTTCATTAAGCCCCCCGAGTTCTGACTCTGCCCCTCCTTCCCGGGTTTGTCTAGCCACTGAGTCATTGAGCGTACAGTATTGTGTAACTTTCGTTTCTGTGGAGGCTTGTTATATTAGAAAAATTGTTCCAAAGAAAGCAACAATTATGACATAAGCACATCTGGCTCTTGCAAATTATTCTTTATTAAGCTTTCATTTAATTACATGTGCTGAAAGGTCTGCTTTTGATTACTGTAATTTTTTTTATTTGTCCATCTGAATGATAGTAATGTTGGAAATTACATACAAACCACCTGGCTTTTTTCTCACTAATAAGGCAAAGTTTATATAGATTTATGTGCAGAAGAGGGATTAGGATCTTCCCTGTTTATGGCAGAAGAATTATTGCTGATGCTAATTCAAGGTGAGGGTTTAAATTTGGTCACTGGAAGGAAATTAAACCTATTTGATTTTTTTTTCAGGAAACACTTCAGATTGGTAGGAATAGTTTACTTTAATATACACATCTCTTATGATGTTTCAGGTAAACTTTTTGAAAAATTGGATGCATATTCATATGGGTGTTTTTGTATTTTCATTACTATTTACAGGAATTTGTAAGGCCTACATTCTTATTAACATTCATAGAAGTTAAAAATCTCTGTACAGTGAGATGGAAACACACCCTGTTGTCTCTTTTACCTTTCATTGCTATCCAGAGAACATTCAGCATTGCATTTCAGTAGCAAACGATTCACGTGTCAGCTCCCAGTAGAGGTTCTGTAGTTGATGGATAGTTTCTGGGTAAGTAGACAAAGGCCTGAAGCATTAATTGTTTTTGACAGGGGTTGAAAGCTCTTTCTTATAAGCAGTCTTATAATATTGCCAATTTTTTTTGCATATTTGGGCACAATATAACTTTTTGCTCTTTGCTGTGACACTCATTAACAAGAGGGGGGAAAAAACAGCTAAAAGTCAAATTAAGAAAAAAAGGCATTGGTGTGTCTGGGTCTCAGAAACTTTCTAGGTTTTTTTTTTTCCTCTTTGCAAATAACGAGAAGGAAAAACTATAAAATGCTGAAAAAATTCTCTAATTCCTTTAAGAGAAGAAACAAAGGACAATAAAAATTGTGTAAACTTACTGTTTCTCTTTTAGGAATGTTGCAGGAATATACTGTATATCTTCTTTTCTTCCAGCAACTGTATGCAGCTCAGCTGGCTAGCATGCAAGTTTCTCCTGGAGCCAAGATGCCATCTACTCCGCAGCCACCAAATACGACAGGGGCGCTCTCACCCACTGGCATGAAAAATGAGAAGAGAGGGACCAGCCCGGTAACTCAAGTTAAGGTATTTTTCAAGGAAGAAAAAAATGGGTGTTTGAAAAGGGCAGTGAAATTAAAGGGTCTACGTAATTGTTTTAACAGTTGGAAGTTCAACCACATGAAAGCTGTTCAATATTCAAATAAAATGTTCATTTTTAGTGCTGTATTATCAGTACAGAGAATGGAAGAGAAAGTATTTGCTTCTTGCTTCCAAAAATATCAGGCATCCCTCTTCCTACCATGTGCATCAGTGCAGATTCATCCCTAAAATGTGACATTCTCAAGATTTCAGTTTGCAATCTAGTAATGTGCCTAAATAGCGTCCATTTCATGCCTTGTTTCAAATCGAACATTTGAATATCTTAAAATATGGTGCTAGCTTACATTGTTAGGGCAAGAGAGACTGTAGATCTTCTAATTATTTTACAAATTCCAAGCTGTACTTTCTCCACAGTTTTGGAAAAAGCCTCCCATAAAAATAAAATGCAAGTCAGGACTCCGGGGAAAACATTGTGTCAGAGCAGCTAGGTTTGACTCTTGCTGATTTTGCAGAGCTGCTGACAAGCGGGCTGCTCCGCGCTGGTGCTGTGCCCTTGCTGAATGCTTGTGCCTGCTCATTCTCACTTGCTTAGAAGCAGGCAGCTACAACACGAACATCGGGCACCCCTCGAAATCTGTGGTGCGGCTAGTCCCTTTGGGGGGAACTGGCTTGCTTTTATTGCTATGTTTTCCCGTGGTTGTTCTGAGTTTCACGAGAGCAAATAACTTGGAAAACAATTTACTTCAAACTATTAAATTCCTATTTGGGGGAAAAAAAGCATACAGATACTTCATCATTTTGAATGATAGCACTGTAGATGCAGAAATATTGAAATAGATCTAAGGAAGGTATATAGTGACTTTCTGTTGAGAGAAAATGTGGTTTTTGGTAATTACTAAAGCCATATAGGCACACAAGTCTTAGTCTCAAATCAGCCTGGGAAGATTTTACTCACCTGAGGTGAGGGTTTCTTTTTTTCATTTTTTGACACGAGAATAAAATATCATTCGTTTTTTCATTATCATCAATCATTGTGGTAAAGTGTGGGTGAGCAGATATTTCTGCCTGGGCTGATAAATTTCCATGACACTTTTTTGCTAGGCTGAGAGTACTAATAAATAAAAACTATTCCATTATGGCCAGATCTAACATTTGTTTAGCAAAGCATTCACTTTACTTAACTGTAGATACATATTAGTCTAATATTTTACCTCTTGTAATCCAATGCCAGGCTTGAGAGCAGTCAGTGAAAGTCACTGCAAATGCAGAGCTTGTTATGGTCAATACAGAAGCCACCAAAAGCAAAGGCCAACTGTTTCAGCAAAGTTGCCATAGTACAGCGATACCTAACACCAGTGATTTATGGTATTGAGAATATACTACTGACTACTTTAATGTGAAAAAGTAATTTCATAAGTGAGTGAGCCAAATGGATCTACACCAAACCAAACCTTTACTGTATGAGTAAAATTTTCCCTGGTTAAATTTAAGCACATATCTCCTTGAACCAAGGCCAATACCATTCCAGCTTTGTGGCCAGCTGAGTCCTATTACTGACTTGACCACATGCAAATTCTTGGGGGTTTCCCTACATAATTTAACTTGAATGGACTGAAATATATGTTAATAAAAAAAGAAGCTTTTTTATACTTAGTTTATTAAGCACACTATTGCATTGAAAATATTAAAGGTAAACTAGAAGTGCTTACTGTAGACAAATACCAACAGATAACAAAAAATTACATATAATACTCTAATAAACTAGAATTTGTATGCTGTCTTTGCAAATACTGTTACCTTTGCAGGACATGGCAGTTTTGGTGGTCATGCGTTGCTTAACAAACCCTTTATGTATTTTGTTTATTTAAACAGTCATTTGTATGTAATGCTACAATACTATGTTCATTATTTATAGAACTACTGGGATACTTTTACAGGATTCAGATCTCTCAAAAAATAAAGATAGGTCTTTCAAGTCTGTGACCAGAATGCTTTCCAGCTTTTCAGTGGCTTCGCAGCAATGAGAATGCTCTCTACGAAGAACAAGCAAACAGGTTCTGGCAGTGGTCAGAGTTCTCTTCCCATGGTGGTATCATCAGTACTACTAGACAGAAAAGTATTTAGAAGTTGAATGTGGTAGCACAGGTTTGTATGTGTGCATGCTCACAGGCCCTGATCCTGCAAATGTAGTATTGCAAAAGGAGCTCTGGACTCTCACAAAACTTTGTTGAAGCCAGTCGGTGTCTGTGCAGGGAAACAGCTGCCAGTAAGGTGGCTGCAAAGCACAAGAAGGTACTGTGTGCCTTGCCTTGCAGAACTAGGCAGGGAAACCTTTGTGTTTCTGCTTTCACTTGGACTCTGAACAGGTGTGGGCATTTGTGTGCACTGCAAGGTCAGGGAAAATAAAAATGTCACACAGTTTTATGGAAATATTTCAAAGCTGAAAATACGATGGCATTATAAATACCTGTTTGTTACATTCGCCTGTTTAATGCATTGTGTATGATTACATGTACTTTGCTAAATCACCGCTTGACACTAAGGAGAATGGAAAAGATGAGCTAATGTAGTGTATTATTGTATTCTGTCATATATTTCTAAGCTTTGAAGTGATCACTGCTGTGTTTTAAAATATAGACCATACTCTCTTATAGTCAGCATAATTCTGCCTTGGGCATGTTTTAAATGAGAGATCTCTGTCTTACTGGGCTCTTTAATGACAGAAAAATCACTGTTTCACAGTTTTTCAAATGCTCTGTCTTGCTGGTTGCTAACATATTATGCAAAAGGGACAAGCCCAAAGAATGGGAAGGAGGTTACATTGTGAATATCCACCCTGATCAAAAAAATTAATTACTTGAATGAGGCTTCTTCCAAAAGTTAAGTGGTTTCTCAAGGTGCACTTATTCTCTTATAGCACTGAGACAAGATATATGTCAAAGAGTAAGTTTCTTCTGTAATTACTTGCATACAAAAAGTATCAAAATATAAAAGTATGCTGACACTGGATTTACATATCCATATGAAATATTCCTTGTCTTTATGAAAATAAACATACAGATACAGTAAAGACTGAATGTGGCAGAAATAATTACAGAATACAGAAATAATTACAAAAATATAAAACAGTCATGAAGCAGAATTGCATTTACATGAAATCTGTCAAAAATACATGACATACTTGAATAATAAAATACTGTAAAATATACAACATTAAATAGTATAAAATAAAGTATATTTTAAAATACATACAATATGAATTGATTAATGTGGTAAGTCAAGGAATTCAAATTCAGTTATCTTCCATTATGGGAAAACAGCATAAACAAAACATACACTCAAAATAAGATGTATGGAATATATAAGTCAGTAGCAGCATTAAATATGGGCCAAAGAACTGCCAGGGGTCTCCAAATGTTTCTTTCATAGAAGTACTTCTGATTGCTTAGTTTCTAATACATTTAAAATTAAGCTACATAACTTAATTTTATAGTGCCAGGAACTTTTCAAATCGAACCAATGCAAAAGCATTACTGAGCTGCTGGAAATTTTAAATAATTCTTTGTAAATGCCCTAGGTTAATTTAGTTCTCTGAAAACACATTAGGAAATTAAGCTGTAATGTGAGCTAACTCAAATTTTAATTTGGCAAAAAGAACGATCCAGCCACATACTTAATGTAAATAGAAGCATAACACTGAGAAATTAATGAGGTTTCCTTTCATTGAATCTTAAAGGAGGCAGATAATTAGCTTCTTTTGTTATTACTGCAGGAGAATGTGGTATTGTCTTGAAGGTGTAAAATAACTGCAGCTTGCAAAATGATGTGTTCATTTGTCTTTTTCTAATAATTATTTACATTAAACTCTTGTAGGATGAAGCAGCCCAGCCACTGAATCTTTCAGCCCGACCCAAGACAGCCGAACCTGTCAAATCCCCGACATCTCCAACACAGAACCTCTTTCCAGCTAGTAAAAGCAGTCCGGTGACTGTGACAAGTAAGAGCGGCATCCCCAGCCCCCTCGGTGGAGCTCTGGGAAGAGGATCCTCTATAGGTAAATCTGCCAGGGGAAAGGAGAAGCTGGTGTTTTTCCTGTGTGAAAATCTCAGCATGAGAACACTCAGAACATCTGATTTAAGTACATATCTGGATCTACATCTCTGTTTAAAATGAAAAAAAAAATCAAAAAAGGTTGTCAAATACCTCTTGTGTTCCAGGGACTTACAAGAGTAACCAAAATGATGCAATAGTGATATTTATCTACAGGAAATATGGCAAATGAATGTACAACGTAAGAAATATATCTATGTATGTATACATAAATATTTAATGCATATAAACGTGTATAAAGGTTTGTGTAAGTATCTTCTCCAAACACATCAATTAGGTGCATACATGCAAAGTTATCTTTTCAATTTTGGCCTCTGGGTTAGACAAACAAAAAAAATAGCTTTGCATGCATGCAGAGCCTGATTAGGTATTAGAAACACACACGTGATGGCCCCTGTGATTAATTCAGTCTAGTGAGACAGTGCACATACCTTAAACTAAGCATGTTTTTAAGCATTTTTTTGAACCAGGGCAAGGGAACATTCAGTATTGCTTACAGTAAACCAGAAGTTAGACAAGAAGGTAACTCCAAATGTGGTTGTCAGCTATTTAGCCCAGATATATCATTAGTTCTACCCATAACCACATTCTGAAAGAAACATAATCCTCAGTATTCTGAGTATTAAATTTGTTTTACCAGGACCATATTCTGAATATATTAATTTTTTAATAAAGACAAAAAGGCTTCAGTCCAGCTAATTCATATCCTTTTATTATTTGTTCATGCATCTGACATTTTTTTTTAATTCAGATAGTTACAGATAGGGAATTTTTGATCCATGTTTAAGATTCTTTAATTAAGAAATAAAGCTTCTAAATAATAATGAAACAAAACTGATCTGAAAACTATGTATGAAGACTACCTTAACCAGTCAAGAAACAGAATCAAGAGCTCTAAAATTTAATGATCACAGCCCTAAAGTTCAAACAGTAAATTTTAACAGTTACTAAATACTTACTACAAACCACTTATTCACACTCTGTAGTTCAAGTGTACTTGTAAATATATAGAAACACTTGTGAATAATGAACAGATATATTAAATACATACATTAAATATATAAAAATTACAATTTGTTCCATTCTCAAAACACTTGGGAACATCATGATCTCTAAAAGTTTCTGCAGAAAGATAGATATTCTTCCTGTCAATTTATTTCTGGCTACCACTACAGTAGCTAGCATTAGAAAGCGGCACATCTGTTTGAACTGAAAGACCATTCTAGTGAGATGGATAGGCAAGATAGGCCTAGGATGTGAATATTTTTAATGTAAAGACATAAAAATTTTCCTCTTGGTCCTAAAGTATAAAAGAAGCCTGGGGGAAAATTGTCAAAACTCAGCAGGAAACATGGGAGCTTCTGCTCCATTTTTTAGATAAATTGAGGTGATTGGGAGTCTAAATCTTATTACAAGTCAGACAAATTTTGTTCGCAACTCATTTAGGCTCCAAAAGGGAACTTAGGTGGCTAACTCATGCCCAAGAAGAGCAATTGCTGCTCCCTAACATGAAGTTATTATGAGGAGTGCTTCAGTTCTGACAGAAAACATCACAGTTTGATCACATCTATTCTCATCTAGAGAATCAGCTGCCCTAAATCCTAACTTTTTGATTTTAAGAGAATTTAGGGTCCTTTGTGGTTGAGATTTGCTATATATTCCTTAGCTGAACTGCAGTGGAATCAAAAGAATTGAAGCAAGTAGGAAAATTATCTTGAAGAAGAATTCCAGGTCTTAGCCTGTTTGCTATTTTTTTAGTGGAGTGTTACTAAGTTCCCAAATCACACTAGAGCTTTTATAAAAGACATTTGCATATCAGGCAGGATTGCTCAAAGTTCCTATCCAGCAGGTATATACATGATATAGATATGGGTATATGTATATTCACAGATATATCCATGTTCTGTATAATGGAAACTCCCATAAAAGTACAGGTGGATCAAGTTAAAGGTTCCCCACAGCAACATGGAACTACCAGTCACCGAATAATTGTTGTCTTTTGGTCTAAAATCAAAAAGTATATCTGGGGTACTAATCTTTACCTCTAAGATGTATTTTAAGATGCCAGGGAAATGTTTCATGTGAGTTTGCTCTATGTTTAAAAGGTTCTATTTCTGTCCAGCATGCGTAATAGAAAATAAATAAATATTTTCTCTTCACTTTAGACTCATGTTAAGGTTATAACATGCTCTGTCCCCTGCTATTAACTGTAGATGCTCTTTCTGAAATTGGAAGCTGAATATATGGAGCGATGGTTGTCTCTTGATAAAGAAATTCTAAAAATTGACATGTACTTCCATGGCCAAGTAAATAAGATTTCTTTCTCCTTCTTTGTTCATTTTTTATCTCTTAAAATTTCAAAGGCTGCCCACTTAAGCTTCAGACTAGTGTTACGTTAAACATATTTAACCTTAAACTTTGAGTCCATGGGTCTGTTGCTACATATCAGGCTATGTCAAGGTTTCAGTGGTTGTATTTATAACATAGCAAAACCAGTGCACAGGCTAATCAGTCAAGTCTATAGATTAATTCAGCCTTCAAAAAGACAATTATCACTCCTCCTCCTCCTCCTCCTTCTGCAGAAGTTAGTCAGCTCTAAGTGGATGAGAGCTAGATTTTGATATGGATGGTTGCCTAAATAAAGTGTGTTCTGTTTATAGATATCCTTTCCAGTCTTAACTCACCTGCCCTATTTGGGGACCAGGACACAGTAATGAAAGCCATTCAGGAGGCTCGAAAAATGAGAGAGCAGATCCAAAGGGAGCAGCAGCAGCAGCAGCAGCCGCATGGTGTTGATGGAAAATTGCCCTCCATGAATAACGTGGGTCTAAACAACTGCAGGAATGAAAAGGTAATGTCTCCTATTGCCACACTGTCTGTCATTCATTCTTTTTTTTTTCCCAGCAAACAGCTTCTTATTTTTATATAAAATTTCTTTTTTACAGCTTTTAGCCATCTCTGATTTTACGTTAAATACAGCTTGTCACTTCAGAGTGCTGTGCCACAAACTTCTCTACCTTTACATGACAGCATTCAAAAGACCAGTCCTATGCACTACACATGGTTAAACATGCATATGACATGTGGAAAAGTAATTGGGTGAAGCTAGCATGGTCTGTGGTCATTAGATTTTGAATGGTGCTTTTGAGGATGATTGGCTTGACAAATATGACAGAAACACTATTTGTGTACTAGTGTGGTTGAGTAGTACAATACCATTGAACATATGTGAGTGTGCTTGAATCTGTGACTCAGATTCAACAAGGTATTTAGGCTCGAAACAGTGCTTTTGGCTGTTGGCTTCAATGGGAAATTAGGGACCGAAGTTCTTTGTTGAATCTTGGCCGTAGTTTCCAAACAGTAAAAGGGCGATGGGGTCCCACAATAAAATGGTAAATTAGGGAAAGTGGGGAGAGAGCAAGGCCAGCATTGGACTGAGCAAGGTAACATTCAGTTTACAAAATAGCAGGATCATACACTGAAGGAGAGGAGCAGTTTTTGTCACATACACTGAAGGACTGCACGGAGGAAAAAGAGTTCTCTTGGAGAATTCTCTATATCCATGTAGTCCTGCTCTGTGGCCTTTCCAAGGTCTGGGAGAGCTGCTCGGGGAGCAGGTCCCTCTGTGTGTGTCTGAGCCAGTGAACGCTGAATCATGTAACTGGCTGAGCTATAAGGCAGCCCTTTGGATGAAAAATGCTGTTCTGTTGCCTTCCCTAGGGGTGGCTTTTCCTGCAAAAAATACAGTATGCATGTTATTTTCCACCACTGACACAAAATCGGTTACATACCACGATACTTATTGTACATTCCAGATTCCATATAACTAGAAAGGAAGAAGTATTTCTGCTAGTGCTAGTTTAAATGACAGCATTTAAAACTCACTTAATACAGATGGATACTATGAAAAACATGGAAACTGATCAAGCAGGCCATATTCAGACAAAACTCTAATTGTAAAGTCACTGTTTATCTTAACTAACTGAGAGGTAGGGTACTAAAGCCCAAGTTATAAAAATAAAATAAATGTCACACTTATGATCAGTATGAGGAGTTTATAAAATAATGCTTATTTTAAAATGTATTTTATGAGTTTCAGTGACTTGACATTTAAAAATATCCAACACACTGTAAGAGCTATTAAAGGAATTCTTAACATTTGATTTGACTTTGAAAAGTAAGTATAAAAACAGCATCCACTTACTTATCAAGTCTGCTCCCTGAGTATTTTCAGTACCACATTTACGTCTTGTATTGGATATAATAAGTTTCTATATCCTCTTTCACCTTTTATAGCAAAGCCAGTAAAGATTTCAGTGAATGATCTGGAATTTCTTTGTTGTGCAGGTTAATTGCAATACACAATTGCATGTAGGAACAACAGAGATCGACTTACAGGTTCCAGGGTGAGGTTGTATGTTAGGCAGTCAGAGAAAAGAAAATCTTTTTACTTGCAAATTTAGCAGAGTCAATGGGAAGCCTTTAAAAGTATAAACAACAGCATTCTCAAATGCCATCGTTTTGGGGGAGACTTTTCGGGGTAGCGCTGGTGATTTCTAAACTCTTAAGAATAAATTAGCAGTAAACAAATACGTTTTTAAATCTTTCAGTGTCCTTATATAATCCTGCACGTTTTATTTACTGTATTTACAGAATGAGCCATTAAGGCAGGAAAAAGTTTTAGGATATACTCTGTTTTTACTTTTGGCTTGTTAATTTGTCATTCTTGTTCTGTAGATGCAAGAAGGGCAGGGTTTACAAAAGACTGGCATATAAATTAGTCATTTTAAATGATGACATGTCCCCACTCTCTATTCTAAATAAAATAAAATAATTAATTCAAAGTCATGAATACTAAAGGAATGTATTTATATTTTATAGGAAGTATAAAATGTAGTAAAAACAGAAGCATACTTTGCACAAATAGCATTCTAGAGCACTCTTTTCTTCCCCTTTATTCTCCCCCATTTCAATTTTTACATTGATGATATATTCTTTTTACTCTAAAATGATGGGCAGGATGATCAAAATGGAGGGGGGGAATGATAGATCACTTCAGAAACAAAAACATAATTTTGCAATAATTGTAGGCCAAGAAGATGGTGTATAGTTTCTGTCATAATCCCAGTGAAGGTTTGATAGCATAGTTGCAATTTTGGATTGGCTTCTTTTGAAGAATCAGGACCCTGTGTTTTCAGAACCAAATTTTCAGAAATTGGCTTCAGGTAATTAGACTTGTATAAATGAGTAGCTAGAAGCCAGCACCAGAAAAAGATGACAAATTAATTGCCTGCAGCTGGTTTAAAAAAAGCTATTGAGTTCTGGTCAGTTACTGGTCTTCAAGTTCAGATAGTTGGTAATAGTTTGTTGTGCAAATGATTACGCTTGCAAAATTATGTACATAGCTTCAAAGCCTGAACTCAGGCCTTTTTGAAAATGTGTCACTTAAATCTCTGAATGCTTTGTATTTGGCTAGAGACACAGAATTAAAAATCGCCTCTGTTCATATTCTGCTGTTCAAAAAAAATCTACAAAGCTCTGAAAGTGCTCACAGAGCTTCACTCATCAGAAGGAGCAAAACAAAAGCATGCTGGATTCTGGCACAGTCAGACTTTGAGATTTGATAAAGCATTAAGGATTGGCTATACTTTTAAGGCAATATCATTCTAGAAATATCTACATTTATACTGTTATTTTAGTTTGTGCAAACAGGGGATAAAGTTGCTACGGCAGAGCTGGCTTTTTCTACTGTACCTGGTGCTGTTCAGGTGTAGGCAGACCTAGGAAAGAAAGGAGGAAACAGTGTTAGTGGTTTCGGAGCATAAAGAGAAACATCGGTGAAGGGCAGGGAATTCAGAAAATTCAGAAAATTCAGAAAATAGTGTACAGAGCTCAGTTTGTGTGGTATGAGCAAAAGCAAAATCATATGAAGATTGGCTTTGTTCAGAAGATACGACTTTTTTCCAGTCAAGCCATGTTTACCTTCAGCAAAAATGAGTGCATTAAAGTACTTAAACAGAATTTGCATTACTAGAGCCACTTGCATTTATTTTAGTATTTCAGACTAGGATGATTGCCTTGAAAAGTTGCTTTGATTTAAAGCTTTAAATGAACCTGAAGATACTATATAATTTATAAGATATCTAATGTTGTATTTAAAAGGGTCAGATCTTATCATTTTTTGTGCATAAAGCATGAAAACACTGATAAAAAAAATTCAGAAAATCTTTGTAGAAAAAATATAGGCAGAAATGTGTTAATATTCATCGGAAGAAAATATATGAGGTCAGGACAGAACATATATCCACTAAATAACTATGCCCAACAGACCTGCTAGACTCAAGGACACCTCCCCAACCCAATTTCCTTATCCATGAAGCATATTCATTGAGAGGAAGGGAAACAGAATTTGATATAAAATTTTTACATTTATATTCCATTCCCACCATTTTTCAGATTTTCAGGCAACTGTATATTTGCAGTAGGAAACAGAATTAGACCCTAAAAGATACTACCTGAGTCATCACCTACTTCCTGGAAATTGTGGTACTTTAGCACCTCTTATAATGAGCCTCTTATTCCTTTCTTATTTCTAAATCAGAATTATTACAAGTTGAATCTACATCATTTATCCTACTTTAGACCACAGCTTGTATGCAAAATGTGTACATTCTTAAAAACATGTATTATTTACCCTTGGAGATGTTACAGTCTATTGATCAAATCCATGTTTATGCACTTGGATTTGACTTGATAAGCCATAACGACCCCTTTGGAGGTGTTATGGTCTGCTGTATTTAGGGACTGTTTTAAATATGTGGATTATTGACACAATAGAGTGTAACAACTCCTCCGGAGCTGCTACGCTTCATCATTTATATGAAGGCACTGCACATGCGTGCAAACTTGGCCTGATAAAAACACTTCAGGAAGTCTATGTAGAAAAAGTTACTAGTCATGCATAATCTCCTTTTGACTGCCTGCAGACCTGCAATGACTCCCTCATTGTGTTACTTTTTTCTAAATGCAAGAAGTACTGGGTTATGGTGCCAGCAGTTTCTTACCATTTTTTTTCTCCCCATATATTCAGTATTGTAGACAGAACAACTGCAGAGGCCGGAGGAGATGCAGTGTCTTCTGCAAGTGCCAGGTACTTCTCAAAGAACCGCTGAGAGAAGCACCAGCTATTCTTGTTATTAGGCATTTCTCAACTCAGTTAAAAAAAACACAGTTAAGAAAATACTTTTCCTACGTTCTATTACCTTTTCTCCTTTTAGTGAAAATACTCATGACTATCCTTAAATTTTGAACATGAATAAATTGGTCATAAGGGCCTTATGGATTTTTATAAATCATTATAAATAAGTGGTTTAGATATGCAAGAACCGATCCATTCTTTTTTGTTCTTACCTTTTAAGAAAATCTTCCTATAGCCTTTTTTTTTTATTTTGTTACTTGTAGAAGAATTGTTAGTTGTAACTAGTAAATAAGAGGTCAATACTTATATTTCAGTATACTGGGAAACAGACAACAGAAACTGTAAACATTCAATTAAATTGTTATTTCTGTTGGTTAACTCTTAATTCTACTTGTAATTAAAGGACAAATACCTCACAGTCAGGCCAAATAAATGGATAGCAGTATCAATAGCAAATGAGTAGTTTTGCAAAGTTGTTACTTTCATTGTGCTATTGTCTTGAGAGTCTTTGTTCTCACCTGCGATTTAAAAATTAGAGAAAAAATTTAGAAATTCTGTACTCACCTGCGATTTAAAGAAGATCCCTCCCCAGATAGCTGATATTTAAGTTTAAATTTAATTTCAGTTTAAATATATATTTGTAAATTCTGTAATAGAGAATCTGGAACTGTATAAAGAGAAAAAGAACGACACTGATTTAGTTAAGGAGCTGCTAGTGTGGTCTCACTTTCTTGCAAGAATATAGGCAATTTATTCACCTCAGTGGGTGTGTATTCCATCTGTCTAATGAAAATCTTATTTCCACAAAGAGACACTGCACCTGAGAAACTGTTTTTCCTGAATAGGGCATTCGGCTCAGCCGGCGTGTCTTTCCTGGGGAGGTTCTGAGACCGAGAAGGTATCCACACATTGCCTGGGGAGACCCCCTTTACAGGCCCATCGTTTTATAACAGCTAAATGACTTGTCAAGGTTAAATGCCCAGAATTGGGAAAACTTTAAAATCCAAATCCCAGCGGTCCTCCTAATTCTTACATCCCAAATGCCCTTTATGCTTTATGGTGAATTTGGCCAATTTAGTAATCTGCTTGTGGCTGTGAGTAACTTATAAGGAAAGATTTTTTTATATTGGGTGTTTAAAGTTAACTTCCTAAGGCCATATTTGGGCACTTTAGTATAAGTTTCCTCATTTTTAATAATGTTGAATGCCCAGTATTTCTGCTGAAAGCCTATTTAGTGGTCCATGCTTTGAAATCCATTATTTTTATGTTAGGTGCATGAATATGGATTTGGATCTAAGCTCAGTAGTTTGAAAATCCTGTGCCATTAAATTTTGTTCTAAAAATTTTATGTTAAAAAAAAGAAACTAAATATAAAAATATTTTATTCTAATTTTTTTTGAAACTGCGGTATTTTGCAATTTCCTTTTTTAGGCTTAGTGCTTATCCTAGCTAGATGAAAAATTTGCCTTCGTTTTATATTAATGTTTCCTTAATAATTTTGAAAGAAAATGATTAGTGACTCAAATAAAAGTTTTCTTAAATACCTGTGTTGTAGGAGCCTAAGTCCCGCCGAGGTAGCTCTGAAAATCTTACTCCTAGACAGACAAGCAGCTTTGTGGGTGTCTATACAGCAGTAGTCTATTTTCAGTGAAATTCAGTAGCTTTGTATCCTTCTCCAGCACTTTTTACGATTATTTGGGCAATTCAGAATTTCAGCTGATGTAATACTGCCCCCTTTTATTAGAACTGGAAAACATGCTGGACTTCAAATACATAGCTTTGTAGCTCGAGAAATTCTGTTTAGTTGTGCTGTTGATTTCAATATTTGAATTTGCATGATGAGATAAGGCATGAAATCAATACTATTTTATAACAATAAGTGAAAAAACCCATAACAATTCTGAGCAACTTTTTTAGCAGGGTGTACTGTGTGTGTTGTGACTGGACTTCCTAGGCAGCACGTCACCCCGGGGAGTTCCCTGGGTTTTTCTGAGATGCGCAAGGTGTTGATGAACAGGGACTGTAGTGTTTAGATGAATTTCATTGTCATATGTGCTCGCATTGGTTTTCTTAATCAGTGTGTTTATAGGATAACAATAGGGCACAATGGGCCTTGTTTTTTGCTTTTTATTTTTCTATTCTGAGGCCTGATCGGGAATTAGATGCATCTTCAAATAGCTGAATGATTTTAATATCCCTCAGACACGCAGAAGTGTTGCAGTGAATTTATCTTTACAATTAGAACTTTAAAATGCATTTTAAATGAAATTCAAAACAGAGCATCTTGGAGAAAAAAAAAGTGATCCCTGAGTCTCCAGCCATGTCTTTTAAAGAGAAATGTTTCTATTATAAACAAAAAAAATCTGACTTTCGATATAACACTGAGGTCTGCACTGTATCACTAGCTTTTGTAGGTGTCACAGGAAATAAAATCAGGCTTAGAAATTGTACCTATCTTCATGGAAATATTTTGCTTGATCTCTAACTGTATATTCAGGGAGGAAGGTGATGGAAGTTGTAACTGCAGATGCACAGAAGGGCCAAATGCAGCCATAGCACTGTACTCGGATTATTGTAAGAGTTACAAGAGGAAAATGCCATTGCTCCCATTAGCCTCTCTAAAAGAACATAGCTCCATTATCAAGGCCAGCTTTATAATGGGAACCAGGTGCAAAAGGTTGTGGGTATGAAATCTTGTCAAGTCTGTTCCTCCAGCTCGAGAGCGAGAAATATTAAAGCTGCACATGAAATGTTAACTTTCCCTGTCTGTACATTACATTGTGATTCAGTCTTTAATTGATCACATGCTATTACTCAATTGCTGTTACTATTTACACCTAAATATTTATACTCATGCCTGCTAATATACCTACTGGAATTTTTTTCAGGTTTACTTTTGTATGCTGTATGCAGGCAGACAAAAAATGATGTATTTGAAATTTAAACATTAAAAGTACACGTTCAGTCAAGCAGTGGAACTGACAGTGAAAAGACACAAGGAAACACTGCAAAATCCCTGGCATATATAGGTGACCTAAACTGCAGATAAGTTATCTTTGGCACTAACCTACTATGGCTCCAGATTTGCACCTATGGAAGGATTTGCTGTACGGACCTTTACTTTTAAGCCTTTTGCTCAATTGCCTTACTTTCCAGAATTGTCTCAACAAAGTTGGTAGTTTGTGCATTCGTGCTCCAGTATAGTAAAAATGCAGTTAAATGCTTAGTCCCCCAAATTATATGGATGCTGCTTTAAAATAAAATCTAAATTATTTGTCTATTGGTTAAATTATCAAAATCAATTAATTAAATGAAAAGAATGCAAACTTTGGAAAGTCTGATTCACTGAAGCTGTATTGGACCATACTTCATTAAAAATAGTTTGACCAGTTCAGCAGTGATGTACAAATGTAAGAAAATGCACCTAAACATAAGCAACTTTTGTGAAACACTATTATTTGAATAACTATATAATTATACTTTATATATTGAAGAAACCTCCTGTATTAGGTAAAATTTTCAGGTTTTTATGCTTCCAATTCAATCGCAACAGCCTTTGACAATAAAATACTGTTTTCAGGAAAAGAAACCCACACATTCTTTTGCTGTTAATTGCTAGTTTTACATTTGAATATTGTCTAATAGAGTTTTTGCCACTACTTGTGCTTAACAGTATGTTTGCATGGTGGCTGAAGACAACTATGTTCTTTTGATTTCTATTCTCAGGGCTAGCTGAAGGGTTGCCTAGCTGCAGGTTTAAAACTTCATTAATAATAATGATGATGATGATTGTAGTAATAATAATAATAAKAAGAAGAAGAAGAAGAAGTGGTGTTTGGCCCCTTTCTTCTGTCTCCTTTCCAGCACAAGAAAAAATGCTGAATACGCTGCTTTTCCACTCACATGGGGTATTTCCTGTAGAAAGGATAAAAGCTTTGTCCTGTTTTGGTCTTCTCTCTTAAATCTTGGAGCATCAAAAAATCCCAAAGGGGCAGAATTAGATTAAGATGGGTCCTGGAGGTGAATGTTGAAAAATTTGCACAAACCAATGAGGATAATATTTCCCAGAGGACGATGTTCTGCCATAAAGGATTGTGTCTTTGTGATGACTGTAACAGCATAATGATTATATCTTCTTATGTACAATCCATTTCCTAAGCTATTCAAGAGAGTTTGCAGACATACAGTGAAATGTATTCCATGTTTTTATTATGCTTCTCCACAAAAGAATAAAGATAGGTTGAGAATTACTGTTCGAACATTAATTCCCTGGGACAGGAATATATTCATTGATTTAAATTGTGGGTCAGAATGGCAGCTGCAGAATCCTATCATGTCACTTCTTCACTTGCTCTGAGAACTACCAACTACATTTGCATGTTATTTCACACTTAGATACAGGCACCAACATCCACAAAAGTTACTGCTATTTGTTTCCAGGCTCTCTCTGTGTATTCCTTTAAGTAAATGCGCAATACCAAATGCATTACCCGTATAACTCCATTAATTGCAATAGATTAAGTACAGCATGGATAAATTGGGATTACTTTGCCTGATACTTCATTACTTTCTAAAATTAAATGTCTCCTGTTTCTCAGGTATCATTAGGCTGCATCAATAGGTATGACAAATTGAAATACGCTCCTCGTTGTTGTAGGATATTTACTCAGCTGCCTGTTTGTGAGTTTATACTCTGTGCAGGCTTAACTGTTTTGCTTCAAACAAAAGAATAAGCATTAGCAGGTAAAATTGTCTTCTTTCATCTCATGAAAAGACTTGAGCAAACAATGCAAAACGGTATTTGCAAATGTTTGTTTGAAATCTGATTAATGGAATTTGGCCATGCTTATTCCTTCCTTTGTTTTCTTTTCACAAATATTCATGCAAACGGAATTTTATTTCTATGGGTGTATTTGCATATGAACATGGACATTTGTGCACAATTACAGACATTTGCTGTTTATGCCCAAATTGCTCACCCCCTGCTCATAAAAACGGAGGCTTTGATTCCACACCCTCTCCAAACTCCGTGCTGACCGAATGAGGAAGGCAGTAACAGGGGGCTGGTCCAGCCCTGATACAGTGCTGAGGTTAATTACAGATCTTTGCAGTGATCACAGAGCCTCTGCAACGATTTAACCTTGGGATCTTGCAGACCTTGCTACACTGTGTCTCACCGCTGCCATCTTTTTCCTTCCTATGCTGTGCCGGAGGCAGGTTCATCTCTTTTTCTATGGCAGTGAAGGTAATGGGTGCGGGAGCTGATAGCTACACGTAAAGGCTTTCTACTCCCTAGGAGGTCTTCTGGCTGAGGGAATTCCCAGTTGCTCTTTCCAGGCAGTTTAAGGCAATGTTAACTATTATCATAAGTCAGACATCAAAAACAATGTAATTTGTCTTAGGTGACCAACTAGAGCATAAACCACAAGTGGCAAACTATTAAGCATTTAAGTGAATAGTTCATGCATAACTCATAAGTTAGACTGAACACTTAAGAGTTACTCATACATGTATAGAAATTGCTGATCCTCCAGGGATAGTTTGAAAAGATAAGAAAGACTAGATTTGTTGGATAAATTGTTTGCTGTGCATAGCTTGTCCAGCTGTAGTCACGTAACGCTAACTCAGTAAACAGGCCTATCTCAATTGGAAATGTGTAACAGGGTAATAATAAATGATCTTCAACATCAGATTACTTGTACTAAAATCATGCTCAAGTCATAGTAAGTTGTTATAACACTATTTAAAACCTAAAGTATGCCTAACCCACAAGCTGAAATTGCCCAGCTTACATCCTGAAAATCTACAGACAACATTAATTTCTCAGTATTTCACTTTTATGCCTGTGGCCTCTAACATGTTGCAAATGCCTCTATAAGAAAGGCTGGAAAAACATATCAAATTTCCGTTCTCTGCCACGTGCTGACATTCATTAACTGAGGGAGAACACTGAGACAAGGCTTTGGAGAGATCTCCTCTTCACCTCCACCCATTCTAAAGCAATTTGTTAAACAGCCAGGAAGAGAAGTGGACACTTGTGGTTTAATGTTAGACCTGTGTTGCTCATGTGGCTGTGTGCGTGCTTTCACTGTTACCTTGCCAAAAGCTTCTTGAGATAACAGTCAATGGATGCATTCTTATCCCACTGCCATTTTCTTTGCATCCCAGAGTTAAATTGCTAAGTGACAATTTCATTATATGGCTACTTTTCACATGAACTGTCTTTTTAGATAGATTGATTGATTGATTCTTGCTTAGTGCATCCTATTTTTACATGCTAGTTTCCTTCCATTTCTAAAGCACGGGAACACTCTTTGCTACGTTTCAGATGCCAGTGCGAATAGGAGCCATCACAGGGAGGGTGTGCATTAGAATGGTACACAAAGTGAGTCGCTGACACATCAGGTGCTGTGAAAATTCCTGTTTTGTCAAGGGTTGCCGAAACATATTCAGTTGCCGGCTCCTTGCCAGAACTGTGTTCCTTGGCTGATGCCAGTCAATCCCTTTGAATGCTCGTGAATAAGATTAGGTTGGCTGGCTGCACTCTTCCTCCCAAGGGATTCCCCTTTATCAAGGGATTACCTGCATGCTATTCTTTACATAAATCCTGTGTTTTATTCTCCAGTTATCATGCTRCAGGTCACAGTACATGATGGCTGTTAAACATCTTATTAATGAAGTGTAAGTCAGCTACTTGTTTCCTTTCAAAAAATAACTCAAAACTTACAAACTCTTTTTTGAGATTGTCCTGCAAAGTGTTCCTCCCAACTTCTTTCTCCCAAGCTTTACTTTTTCTTTCTCTTTGTAAGGAAGGAGCTGAGTGAAATTTAGTACAATTTTGGTTTTCAAGAAAAAATGCTTAGGTGAATATTTTCCTGAATATTCACAGTTGTAGATGACAATATATGGACACCTACCACTCCTCAGCACTAATCAGCATGCCCTGCTGTGTGGGATTTTCATTCCATTCAGTGCAAAAGCCATCTGTAGTTTTTCAGTATATACTCACCACTGTGGACAGGTGAATGGAATGAACTGCAGTATGGGAAACTTGTACTGAATATGTGAATTATCCTCAAAGGGAGGGAGAGCAAGTGTACTGTTTGCTTAGTTAGTGTATCAAGTGATTTCCCTTTATCTCAATCCACACCATGTTTCCGTAGCTACCTGGGAATATTTGTTATGAGAACATATGGAATCCAGGAAAGGGGGAAAAAAGCACCCAGATTTCCCTTTCAGGACCCCTTTTAAGCTGTCCTAACGTAAAGCATTTGCTGTGTTGAGGATGGATTTCAGCACATGTGCCTTTCTGAATCAGGACCCACATTGCTCTTTCATTCTCCAGCTGTTCTGAGATTCCCATGCTTGTGATATTAGGAATGCTCCTGATATGATGCAAATTATCGTTTAGGTACTAGAAGTCTCTCTCATTCTCTTTTCCCAAGAGATGGGGAAATTTTCCTGCAGTGCTTGCAGTGGACTGCAAGCTAGGGTCTCCTTTCCTTTTGCCCCCAGTGCTGCTCTTCCCTGCTGCTTACCTTTGTTGTGCTTTGGGGACTTTTCTAAATGTTGTTTCTCATTAAAACAGAACCTCTGCATGTTCCTGTTGTGTGTGAGATCTTCATTAATTAATAAAATAGCACACAATTTCCACAGTAGAACTCCCATTAATATCTTATATGGTAAAAAGTGAATATTATTCTTTCGCATGTTTTTGCTGTTTAGTGGGTATGTTCTGTATACAACTGCATTCTTCTTGTCTCTAAATCTGCCTTTGAATTGAGTTCACAACTAAGGTGAATGCTGGACATTTTCCATAAATAAAATACACAATTTATCACGTTTTCGATTGATTGCAGGTAGCAAAGGAATAGAGATAAAATTGAAAACTGCACTATAAGTTAATTAGTCATATTATTTTTCTTTAATATTTCTATTTTGTTGGTAATGAAAGAACTCATTTAGAATCAGACCCTTTTAGGCTGTGCTTTGAACCAAACCAAAGCAGGCATAGTTCCTAATATGAAGATTTTGATAGATTTTTAAAGGTAAGAGCTAAGCAGGTTCTACATGCTGCCCCTCCTGTGCAAAGAGGTTCTCCGCATCCATTCCCTGCCCCTGCCCCTACATTTTGCTGCCCTGGGCTGCAGCTCACTGCGCCCTCAAGAACATAACTCTTGGGACAACTCTGCTGAAAAAGTGACATGACATGGCCTTGAAAGCAACGCCCCTTCCTTTAAGCTGAAATGTCTCTCCGAGTTTGCAGCATGACCCCTGAACAGCAGAATCCAAACAGTCAAAGGGCTGTGGGCCGGGTGCGTTGTGAAGGAGCCGTTTGGAGGCTGAGGGATGGGACAGCGCTTTGGCAGTGCAGAGAGCGTCTGTGGAAGCGCGCTTTGAATGTGACATGACTCGCAATAGGGAATAAGAGCAAGGGAGAAGCACAGATGGGAATATAAAGATCCTACAGTTAGAGGGAATGGTGAATATGCAACCTGATCGTTCCAGAGTATATAGCTGTTCCTTCCTTTTGGCATCATCCCTTTCAGTTCTCCCAATATATAATCATTTGAAATTCCTCTTATGTCTCTGTTTCTAAACCCTGAGAAGGGGCAAACCTGAGCCTTGCTGTTTGCATTCTGCTGATATCAAAGGCTCCTATCCCGCTGGGGCCCGTAGCCGTAGGAGAGGCTTGAGGGAGGGGGAAGAGATGTTTTTCCTGTTTCTTAGCTGCTCCACCAGATCGGCAGGCGGGGAGGGGAGAGGGAGCACACAGTGGATATAAAGGCTCAAACTGGAGGCTGGGACGCGAGTGACTCCTGAGCCAGACTGGTCCTGTTGCTTGTCACTGCCTCTCGTGGCCTGCGTGGCAGCGGGGCTGGTGCCGGCGCCAGCGCTGGCTGGAGGCTGGGGCCTGCCGATGGCGAGCACCCATCTTGCCAGGACTCAGGGAGCCTCTCGGGCAGTTGGGTTTTGCAGCATACAGCAGCGGAAGGCCGCACCCTTGGCATAACTTCCGTCCCATATAGCTAGCTGTAGAAGGGTATTTTTCTTTATATTTAAAATCTGTGTTGCAGGTTTACAGGAAGTACTTACTTATTCTTCAAATTAGCTGAGCAGGAGAATTAGCTAAACAGAGATGGATTTAGAAATCAGCACAATGCAGCAAGATTTAAAAAAAAAAAAATCCTCCATGTGAATTAATGAATTTCAGACAGCTTTTCATAAACTAGTTTTTCAGAAGTCATCTGTGAAGGCTCGTATAAAGATTTTTTAAAGGTAACCTAATGGAATGGAGAAAAGGTTTAAAATTATCTGCTGGGGCTGTTGCAGGGGATATTAAATATTGATTTATCTTGGAGTAAGAATCAAACTAAAGAGTGAGGCTTGTAGTCAGATCAATTTATCTGGAATACAAACTGTATGGCTGTATTTAGTACAATGTCAACATGAATCTTATAATAAGTGGATGTGTAAGGCTGAGCATTTAATCTAAATCAATTGGCTCTCCAAATCTTCAATTAAAAAGAATATCTTAACAGTTCAAACTGAACTGCTCCTAAATGTTTCAGGTGGTTTATATTAAAAAAATGCTTCATTTAGTTAGTTCATACTATATCATAACCCTCTCCTGCGCATCATGTTGCAACTAGGAACAAAAATCCACAGTCCAAGGCTTATCCAAATCTTAAGTTTTTAATACTCCAAACTCTCTTGAAAACCCAATGTAAATCGTTCAAGTAATCTGGCAAATAACACTGTAAGCAATTTTCTGCTACTTGCCACTGGTACTGTGCTGCCAAGCTTTTGGTCGTAATATAAAAGTTGGCTCAGATTGTACTTAACCAACTAAAACTGATTATGTTCCCTTTTCAGACGTAAATAGATGCCAGCATACCAGCTCGTGGTATTGGCTAAAATATTTTTCAGTATGTAAAAGTGTACATAGGTCTATAGTAGGAAATCCTTTATCCAAGTGTGACATCAAAGCTGTACTTCCCAGATAATTTAAGTGTTACATTTGCTTTTGTTTGTACTGTTTTCTTTAAACATATTCATTAGACAACAGCAGAGCCTTTAATGTTCCATGACTGAAAAATCCATCAAACAGATTTATAGCTGAGGCAGTGTGGCATAACAGCCAGTGGACTGGCCTAATGTTCAGAAGTCCCGGGTTCAGTTCTCAGCTTAATCATTGACTTTCTGAGTGACCAGAAGGTAATAATTTCCCCTCTCTCTGCCTCTGCAGATACTGATACCAACTTCTTTTCTAAGCTAATTTGGATACTACTCTTACACCGTGGTAGCTATTATGATTGTCTACATATATAACAGTAAAAAGCTCCAAAATCTTTATTGCTTCCACAGGACAATAATGTTCTCTTTCATGCAAGGCATAGCTAGAAAATACGAACACAGCTATAAAATATACATGTATGCAAAGGAGTAAGGAAGGTATGAGACAGCAAACTCTTTTATTCACAGATTGTCTGTGTCCCATGGTAGCAAATATCTTCCACTGGCATGAGGCGTTGGAATTTTCCTTCAGTGACTCACATGAACTCTTTCAGTTCTTCCAGTTCTTCATCTAGAGTGGGTGAGGAGAGGAGAAAAGGGAGAAAGAATTATTTTTAAATGAGGAGCGATGTACATAGGACCCAGTCTATGCTTATGCTGAAAACAAGGTAAAAATAGGTCTTAAGGGGGACATAACTGATTCGTATGCTCTGTGGGTGAAACCACTACTTTTGAAACTCCCATCCAAGATTGCTTGTTAAGATATAAGAGCATTTTCTGAATTGTCATTGTTGCATTGAGCTGAAGAGTACTTTATGAGACATCTTATATGGGAAATTTGAAACAAGCTTTTCATGCTAAAAACAAAACAAGATTTACAAAATCATTCTACTTTAAATGAAAAGCTAGAGAATGGATTTTTGCCAGTAGCATCAGCTATAGATGACTAGCAGTTTTGTCTTTGTATATTGCAGCAGTAAAACCACATAATTTTTTCAGCCTGTAGGTATTCATTTTGCATTTAAGATGGTTTCAGGTGTAAGGTTTCCTAGACTCTGCATGAAAAAAATGCATAGCCTTCAGTTGCCCTTATAAAATACCTTCTCTCTTACATTATTTTGATTTGTACTTTCTGCATGGAAGGGTTACCCCTTCCTTCAGAGATAAATCTCTCCCAGTTCCCAGGAAGTGCGTATTTGCCTGCATTTACATGTCAAATGTAGAATCTATCCTCCTTTATCCGTTTCTTACTTTTTTGTTTTGATAAATCTATAGTGTTAATAAATCCAGTTTGGGCTATTTTCCCCTTGAGTACAAATTTTAAAAGCATAATTTATAAGCAACTTAGTTCTGATTGTATTAGAAAGATGAGTAAGTAATTATAGCCATTAAGTAACTATAGCCATTTCACTTGCCTGATAGTTGTTCCTTTGCCTTCTGCTTGGTCATTCTTAATGCAAAAACGTGTCCACTTGCATAAATCCTTACAGGACTGTGTCCTTGGTTTTCTACTGTTTTATTCCTAAACAAGAATACTTCTTCACACAAGAAGGCCATCAGCCTACTTGACTCAAAGGCAAGCGTGCCCTTTGCCTGACTTCTGCTTGAAAGGGAGAAAAGAGTTTCCTTCCAAAAAGAAGGAAAAAGTATCTTTATTAGCCTGGAAAAAAGTTATTCAGTTTTTATTCTCAGATTCAATATGAGCCTGGAAGAGCTAAACACTTTGGCCCTGATTCAGCAGAGTGCATTAGTCCATGCTTAATGTAAGTATTCCCATGGAGCATAGTAATATCTATCCATGTGCTTGTGTGCTCTGTTGGAATGGAGTAAAAGCACTCAGCACCTTACGAGCTTGAGGCCTATATGAGGCAGCACGGATTTGCAGCTTACTGGCTTTTTTGCTGATGAATGAAGATTAAAGACAGGAGCTAGTTGAGGGGTACATCTATATCATCACAGGCATTATGTACATCATGCTTGATATTGTAATCATGCAAACAGTAATCTTGCCTTCCTGACATAAACGGTAAGCAGCACATTTTCCTGAGGCTGAGATAATCAGAGAAAAACATGGCAGTGATGGGGGTACAAGAGGCAAAACACTGCATAATGATGTTATTATCATTGTTCCATTGTCACCCATCTTTATTCTTTAGTGATACGTTTCTTTTCTCTCTGAGCATAACAAAAATGCCTGAGTATAAATAGAGTGATAGCAACAATCAAAAAATGCATTCTTGAAAAAGAAATGCATTCTTTAAAATGCTGCAAAATGAAAAAAATCAGGTTGATAAATACAGAAAAAGCCTACTTAATCTATATATGCATGGTATGCAATTATATATTTACACATTGCACAAGGCAAGGCATATACTTGAACATAGTAGCATTTGGTGAGTTTTTGTTAACCGCCTTGATTGCATTTATAATGCTAAATATGAATATGAACATTTAAGACCCAAGTGTCTTCTGCATCATTAATTTAAGCTGCTGCCGGTATCTTCTGAAAATGGGATGGATCACCCATGTCAAGGTGCCTGCATTGCTTACTGAGATAAACGGTAGGGGAAGGTAAATCCAGTATCCCCTGCAGAATATCTGAGTTAGACAGCAGCAGTTCCAAGGCCCTGGCATTATTTACCCTACTGGAAGTACTGGAATCTATACATATAATATACAACAGTATTCATGTTCGAATATTTCTGTAGCAAAATACACAAAACTCAGGTTCGGATTTTTCCCTAAACTTTAGTTCTTTAATTTTCAAAATTTTTGAAATAGTCGAAATAGTTGTTTTTAAACCCTTATAACTATTACCCACATCTAGAGTAGGAAAAGTGTACTTATTGCAGTATGCTGACTGATTATTGCCTCATGTAGTCCATTTTTATCATAGTTTTTTCAGTATTGTTTCATTATGTCACAAAATCTGATGCGTGCCTATCATAAAGCATGCTTGAAATGACAGAATTAAAGTATCTGTGAGAACATCAGCTGTGAGTCTCTTAGCTTTTGTAAGTTTGAAATCCAACATATCTACATGTGTCTGTTTGCATGCACTTGTATACTCTATTGTTTGCAAAAGAACATCAGCTTGGTTCTTAAGAAGCTTGACCAGTGGCGTGTGTGTGTGTGTGTTCTGACTTCTTGCAAATCTCTCTTTTCCCAAACTTGTGTGGAGGGCAGCTGAATTTGCTTTGTGCTGTTGAGGTTTGCAGAACACCACAATGAAATGGAAATTGGTGACTTTTTTTCTTCCCTATTTTTTTTCCCACTCCAAAAAAATTGTTGTGCTGTGCTGAACCTAGAATACTTTAGCTGGTTGTTATATTGCTGTGGCTTCTTGCTGAAGTTGTGTTTCCAGCCTGGAATATTTTACTAGAAGATTAAGAGAAAAGGAGATTCACAGATTTGAGGATAGTAACCAGATCTCTGATCTCTTAAATTCTGTCATGATTCTAATGAATGACAATACTTTTAATGGAATTCAGTCACAAACAGAAAAGTTTGGGGAAGTATGCACAGATGTGTGTACAGAATCATGGCATTAAGTTTACATTTTGGAAAGGAACTTCTGTATACTTTTATGTCATTTCCATTTATGCGTTTTATTCAAATACTTGGAGAAAGTGAGGCCTTCACTGACAAGGTCCAAACATCTGCTAAATTCAACTGAACTGTAGCAAAATGTCTATTATTATTCCTCTTTAGTGTCTAGTCTATTACAGAAAACCAGCTTGGTTTTGCCGCGTCCCTATGAATTTACCTTGTAAGTGAAGGGAAGTTTGAATGGCTGTTCAGAAGGTCCGAGAGAAACAACTGCTTTGCTTGCCCAGTCAGCTTAAGGCACAGAAAAAGCAATCTTGCTATTTCCTAGCAGAAGTGTATGCCAGTTATCATTTGTGTCTAGTTTTGTGTGTCTCTCAAAAATGCACATATGTGTGTGTAGTTAAAAGAAAATGTGTTTTTTAAAGGGTTGCATTCAGATTCTTTATAGTTACAAGGTACATAGATTTGGTCTATATCATTTACCGGTTCTCCCTTAAATCTAGTGAGCAATACCTGATGTTATAAAAGAAAATTAACTTCTCTCCCTAGAAGGCTCCCAGTTAATCATCTGTGGATGTTGGTCAGGAGGGAAGGGAGCAGCAGAGAGAAAGAGGGAATTTCTCTTTGACCCCAACGGTAGAGCAGCTTACACCCTGGAACATGAGATTTGATTATCTTAGCATGTGTTACTACAAATGTTATTAACAGTCATAAAATTATCCAGCTCTTTAAAAACAAGTGACAGCCCAGGCTTTGGACTCTTTCTGACCTCTAGTGAATTCTGCAGCCTTATTATGCAGAGTTTAAAATAGTAGCTCCTTTTGTTTGCTTTTCATTTACCAGTTGTTAATTTAATTGATTGTCCTTTTGTTTTTTTCAAGGACTAGTGACTTATCATCAGTCTAAGGTAGAATTCCACAGTTTGCCTTTTTTTTTTTTAACAAAAAATCTTTACATTTTGGTCAATGTGTAATTTTACTGTTAGACTGCTGTATGAATTTGCTGCTGAAACAAAGAGTTAATCCGAAAGTTCTCAGATACTGCCATGCATCATGCCTTTGTGCATGAATAAAAAGTTGGAAACCGCATGAAAGCAGTAGTTGGGTTACCACACAACTGGATATGCTTAAGTCTGAACGCTTCATAACTCTAACTACTGGGGAGTTGCAAACTTATAAATAACCTTGCAATTGGTTAAAACCATATTAAAACCATATGAGCAAAGACATAAAGCATTTGGTTAAGGGGGCTCAGTAAGTGCAGTAATCCTGTTGAAAGTAATCTAACCAGGGCAGATCCATAGCTTAGGGGAGCCTGCAAGCGAGGCAATAGTTAAGGGTATGTGCATAGTTTTTGTGTAGGAGGGCATAAGATGCTACTTAGGTGGAAAGATTTGCTATCTGTTCTTTTTGTCTCCAAAAATATGTTTTAAATCCATACACTACTATTTTTTAAGGCAATCTTCAATGTACTGAAGTCTGTTAATGTATTAGTACGTGCTGAATGCTACCAGTAATCAGGGGATTCGTTTAAATTCTTCTTATTTGTGTTCAGAGCTCAGGATGGCTATTCTTCCCTTGAACCAGGGGCTCACAGTCATCTGAGCCTCAGAACTCAGGTTTCCAAAATAATTAGCTAAAAAAAGGTATTTAAAAGTAGGCAGTCTATGTTTGCATTTGTCTATCTGATGAGTTTTTAGCATTTAGTGCCCCTGTTTTCAGACTTTTTTCTAGACACTTTAAATTTTAGTGAAATTGAGATTGTCATGTTTGACTTCTGAGTCTAGGTCTTAAAGAAGAAAGCCCCATATCCTGACAATGCCTATGAAACACCGGTAGTCAACAACTTCAGAATATTCTCTGCTTGTGATGGTCCTGCGCATGTCATGCTGTCACATGGAAGCCAGCTGAGGCTTGCCAGTCAAGCAAAGTAATGTTAGGGTAAATTTCCTCATAACTGTTTTTAATCTCTTGCTTTTCAGTTTTGCTAGAAGACAGAACAATATATTTAAAAGGGGACCTGATGGCTTCTCTCTCTCCCCGTCTTTTCAAGCAGGCTGTTTGCTCTGGGGCACTGTTATTTAATACAAATCTATAGTGTGCAGCAGGGATGCTATTCTATTCTGTATGTTCTCAGGCAAAGGTAGTAGTGGAGCGTTTTATGAACAATATAGGGGCCTTCAAAAACAGAAAACGGCAGTAGGTTGGGGTGATAATTCACTGAATTGTCCCTCTTCATCTGCTTCTTGAGATTATACTCTGACATCGGTGAAATTATTGGATTTAGGTATTTCACCTACATAAAAAATAAAATAAGGTCGGGATGCATCAACATCACAGAAATTGGCATGTCATTCATTCATCCAATCTGAAAATCAGTGGTTGGAAAAGATATGTTTTATATCTTGTAATATCTTAAAATATCAGCATTTCTACAATAAGTTTACCTACTTTGCTAATTTAATTTCTCAGGTTTCTTGGAGCAATTCCTACTGCTCTGATGTTGAAAACAAGTTCTAGATATTCACCATGAAGTTTTGCAAAACGAAAAGCCTTTCTGTAAGGCTGCTTTTCTTTTAGTTGTAACAATAATGCGACTATTGTGTTTATCTACTTCGCCATCCAAAGAATTCCAGCAGTTGCATGCCTGCACACCAGGAGGATGATTGACATTGTTGTAATAAGGTTAATGTTTAAACTTCCCACCCATAATAACTAAAATATCCAAAGATAAGGCTGAAAGTCAATTTGTAATTATCCCTGCCGTGCCAAGATGTTGCAAAAGATTCTAAGCAGAGGGTAATTTAACTTTTCGGTCCTGGCTGTTAAAAAATAGAAAGAAGAAGGTGAAAAGTTTGGGACATTTGTATCTTGACTTTCAAGGATAAAAAGAGGTCTTATGGTTCCTCATTCAAATTGTGAATATTTTTCTTTGCGTTTTGCTTAAAACGTCCTTTTGATGTTTTAAAGATAGAAAATTTTTCGCTTGTTGTTTCCTGTCCACGGTAGGTAAATGGAATAGGTCACATTTACAAATAAGCCACTGGAACATTCATTAGGGAATAACTCCATTGAAATATATTTGATACATAAAGACAATACGTGATAATTATCTGTAGTCATTCTAACTGAAGTACTGTCCTCAAAAGAAATAATATCCCTTCAGGCATATGCTCTGCGGCTTCTGTGAACGACCCATATTAACTCAGTTTCTAGAAACTGACTCTTTAAATGGATGTTGGTAACTGCTTCCAAGCTAGACTATTAAAATAAAGGGTATTACATCATTGTCCAAACATGTCTACTTAAATAAAATGTATTTGTTTGCTATATATGTATATATATATATATATTTTTTAATCTTTCACACAACGATCAGCGTGCATGCCATTTTCCATTTCAGTCTAAGCATACATTTCAGATGTGGAAAAAGCAAGCATGTTGAAATAATTTGAGGCATGGGTATAGTCGGATCAGTCTTGGTAATCCAGAAGGGAGGGGTGCCCAGTGTATTATTACATTTCATATATTATTTTTCAAGAGATGGATGCAATCAGTCATCTTCTCGCATATGGTTTGAAAAAAACTTGTCCTGCTGGCAAGTAAACTGTTATTTAAGTACACAATCCACTGTACTACAGAAACAGTTTTGCCAAACTTGTCCAAGTATTCTAACATCCTTAAAGATGGTATAAATATCATTTATAGCAAGCCGTTTACTTCAGACTATATGGAATGCCTTCCTGCTCCCCTGATCTAAGTGTCCCAGTTTGCATTATGGCCTTTATTGCTTCTGTTTGATGGAGTGATCAGTAAAAATTTAATGACACTATAAAATAATAAAAATGTCATTAATTTACCACGGATCTTGGATGCAGTGGTTGTAAAGTTACATTAATAAACAGAATATTTTTTACAACAAAAAGCATTGTTACGTGGGAACATATAAATAACACACATAAATTTAAGAGCAATTTTACTGTTAGCACACACATTATTATGGAATAGCCAATAAGTGTATAAAACATAGTATATAAAATTTTATGAAAATATACTGTGCACATCAAAAATTCAGCTTTTATCTAAGTGCAGAGAAAAGCCATTATTGTGTGCTTACTGTTTCATTGCTGTTCTCTCACAAGATCACAATTTTATATTTGTTTCTAGTCATTTGAAGTTTGCAGCTTTTTCAGGGGAAAGGGCTACTGCTTCCTTTTCCTTTTCTCCTCACCTTACTAAACCGTTCTTCTACCTACTACACATGAAGAAAAAATTGATACTTTCGGCAAGAACACGAAGAAAAAGTTGCTGATTTAATTAAAAAAAAAAAAAGCCCGGGGGTTGATCGGCTTGCTTGGCGACTCTGCAAATAAGGGATAACTATCTGGCAGTCTATCTGTCATCACTGGGGCTGCTCCATCATTGCCTGTGATAGTATGTGAATATGATGGATGCCACAGCCTTGTGGCTCGTAACATTTAACATTCATCAGCTCTCACTAACGGGGGCTTTATAATTTAAATATCTTTATTTAATATGCAACATCTACCTCATACATCATAATTTCAAAGCACTTAGAGAACCAACAGTCCTACAAGACAGTGGAGCAGACTTTAATTTTTTCAATAACTTTTACGTTTTCTGCATGTTTGTGACTGACAACACATAAATAAGTGCCTAATCATTTCACAGAATGGAAAATTAATATTTGGCTGTAAACAAGAATTTTTTTCTTCTTCTAATTTTAAAGAAATAATATTGTATTTTTAACATATACAGAGGCACAAAGGATCTGAATTGTGCTGGGGAGAGCCTTCTGATTTCAAGTGCAAACTCTCATTGACTGCATTGGTGCATTGAAAGAAGGTTGTCAGTGTCATGTGCTAAACCCTTTTCCTGAAATTTAAATGGGAAAACTTTGTACAGTGTAAGCTTCTGAGCCAGTGTGAAAAACAGTTCAAAATAGGGATCCAATTTACTTTTTCATAGGAAGCAAAACACCTGCAGTGTCCATAGAGGTGTACTTAATTGCAAACTCACAGACTCAGGTCTGAGAAAGTGTTTAACAGTCCACGTTTCTATGACTGCCGGTTCGGAAGGTGGAATATAACCAGCAGTCTATGTACATGTGTGCAAATATAATGCATGTGTAGGCAGCATATTTGTTAGTGTATCTATGTACAGGCATTTACTTTTAATGAAAGTGTATGTGTTTTTGTTTGTTCATATGGGAATACTATACACAGAATCAATCTTCCTTTCAGCCCTTGTTCATACTAGGGAAAAGGCATAATATTAAGGGATTATTAGTTTGAACAACTAATCACTTTAGGATGAAGTGAGGCAGGGGAGCAAAGACAAATCCTATAAAAAAAATAAGGATTAGAGCCTAGTGGGACAAGTTTCCTCTCTAATAATAAATTACATATGAATTTTCTATATTTTGTTGAATTTTAAAGACATCTACTAGAAAAAAACATTCTTAGCATTGAGGAACATTTTTTACATTTCTTTTGAATTTGTCTAATCCCTATACAAATATTGAATTTTTTACAATCAGTATGAAGATTATTTTCAGTAAAGAAGGAAGCAAAGAAATGACTTTAAAAGGCATTTCATAGATTTAAATATAGTTAGCTTTGTTATAGTTTTTTATGAATTAGGAGGAGGAGGTTATTAAATAACCATAAGTACATTTCCTTTGTTTGGCAAGAGCAGGTATTTTTATGGTATAAGTGCTTTCACTTTACTGTTCCTGAACCTTATCATGTAATTTTCTCTTTTCTCCTTCCATGTCAAAATATTGATATTCTTTGAGAAACTTTCTTTTTTTCTTCTTTTTTAACAGAATATTTTCTGGTAAAATCAAAGAGAATGAATGACTAGAAAGATATTTCAAATGTGCATATTGATACGTAGCAGGGTCTGTTGATTTTTATAGCAGAAAGGTATGTCTCTTTCTAAAACACACTTAAAGTCTGTTCTTCCAAGAATATTGCAGGTGCTGTGTTAACATCCTTAAGAAAAAGCTTTTAGTGCAAATATTTTGGAAGAGACAATATATATGCCAAAAGCTGTTTTCTTAGTACTGATCTTTGTTTTTATCTCACCTGCAAATCAGTCCTTTGCGGTGGAACGCAGAATCCTTGACAAACTTATTTTATATTCTGTCTGCCAGTAGAACAGATCCTGTCCTGATGATTCAGGTGTGTTGTTACATTGCACAACAGCTTTCAGTACGATATTAGGCCTCTAGTTTTACTGTGCCTTTCTGCAGTCACATTTCATTTGTAACTCTTTCTTTTCACATGAATTTCTGTGTATGTTTAAGCTCCTTCAACAACCACGAATTTCACAGAAGAAAAAAAATTATGAAGTTAACCAAATATAAAATGCAGAATTATTTTGTTAGATGACTAGAAGATTCTGAGAAACTTTTAGAAATGCAGTTAGTACCTGAAATGCCTAAGCTGCATGTTGTAGCAAATCCAGTTTTGTGCTTCCTTTTCTTCCTCTTCAGATTAAAAAAAAAAAAAATCCATGGTTGGTGGAATCAAAAGAATTCCTGAATGATTTGGCTTATGGGTTTTTATCACTGAAATATAATGATAATCTAGAAGTAATCAGATTAGGAAGCAAAACTGTTTTGAGGTGGAACAGATGAGGAGCCAAGGCCATGAAGTATATTTGGTCCTTAAGAACATTTCCAAGTTTCTAAGCATCTTGCAGGAGAAAAACTCATAATCTTTTCTTCCTATGTCTAACATGCTCAGCACAGAACTAGGTCATTGAACAATAGGCTGAACAGCAATCAGCACTCTTCTTCTGCATAATGCATTAAGTATAACATGGAGAAACTGTTCATAGAGCTGAAAGCTGGTATTTCATGTCTGTAAATTCAAGCTGACGTGACACTTAATATTGTTTCATAGTAATGAACAACAAGGTTTCATTCATTCACAAGTACAACATAATGCCAAGTTTAGTCTGAAGAGGTAACAACAAGGCAAGAGGGAAAACGTGTTATGTTCCTTCAAATGAGAACGCTAAATTAATGATAACCATTGAACACTTAGCTACTGATACACAGTACTACAGAGACTACTATTGTGAGACAGTATTACACTGTCAATTGTAGTGCCCTTGTCCAGAAGTTGATTGAAGAACTGGGTTAGCACATAAAATACACTTTAGTTTCCACTTTCCAGTTCCAGCTTTTCCATGGAGGTGTTCAGCTCTGAAAAGCTTTGTGTTTTTCTAGGAGTATGCACTCTTTTTCTTTTATTCTTTTTCTTTTTTTCTTTTACTCTCTTTAGATAGAGGTTCCCTTTCCACTGAGATGCAATATAAATTCCTAGACAAAATAATAACATCAGCATCAGTATTCCTTCTTTCAAATACTTGCCTTTGAAAACCTCTTGCATAAAATTCAGACTTGTGTCTGAAATGCAAAGTTGAATCTCATAGTGGGGAAAAAGTGCGTTTCCATTAAATTAGCAGCATACCAACTCTTTTTTCAACTTCTGAATTTTCATGTCTCCCAAATGATTGTTTTTTCCAGTTTAAGTTAGAAAATTTAGGGGAAAGACAAAGTGAGCAGCGCAGATCAGCACTGTTTCCTGCCAAGAGTGTTTCATGTTTGCATGTACAATCACTTATGCATTATGGAGGTACAGATCAAAATAATTTCAAAGTTTCTGTATATGTTTTCACATTAAAAACTGATTTTCATAAATGTGAACACTCAGAACCTGTGAAACTTTGTCTCGGTTAAATTTCTGATTAAATGCACTCATTTTGTTTGTTCAGATTTAAAAAATAAGGCATGTATCTGTGCATACATACATGCATAGGCACATAGTTAAAACTAAATTTTATGGAGCATTAAGAATACTTCTGTTCTTTTCCAGGAAAGATCAAGGTTTGAAAATTTAGGCCCACAGTTATCAGGGAAACCTAATGAAGATGGAAAACTGGGCCCTGGTGTCATTGATCTTACAAGGCCAGAAGATGCAGAAGGTGAGCTGCAGTTTTGACCATGTTTTGCTGAACATTGCTGCACAGAATGGTTGTGTAGCTGAACTGCTGCCAGTGTCATAGGTACTGAAGAGCTTACATCCCAGGGTGAAACTTGAACGCTCTTTGTGTGTTTATATGAGATTATAATACATCCATAGCAAAGGCTGGATACATGAAAAGTTGTCTCTTGCATATATCCTCTAAAACCTCCTGAAACACAACTGTTTTTTCCCCTAGCAACTAGCAATTAATTGTTCACATTTTATATTATTAAAAAAGCGTAGGATAAATGGGGAAAATTATTTCAGCAAAGCAATACACGCATGCATATAATTTCACCAGTTCTTAAGGATTTAGCAGCTTTGTAGAAAGTTAGAGCTGTTTAAGAAGGTTGCTTACCATTGCACTCACAAACTATTCAAGATACAGCAAGCACTATTTTATTGACAGGCAGCTGTCAAATGGTAATGGAGAAAATGTTTTACATTTTCTATATGAAAATTTCTTTTTCATAATATAAACCTGCAGTGCCTTTTCACTGATTTCAGTGAGCATTCTATATAACAGTCGTACAATGTAAAGTCACAGAAGTAAATCAGTATTTCTGAGGACTCAGTCTAGTCTCTAGCAGGGTTACCATGTGTGCTCTGGGAGCGGATGCCACTGCTATCCTCTCTACCCCATGACAGATCAGAAAACAACATGTAGCCCTACCTAGCAGTCACTGTACTAAGTTTAATGTCCTATTCAGATAGAATATTACACAACGTTTTGCCCCCTCAATTTGCTTCTTCTGTTTGAGAATAATTTCTCTCTTTTTTTAAACCTGGCAAGTTCTAGTTATGCCACTGCTCTTCAGAAAAAAGTTAAAATATCTCTAAATATTCCAATTAATAGCCAAACATCTGACAGGTTCACAATTTGCTTTTTTTCTTGGATCAAAAGAATAAGACCAATAAACCTGTGACTGTTGACAAAAAGGGTTATTTTCAAACAGTTCTTGCAATACAGAGACAGAATTTGTGTGATAAAAAGGCATTAATATCCTCTGTATAGAAAAATATTCCTCTGAGCACATAATCTATTCTGTCTCTCTATGACAGAAAAATAAATAGTCCAGGTAAGGCCCCATGAATTGTCCCTTCATTTTGAAGTCTGACAACAACAGCACATGTAAATGTTATTTTGGATGAGGACAGTATTATACAATGGAGAAGTTGTACGTTCGGTTCTAAGATTGACTCAGTCTGAGTGTTGTTGTATTGACTGGTCCATACAGAGGAACAGCAATACTCAAATTTTAATTCAGCAAAATATTCTTACTTACTGGCCTAACATCATGATTAGCTTCTCACATGGAACTGACACATCTCCAATGAGTACTTGCTCATGTATCTTTTGCTTAAACATTTTTTTAAGTGTTTTATCATATTCAAGATTTCTAGACTCCATAACAATGAGTTGAGATGATGACTGGAGCTCATCAACCATTTATTATTCATTTGAAGACTAGCATCTTAATGAAATGTTTCAGATTTTCCCCAAATATATATTTTGTTTGTAATATTTCCTTATAAGACCAATAATTTTCAGATTCTCATTTGTAGGGAGCTATTATTTATAAGCTTCATTTACTCATCATTTATTGCACGTGATTGGCCACTGCCATATTGTTTCTAAACAGAAAAATAATGAACAGAAAATAGTTAAGAAATAACATATAGATAGATGTTTTGCAATTTTTTTTTGAAAAAAAGAGTTAGGAGGTACATGGACTTTCAGAAATATTTGTTGACTAATCAGATATTTATAAACTGCTATGAAAGGAATTCCCATCCTGTGGCAACTTCTCATATTTCAACATGTTAAAGGAGGGTTTTTTTTCCTCAATTGGGATGAAATGTTGCAACACATAAATACATACTTACAGATGCACTGTTACTGGTTCCTATGACATAAAGTCCCTGTAGATTTTCTTGGGTTAGCTCATTTCCTTCAGTTCAAGTTTTCTCTTTCTGGTGTCCTTAATTTAGTGTCCCAATACACCTCATGGTACTGACAGCCCCTCTTGTTACTGGATAGTACAGTGCGAAACTTTGACATATGTAACCTAAGCTACAGTGATGTGTGCCAGTTTAAGGACAGTGTACACGTCTTCCTAGGGCTAGTGGGGCAGTTTGAGGCATGGTGTTTTGCCACACGGGAAATCTGAGTTCATGAATGGATTCAGATTTCCAGACTTGGTTTAGCAGCCAAGAGATGTCTCTGGAAAAGAAGGGCTGGATGAATCCCTCTGCTGATCTGAGAAAAAAGCACTGGCAAGAGTTCAGAACTGAGCTGCTTATTTGTCCTTCTAGTTGTAGACAAAGTGAACTTAGATCAGTTATTAGCTGGATTTATAAAAGATATTAAAATATCACCCAAGTTTCATCCCTTGTCTTTGGCAAGCTCTCTCGGAGATGACACTTCTAGCATGGCATGTCTTAGAGTGGAAGCCCATTGAAAACAGTGTGGCTGAAATGTCAACGATTAAACTGTGGCCTCTGACATATTATACCAGGCAATGGGCTGTGTTAGTCTTCAAAAATATTAACACTTCTTTCTAATTGTCATGAAGCTGTCACAGATCTTTCCAAGTTTGCATTTTATATGTGCTGATGGTGTTTTGTGCTTGTGTACACGTCTGTTTCAGCACTGGGCTACTAAGAAACTCGACAACTTGCTCTTTGGCCTCTTGTAATAAGAGGGCCTTGTTCCACTGTATTGTGTTGCCAAGGTCACAATCTCAACTGAATGTCAATTTTTCATAATAGCCATAGTCATAATTCTTCTAAGACTTAGTGTTTCACATCTTCCCTTCTGTTTTGTCATTGTTGTTTACTTTTAATTAATGTTTTTTTAGATATCATTTGAGTGCAGATTGCTAGAGACACTTTAAGATAATATTTATATGTTTTGTTATGTGCTGTTACACAAATAACACAATCACATAGAAAATGAACATTTCTGAAGTAACATATCAGTGGCCAACTTTTAACCCCCTATCTTTCTCCATCAGAAATACATCCAGATCTATGAGGTCCAAGTGCCATTCTGGGAGAGTGAGTGTGTGGCTGTTCAATCTGTTGGACAGTGTTATTCGTATCACCAGAATTTTAGAACTTCAGAATTATGAAATTTACTACATTTGAAAAATATGTACTGACTATTTGTAGAGCCTTTTTTTTAATAGGACAGATCTATTCCTGAATCAAGGACTCCAAATTTAGTCCCACTGCTGGCCATAATCTGTGGGGAAGTGCACTTTGGACTGCATTCTGGTCCCCTGCTCACCTAGACTGAGGGAGCTGTGGAAGTGCAGTTCCACTCCCTCCCTCCCTGCACATGGGGATTTCCAAAGGAAACTAAAGTGTGCAGAGAGATGGTACACATCTATGTCCCATCCCAGCATGCAGCCAAGACAGGCTGGATCTGGGAAGTGCTCCTGGTTCCCCTAGATTTGACACAGTCTTTAAGGTTCAAGTTATTATTATTTTTAATTATAACAAATGTCAACAAACATTTGTGTTTTATGGAATGCCTATGTAATAATATCTAGCAATGTTTTCTTTCTATGCCTTGCCTAGAACGTAAGGCAGTGATCTGACTTACAGGATCAGAGTCATGTTCTCCTTTAATTCTGGGAGTGCTTGTGGTGTTGGGTCATTGATCAGAAACTGAAGCTACATGTATATTCTTTTTGAATCATGAATTGTTATGCAAGTCTTGGAATCCATTACATTTGGCTCTATGTAATTGTAAGACATAAATAGGAAAGGATACTGCAGAATGAATTTTAAGACATAAATTTGTTGTCCCTGCCCAGTGTGTGAAACTTCTGTTTTAAGCCTAGTGGTAGCTAGGTGTGCTTTCAGAGATGACCTAGCATATGAAGTGGTATTCAAAGCTTGTGTTACATGTAACTGCCATCTGACTGGAGGCCTTTAAAAATCGTATGTAAGAGTTTCATATTAAATATGACATAAACTAACACCTCTATTACTTCCTGTATTCAAAAACATTGTCACTGACTGTGACACCATTTGATGGATAATCCCCAGCTCTTAGAGTTATATCATTGCCTGTAAATCCCAGTTGTCATGTTAAAATACGTGATACCTTTGTAGCTAGCAAAATTCAAAAATATGATGTGAGAGCCTCATAAATGCTTGGACATGGGTATGCAAAATTAAAAAAAACAACTATAGAATTAAAACAAGGATTTTTTCTCTTAACCTCATGATTTTAAAGGAAATATCATTCTTTCCAAAGGTGAATTCATGGTTTTGAACGTTTGAGATTGTCGGTAATGAAATACAGCTTACTAGCATGGATACACCAAGACAGGCTTGAATCTAGCTAAAGCTGAAACTCTTTTTACAACTTGATGTATATCAACGTATATCAACTGACCAGAGTGTGGTGGAATACAGTCAGGAGCCATAGCTGAACCTTGTTTAAATTTCTGGGGACTGGTGGGGGACACCCAAAAATATGTAGTCCTATTGGAGAACATCAGATGGTCTGAATAAGTTTTCTTGGTTCAGGTTCTGAAAAGGAGATTCCTCTCATAGATGTTCCCTTTTGGTAACAGTGCTGCTTCTTTTGATTCATATACATCTTGTGCTTGTATAAGGTATGCTATGTGTACAGCCCCTTCTATTTTTGTGCTTGTGGTCAAATGCTTTAGAAATTTGTAGGAAGTATGTTAAGATTTTGCTCATTAGTAGATAGAAATCTTCAGAATAGATGTAAATGTTCCTGTTGACAGTTACTGATTTTACCTTCGCTGAGGTTGCAATGTTGTTTCCTTCAGCTGTCGTAGTCAGAGGTTTAAATTCCATCAGGACCTGATCCTCGTTCATGCCAAAGAATTGGATCTGTTAAAATTTCCTTGATTGGATCCTGGGCTGCTTTGCCACTGTCTCACTGTGTGACTTTGTGAAAGAGAAATGATCTTTCTGTGTCCTGTTTTCCCGTGTGAAAAATTAGATCCATTGTGAAGATAAATTCAGTTCTATAAAGCAAATACTGAGAAACGGATAAAAGCACCATATTAGCACTAACAATTAGTTCAATGTTCAGGTATTATGTTTATTTGTATATTATAATCAGGGGCTAGTGAGCCTTGCGGTTTGCCAAAGCCCTTTTCTTCTGAGTCCTGTTTTGATGTTTTCATTTGGTTTATTTGTCATGTGATAGTTTTCCTGTTTCTGTAAACTTTTAGTTTAGCCCTTGCTTCTTCTTCCTTTGGTATTAAATCTGCCAGTGTGTGGTAAGCATGGTCCGCAGTGCTGAGAATAGGCACATACCAGCCAGTTTAGATAAAAAGAATTTAAAATAATACGGAGTAATCTGCCCACTTATATGTATTTACTGTATCTGCCCAGTAAGCTATTATTTTTCCAAGCCTCCCAAAGATCACTTGTGCTATGAGCCTAGATGGGGAGTCAGTCACTGAGCCGTAGCTTGGACTCCTTGGCCTGTGCTTGGTACTGGCCATTGTCTTACATGGATTGACTTAGTGCCTGTGTCCTCCTTCTGGCTTTGTCCCCTTTCACTGTCAGTTGTCCCTTAATTTAATTCGTAAGTTCCTTGGTTTAAACATTACGTTTTTCTATGTACCAAGTCACTATTTAAGTTGATAAAGCTTCAAGCCTTATCTGTTTGATCAAGAGATTTCAGACCATGCTCCAAGCAGGCTGGATGCAAGCCAGTTGGGACTGGGAGCTGCGTAACCACTGGTGATGTGCTGGGTGCAGTAATAAGTGTTAGCTTGATCTTATTAATTCCAGTTCAGATATACACAGTTTTTGGTCTGGACAGGATTTTGGATCTGAATTGGAGTATAGGAGCACAAACTCACATTTGCTTTTAAAAGAACATATAACTTTTCAATAGTAAGCGTAAGAATCTAGTTCTGCAATATTTCACTTGGTGGATTTGCTGACCAACATAGAAACTCATTGCTCAACATTTGCAGCAATTACAACAGTCTGTTGTTTTATGTCCATAAAATTAGCACTTCCCATTCGTATTTGACTTAGGCTAGCCACACTGCAATGCATTTTACAGCACAGTGAGGGATTCTGCCTGCCCAGTAGCAAGGGAAATTGCGTGGTAGAGAAAGAAGAAATGGTGTGAGGCTTCGTCACAGATATAACAGATTTCCAAAGCATACAGAACAGATGAGTGGTTGCAGTGGCAGCAGCAGCAGTGAATGCGGAATAGTTGATATATATGTGAGGGAGAGGAATGAGCTAACTGGGGAAAGAAAGGGAGCTTGTACACCTACTTTGCAGTGTAGAAGCTACTTTCCTGGTCTGCTTGGGGAGAAACACGAGGAGAAGGCGCAACAAAGGGAGCAAAAGGTTGCTATCTAAGGAGGAGGGGAAATGAACTGCCACCTTGTCCAGCTCCAAGATTTTGTCCATCTGTCTAAACTTCACTTTCTCGCTCCCCAGGGACAGAGCAGTCTTCATGACAAGTGCCTAGGTTTTGCAAATCTTTTAAGTAAAACCAGATCAACTCTTTCTTAAAGGAGCTCCTCTACCACGTACTCAAAAGCTTCAAAATACTGATATTTGCAGAAAACAATGCCCAGTAGTAAATAACTGCTTATACTAAAGGGTGACACAATTCTGTCTTAACTCCACAAAAGGTCGACTTTGACCAGCAAGAGATGTAAGTGAAAAGGAACCATAATTTTGCAAGCAGATCAGTCTTGGCAGGCTGCCAACACAACCCAAACCTGTGAGGTAACTTGTTTAACACCCTGCTCTGCAGAGGTGTAAACAGCAGGTAGTACATGCATGACAAAGCATCATCTACTTTGGTGACAGGGCTTCAGAAATACCAGAAGAAAGAATGCTGCTCCATGCCAGTATTTGTCGCACATAAATATTTGTAATAGTTGCTATGGCAGTTGAGAAGGGAAAGATGAAAATCAGAAAACAGTGAAAGCTGTCTGAAAACAAAGAAGTGTTTCCAGAGAGAATACAGAAAGCTCAAGCGCTGGAATTTTTATTCCCCTGAATTCTTGCTATCCGTCCTTGATAGGCAAAATTCCCATAAGTGTATCTTTATTATTTGAAGATGAAATAACTTCTTAATATTTTAGTTAATTAGATCAGATGCTAAAATGTGGCCTTCATTAATCATGGTTGCTGTTTTTAACACATAAGCCTCTACTTGATTGTGCCTGAAACTTGAATGATATGCTTAAATTTTTCAGAATAACACATAACAGATCAGGAATTTGGGATAAAGTACTTAGGCGCTTTATTTCAGTTGTGTTGGATGAGATTCAGGGCCTCAGCCTGAGCTTGTCTATTCTGGAGTAACTCAATGCCTGCGAATGGGATAGAAATAAGACCTTCTGTCTTTAAGGACCATCTCATCGCTTTTCTGATAGCAATGACTTTATGAATTTGGTTGTTGCCAGCATCCCCATAAAATTTTACAGCAGGAACTCCCACTTTGAGTATTGAAAAATCTGAGCTGGAGGTGTGTGGACTTATTTCCCATTGCATTGAAATCAGCTCCTCTCCAGACACTAATATTTAACATACAGTATGGTTCTCACTTTCAGAAAAATAAATCTGGCTGTCCTCCACAGGTCTTACCTTTGGATTTTCAACTGTCTTGTGGTATTTTTTTTTCCTACTGCTAAATATAAGGCTTTCTCATTTGCTGTTTCTTTCTATGCTGCAGTAATTGATTCTTTTAGAATAGCACCTTTATTTTAAAAATGATTACAGTAGAATTTCTAATGTCGTACAACCACCGTTACAATGCCTGGAGTTTTATATAGGGGTGCCCATTAGCACAGTTATGGTTAAGGTCTTGTCACAATTTCCATCATATAGTAAACCATTATTTTTCAGGAATTTAGAAAAATGCTGTAAAAAGTAACTGTAGGCTGCAGTTTTAAACAGAAAGTCTTTGACCACGAGAAAATTATTGTCACAAACGCTGAAAGCATCAGTCAATTTGCTTAGCTATTTTTAAGTGGAGGGAGTGAAAAATTAAATGTAGTTGTTCAGCACTTTAAAACATTTTTTCACAGTCTAAAGTGCATATACCACAGCCACTGGTGTCAAACACCCCATGGTCCTGATTCTCAGCTCTGCCCATGTCTTTGTTGCTCCAGCATTGCAAAAGGAACTTGAAACTGCCTCAAACAGATAGTGCAAAACTTACAGGCACACGGGAATTTTCAGCTGCTGGGAAGCCACCATTATGTCAGGCTGCAGGAAGAAGGGGGAATCCTGCCCCTCCTCCCCACCTCTCTGAGCCCAGGGAATGAGGTAGAAATATGAATACAACAGGAAAAAAGCATCATATATCCTGGCTAAGCATGAGCACTTAGAGTTCAGACAAGTCCTCTTGTTTGTACAACTTTCTGTTTCTCTAAATTTATACTGCACGCTATTTTCTCCTTCAGAAGCCTCAGCATCCCAGCAATGGAAAAGTGTTTTAAAGCATCTACCTTTCTTCTGCATGGATATGCCAAGTATCTAAGCAAGCATTTAGTGTAGAACTTCACTAGGAAGGAGTCAGTATTTTCTTCATTTTCACTTTGACTTAATTTTACACAATCAGTGATCCAAAATGTGATCATTACAGTATTGTCACAGCTTCTGCAAATATGAAAATACTACATTTCACTTTGGCAGCTGTAGTTACACAGTAAGGGTAGTATTTCTATAAGGGTAATTTGTAAGTTTTTGTATAAGCCCGTTTCAAGGCAAATCCTCCATTTTAAATCCAAATCAGGTAAAAGCAAGAATGTTTTTGGACATTCATTTGCCCCGTTTGTACAAGCAGCTTCCTGGCTTCACTCACAAATCCCAAATGGGCAGGTGCAGCACATTTGAAAAATTAGCCATAAGTGTTTTCCCAACATTTTCTAATACTCATTAACATAGAACTCCTGTTCCTGTGCTGCTTTTGCTTCTCTCCCTTCATGATGTATCATTTGCTAATTATATTATCAATTATTCTAATATCACCCCCCCCAATGTGATAGGCAAAAAGAAACGGCATATGCATACACATACCCTAGCCATAGTTCCTTGCCATCTAATTACGGATGTGATATGACAAGTGAGAACAGCAAACACTGGATGGAAGGAAATTAGTTATTTTGATACACAGAATTGCTAGAATTTGCTAGAAGGTGTCACATTCAATTGTAGATTGAACTCAGGAAATGGAACATTAAAGCAGTGATTCCAAGACACATGTTAAAACTTTTTGGCAGAGTATTTGGTATTTCGTTAGTATCGGCACTGATATGTCAATATATGGTCATAATTTGGGGGAGTTTTGTAAATTTGTGAATTTTATAAACCTCTCTTTCCATTGTTAAAACCAGTGTCCTTTTATAAACCACATTGTGCTTCAGCTTTTTAAATTCATTATTTTGCTACATCGGGGCAAGCAAAGTTGTTCATTTACAGTTTTCAGACACACCTTGAACAACGCATCCATCAAATATGAGGTCATGCTGCCTTTTTCTCTATGGTGAATTGCTGTCTGTCATTTTTCCATCTTAAAACAAAACAAAACATTGACTGAAATACRAATAGACCGTGTCCTATGGCCCTTGCTCAGACAGGATTTTTTTAAAAACTGTTAGGCATGACTGAAGACTGCAGAATTAGTCCCTATGTTTTAAAATCAGTATCATGTTTTCTGATTGAAATTATGCTGGTAACACTTCCACTGGCAATAAGTATATTACTCTTGTGGAAACATCTTTCTGTTAAATATATCAATCCATTCCTCTTCGTATCATTTTGACTTTGAAGCTGATTGATATAGTAACAGTAACTACCCAGTTGTTGCCACAACAATTTTCTGAAAAAGCAACTTGCAATATCATTAGAGCTTGTCAGATACGTAATAATAATTACTAGTAATATTTCTCTTGAGTTGGAGTATTTTGTCCCTGGTTTCCCCTGCCTTTGCTTTCCTTGGTTGTGTATGAAATTAAACATGAAATGGAAACAATGATATCTATAGGGGGAATGTAGCTTGCAGTTAGACTTGATGGCTGACAGCCCCTTACTTCTGGTGTCACTACTTAAGCTGCATAACATTCAACTTCAATATGTTTCACTTTTTCTGCCAACAGTATCTATCTACAAGGGGGGTTGTTAGGGTTTAATTAATTATCTGTGAAGGGTCTTGAGGTGTGCAAATGGCACATGACTGCAAAATATTAAGACACTTACTTATCTCCCCAAATTTATATTAAAGGCTGCTGCTTCATCCCCCTTTCTGACTAGGTGTTTCATGTATCTCCAGAGAGTAACTTCTCATGTTCTTGTGTTACAGCACTAGTGGGATCATGCTGGTCATTGAGGGCTTAAGTCAAACCTTAAGCACTAATTAATTCAGTTAATATTCCATGTAATTTAATAGACGATTATATTGTTTTTAGCTGTACTCCGTGCCAAATTTCCATAAGGGTTAATTTTGCTATAAAATGTGGTCAAGAAATCTAAACTGTTTGTGTAAGCCATCAAGAAAATAGTTACATTTAGGGGTTTTGATTCACTTAAATAACATGGATTTGGGCATAGCTGGCCGCGGAGCACAGAAGTGATAATAGCCTATTTAGAAATATTGTTTCAGCATTTAATAGGACCCAACTTGCAGTTCAGTTTAGAACACTGGTGAGTGAGCTGCTACCACTGCTCAAGCTGAGAAGGGCTGCCTTGATTTTACACACAGAAGAAGGATATTTCACTGTTAATTTTACTTCCAGTCTTTCAAATGGGGAAAGAAGCATATGCAGGTTGTGAGGACGGTTGTGAAAAACTGGTGCTCTGTTTTAATCGAGATGAAGAATTCTGCTTGCATATGTAAAACAAATGTACTATAAAAGTAAACTCGCTGCCACCAAAACTGAAAACAAGGGACTTTGGAAAATATATGCTGATATATAACTGGCTAGAATTTCCTTAATTTTGCAAAGCCACGAGCCACATGCATCAGCTCACCGCAAAGTCATTAGGTCTTTTTAAACTCAGATGAAAAACATTAACAAATACCACAAAAGGCTTTAGTATGGCCCCTTTGTTCATTCACATATGGCAGTTTATAACTCCTGCACCACTTGGGTCGTGTGTTTGTTTAAGCTGCCTCCATCAGGCCAGCCCTGAAAGAACAAAAGACATCTTGAGCGATCCTAAGCAGGAAATGGGCTAATCTAAACATGGCTTGTGACACTATAAGTAGAATAGAAAGGGGAGGGATTGATTAGTCATTAATGTCCAATTGACTCCATATGGATGTTGCAATAATAAGGCCTTTTTCAGTGCAGTAGCGGAGTTATTGAATTAGAGGTTTATGTTTCCTCAGAGCTGACCTTAGGGAATTCCCTTTTGGTTCTTCTTGTTGATGTTTTAAAGAGAATGGCGTCTCTAATAGGAAAAATAGAAGCCTTATCATAACTGAGTGTTGTATTAATGTAGTCAACCTGTGCTACAGTATGTTCTCAACTCTTAGTATTTACTTAGCACGTTTCAGAACCTCTGCAGGTGAAATATTTTAGAGCCCATTTAAATATTACACTATTTCATGAATCAGTCATATATTTCTCAGGTTTTTCCCCCTTTCATTCACTGGTGTGCAATTTCTGAGAAATGTTGGGCCCTCAAATCCCAGCTGAATAATATTTGTTTAGCATTTGGAATGAAAGCGGCTTGATGAACAGACACTTCCCTGTAGAACATTTGTGCCTCTGTGTGACTACAGGCATCGCAGTCCCGGAGCTAGTCGTGTTTCTGTGTGGGTGTTAGCTTTGCATAGTGATGACAAGACACACCAGTAATGACAATAGCTCATGAGATGCCCATTTGTTTTGCCTCTCCGGCTGGTAATAAAGTACAAGAAAGTCTTTTGAATGTGGGGATGGCAATAAAAAAGCAAAGAAGTGAAAGGCAGCCAAGGGACAAGACAAAGATAAATGTTAGCCTAACAGGATTACAAGTCACTTAGATAACAACGAAGTAGTAATTTCTGTAACCTTTTCCAAAATTAAACATAGGACCTACTATCTCAAAGTAATAGTTAAATGATTTTCTTCTTGTATTCTTAACTTTCCAAATCTTTTTGTCTGTCTATTCTTTTCAGATTTGCATTTTCCTATTTTATTTAAAATATTGTTAGAGCTTTCATAAAGGTTGCATTCATCTATGCACGAGTTAAGAGCAGGAAAGGGGACAAGCCAATTTTTCACTCTCCCTGTTTTCATGGCATTTCCATGTTAGGAACAACCCATCTCTAGCAGCAAAAGGGTCACTTCAGTTTTCACGTTCATTTGGTTTTGGTCTCTGCAATTGCTAGCTGCTGGCAGTGCTAGTTGTATAAACACAGACAGGGCTGGACTTTTTGGAGGTTGCAATCTGTCCTTTACAAGGTGGGCAGAAATTGTCATCTCGACTTAATGAATAACTGATGATACCAGTTTTACTATTAACTGTAGCCACTTCCACATGAGGAACCTAGCAAGTCTTTATTTCTATATACTCTAACTTGGTATATGCCTATGGAAGATGGTATACAGTATTTAGAGTAGCCAGAGATAAGATATCTGGGGGAGGTCAAAGGAAATGTATCACTTTGAACATGGATCAATGTCCAGGCACGAGGAGTAATTAGGGAATAACAGAGAGACTGATAAAAATCTCTTTCTCTTTACTGTCACTTCTTTTCTCTTTCTTTCCTCATCTTTTTCCTCAAGCTTCTTTTTGCTTGTCCCTGTCACCATTATTACTATTTGCATTCTGGTAACATGTAAAGAGGCCCAGTTCGAGGTGCTGTTGTAGCAGGTGATGTATAAACGGAGAGTAAAATCCCATCCCCTTCAAGACAATAGGATTAACCATAATGTGGCTAAGATGTCAGAGAAAACGCTAGGAGACAGTTCCTGCCCTAAAATTCTTATCATGTGAAAGGTGAGAAAGTCGCATAAATGCAGGAAATAATAAACAGACAATGTAACAATTGTTACTGTATGTTTTTTCCTTAACATTTCATTATTATGAAAATACTTAATCTTTGCCTTTCTTGTTGCTGATCGGATTCTTTCCTCTGCTTTCTAGAGGACAGCCTCTTTTGGAAGAAAAATATTGTTTTATATTACTGTAAGGAAGCTGTAACATTTTTAGATTCATTCTGTGCTGTTCTTTGGCCTGCTATTTTCCCTAGACTCTAGTCCTGAATCCAGCTTCCCCAGAGCAATTACATGATGTATATACACAAAACATGATGACTCTCCTTCGATTTGCTTTTAGCTTTAAATCTTCTAAGCCATGGCAAAATCAGCAAATGTAAAGGATCTAGGAAGCGAGGCAGTCCACACCCTCAGAAGCTCAAAGTGTCACTTCTAGGATAGCCCCAGCCCTGAGGCCAAAGAGTAGATTTCTTTGCCAACTCAGCCATTAGGGCAGCCAAATCATACTGCTTTTGCAATAATTTTGAATCCTGACCAAACTCCTAATTCTGAAAATCAAGACCTCTTTCTGTGACCGTAGTATGAGCAGTAACTAGCAAATAGACCATTAATCACCATAGAGAGACAGTTGTTTTAATTACCAACATCCTTCTCTGTTCCTACCCTTCATTAGTAGTACATTTTTTATCTATTATTTTTTACTATTATTTATTAGACTTTTCTGAAAACATTCTCAGAAAGAACAGAACAATAACACCTACTTTTTTGCAGTTTTACATATCTTTTATTTAAAAACTTCACAGTCCTCTCTCTCTGGCTCTGTCATTATTATCACTATCACAATAAAAAAGAAACCCATGGTTTGTAAAACCTGTTGAAATTTTCATTTAGGGCAAAATACTGTTTACATATCTGATTGACATGATGAAGTACCTAAGAACTGTCGTGCAGTTTGAAAGCTTGTTCTTATGTGTTTTAACTTGCAAGAATGCACTGAGTGTATGTGTTTTTTTATATCATTAGGGCCTCATTTCTAAGCTAAAAAGGTACTGAGAATTTTTGGCTCCCCACCTAGTGTCATATGCTAACAGAAGTATTCTCCTGTTATGCTTTATATGCAAAATATAATTCTGTAGTTTCGAGATCATTAGAAGAACATGGAGACTTTATTACTTTTAGTTATTTGCAGAAATTCATTTTGCAGATACTTTTGTGATGGCCTGTGGGTCAACTTGCAAATATCCCCTCAGAGATCAAGCACAAAGAACACCACCTCTCTGGCTTCTTTTTCAAATCCTTCAAGTATGGACTTGCTTAAAGCAGATGCAGCCAGAGCTTCTTGGCCTTCTTGAGATGTTTGTAATTTATTACCCTAAGTAAGAATTGTTTTCTAACAAAAAATTTCTCTGAAAACAGATCATTTATTTATTTTTTTCTGACTTTCTACCGAAATTATATCCAAATTAAAAAGCCAGCCTATAATCTTGATACTAGCAAAAGTATTCTTTGCCTGCATTAGGACTGAAAGATCAGGCCAGACTTGTGTTAGAAAGGCTAAAGACAAATTCCTTAGCCATAACGAATGAGTATCTTTGGGAAGGTAAGAGATGGAAGATCATCATATGGGTTCAAACATGTCTTCCCCTTTCCTTCACCGTAAGTCGAGTAGCTGAATAATATATGGCCACTTTGGCATCAATAATTATTTTCATTTTTTAATTTGTCAGCAACTTTGTAGTTGCCCACATACTCATTACAAATTTTATAGTATTTTTTAAAAGATGGAATGAACATTGCATGAAATATTTGATCTTTCTTAAATTATATAGCCAAGCAGCTCTGAATAAATGTCTCAGTGTTGACTTACTATGTTTGTAACTTACTATAGTTTCTAAATAAATGTATCCTCTCCAAGAAGATGATACCTGTGAAATGAATGTTCCAAGTCTTCTGACATCAATGAACGGAGCCTCATTAACCATAAGCACCCCTGAATTGGGCCCCTACACACATCTGAATCTTACATCCCTCAGCAAAACTACTACTCTCTTTTGCAACAAAAAGCTTACTGCAATAGCTGCCGTCTGTAAATGCTGAACACCTGTAGCATGGTACTTAGAACAGTATTAAAATAGTTTTGCATCTTACATTTGCCACAAACCTGTCTTCTTTTATGTGCATGCATGTTAGTATATAAATTGCCAAATTGGTGTCAGTTGTAAAGTAATGGTATTGGAGGCATCATAAATTACCGTGGTGATCCTCAGGAGAAGACGCTGCCGTATACGAATGAGTGTTTTGCTCTCAGGGTAATGTATGTCTTCATCTGGCCCAGCAGTCAGCATATCGCCCTATGTTGATGGATATAGTCAGCTTGAAACTACACTACATTTCACTGCACAATAAACATGGCTGTCAACACCATATAAAACAAGACCAATTTATCCTGTATGGTCAGTGCATTTTAAATGAAATTAATGTACTGTGGATCTGGTGGCAAAAAGGTAGTGTATTAGTTATGCATCCCCTATTTTAGGACTTTTTTCATGTAAATATGTTTCCTACACAGGATTTTTAAAATAGTATAAGTAAGGTATAATGTTTTCACACTAAATTAGGAAACTTAGCTTTTGCACAGATAAAAACTTGTGAGCCAGTCACTGAAGTCAGTAGATCTGCAATGTTTTACTTAATTTAAAGAACTAACCTTTTTTCTGAAAAAGAACTAACCTGTATTTTTAGCCAATGTAATATATATGCCCCAACCTGCAATATTTTACAAAAAAAGGAGGCCTGTTGTGCTAATCTGTTGTCAAGTTAGCATGCACACCGCTGAATTGAGGGTGGGTAATGACAGCACAGGGATTCATTAAAGCACATCAGGCACGGAGAAGCTAAGTAAATTAGTCACACTGTTCTGAAGCTGTACTGTGTGTACGTACCTGTTGAAGGCGAACGGTTTTATTACAGGTATGTAATTGAACAGATATGTGATTGAATGCTCTAAGATACAGATCCATCTCAAATTCAGCTAAAGCAAATGTGACTTTAGAATATTCAGCAGCAAACGTAGCCAGATGCATACAGCTAGCAGCATGTACCTGAGCGTGCTATATAATTTATTTTATGAAATGTTTGGCATGTGCTTTGTTGCTGAAGCAGCGCAGTCATTGTAAATTACTTGTGTGAACAGGTCGACATCAGTTGAGATTCTCAGGTGTAACTTTCATGTTGAGTTTTGTTGAGCAAAGAGAACATATATGTATGTTAAAATCCCCAGCTGAAACTTTTTCACATCTCCATACCTTAACTGGAGAAATACCACTACAATTTGGTTTCTCATTCAGATGTTACAGGACTTTGGCTGAGTGAGCCTGGCTGATGGCACTGACATTACTGGCTATCCTTTCTCTCGCTCGCTATCATAGATCTGACAGCAAAAAGAGAGAGAGAAGGAGAATAAGGCTAAAGTCAACACAGCACTGAAAGCGCTTGCGTAACGCACATAATAATGTTTTGCACCCATCTTGTTTCTTCCTGCCCTGACGCTCCAGGAAGTAAAGCAATGAATGGCTCTGCAGCTAAACTACAGCAGTATTATTGTTGGCCAACAGGAGGTGCCACTGTGGCTGAAGCTCGGGTCTACAGGGATTCGCGGGGCCGAGCCAGTAGCGAACCACACATCAAACGACCAATGAATGCTTTCATGGTGTGGGCAAAGGACGAGCGTCGAAAAATTCTCCAAGCTTTCCCTGACATGCACAACTCCAACATTAGCAAAATCCTAGGTAAGTGCAAGACAATGACTAAATCGTGACTGCCACTGAACCAGAATTGAGGGGAGCTTAGAAGGTTCTGCCGTAGTAGTGGCAATTGGCAGAAGACAGTTGTTTTGGGCCATGATGAGGTTATTTATATTGGTGACATGGGCTAGTAACGTCCTTCTTGGATAGGCAACTTCTCGGATTTTAGGATATATATTATGTTTGGGAGATGTTCACTTAAACTGGAATTACTGAGATTTATGCAAATGAAGACTCATGGGTTGTTTTTATTCCCTTACTTTTCCTTTTCTTCCCCTTCCCTAACCCTTTTTCTTTTCAACAGCAGACTCACAAAATGCTTTCACAATTTAACAGCATTCAAAATCAAGGTTGTTTAAATCTGTGGCAAGAGTGTAGCTTGATCCTAACTGCAAGATCACATTAGAAATCACCTGAACTCAGGAATGCACATTTAATGAGAGTAAAAAACAGTGCTATCTGGAGTAATAATGCTCTGTTGGGAAATACTTTAATAAAGCACAAAATTAAAATAAAAAGTTTATGTCAGACAGTGCACTGTCGAACTAGTTTGATCAGGTAGCAAGAAATATGGCAAGTTCAAAAGACATATGTATATGTACCTTCTCTGATACAAAATGATGTTTGATTCAAAATGTTGTGATGTTAGAAAAGCTAAGCAAGCACTTGCATCATACAATCAAAATATTGCTTAATTAAAATACACAATCATTATTTAATTGCTATACACTGGGATGATCAGGGACTATACCAGTGCATGTGTTTTGCCACTGTGCAAATAAGTTGGCTGACTTTTTAGAAATTTTGCGTTGCTTTTTGAGACCCCCTCCAGAGAATTAGAAACATACATGAGATTGAGTGGTGAAATGTTAAAACCTATATTTGCTTTCTGAGACTTTGAAGTGAAAGACAGATTCTAAATGTAACTCAAATAAAAGTAAAAATCAAGTTTCATCTGTAATCATTTTATTGTAAATTTTGAGTTCAAATATGTTCTTACCGAAGGAGTTTCTAAAAATGCATTCGTTGGTTCAGTCGAAAGCAAAAATACATAGAAATAAATGTTACTTTGTCCTAAAACTTTCAAAATCTTACTTAGTAGTTCTCATATTTTTGTCTGCCATATAAGTAAGTTATATGAATAGCCTTTCAGTTTTGTATAAAACCTGCAGTGTTTCAGTGTTGGCAGCTGTAGGGAATCTATATTATTTGTGTGCATTCTGTGAAAAAACTATTAGGAGTATAGTAACTGTATTCATTAAAATGTAAACTTCCAGCATAAATATTTCAGAAGTGCCAGCAACTGAGTGTTTGTTAACCATGGAATTAACCTGTCAGTATCTGCTCTGCCGCAAATAAGTCTATGTCCATATAATATCTGTGCAACTTTTCCAGGACAATGAGAAAAGAGTTTGAAATATTAGAACTGACACAGAGCATTGCTGGCTGCGGGTAATATTTATACTACTTTTCCATTTGTTGATATATGAAAAATCTTGGTAAAAGAATAGCTTCCACCCACGTTTACCACAGCTGTAATCGTTTTATCCATCTAAGAGACACCAAAAAGCTACTCTCTGCATTTCATATCCCCTGAAAAAAAACCTTCTTTATTCAAGTGTTTAGATAGCTCCTTATAAACAATACAAGCGATCTGAATACTTTTTCCTCTTCCTGTATACACTGTATTAATTTTTTTACTCTTTTTATTGGTGCAGCTTTCAATGAAAGTTTACAATACCTAAAGTGGTGTATATAATTACAAATGTGCTTTCTGCTTTTCTTTTCTTTTTTTAAAGATAAGTTTAGTTAAATTAAGAAAGTCAAATACAACTTTCTAAGTGCAGTTCTGTACATTTATTACATCTGGCCGGAAGATAATACACATAATAGGATTTAAAATAAGGTTAGGTGGCAACAGTATTCCAAGCTAAAATCAGAAGATAAGTAAATTTAAGACAGCCAGATATCTAGTGATTTTTGGTAATTTTGTTGAATCTGTAATGTTCTGATAAATTTTTCCTGCTAAATAGCAAGGTATTAGTATCTTTTACTAGGAACGTATGAACCAGATCCTTATAAAACTATCAGAGAAGCTTGTATCCCTAGGCAATGTGTTAAGCTCTTAAAATTAAAAGAATGGCTGTAGACCTTACTTAACCATAGTATTATGTGTGCTAATACAAAGGTACAGAGTGTTCGCGGATTAAAGCTCATATTATTAAAAATGAAGGAGAAACTCTGTTTTGTGGCATGAGGCTGAGATTTTGAGAAGCAACTATTGATTTTAAGTGCATTTTAAGTTAGTAGAGAGAGATTTACATATGTTAGGTCTGCAGCAATATCTGGAAGTCAAGTTTCTTTAACATGTCTCAAGTTGTGCATCCAAATCCAAGTGTTGGCTGATATAAATTCAAATCAGCTTATTTAATTAACATATTTAAAATGTATTTATTATGGCAAGAAGGTGTGTTGGAATGCATACATGTAAAACGAAACCTGCTTTACTTGAGCGTTCACTGATGTTTTGTGTTTATAGGATCTCGCTGGAAGTCCATGTCGAATCAAGAGAAACAACCTTACTATGAAGAGCAGGCACGGCTAAGTAAAATCCACCTAGAAAAGTACCCGAATTACAAATATAAACCCCGACCAAAACGTACCTGCATTGTTGATGGAAAGAAATTGCGTATTGGTGAATACAAACAACTGATGCGGTCTCGAAGACAGGAGATGAGGCAGTTTTTTACCGTAGGGTAAGTACTATTTTTGTAATTGTTTTCAATGCACGACAGAGACAGAGCATGTTGTTTGAAAACAGATAGACTTACCTGTTTAAGTTGCTTACTAATGGCATTTAGAAGGTAAGGATTTGAACCTGTAAAACCTTACTAAAAACATAAGATGTATCACTGAGTATGGAACTATCAGCTTTCCATTGAATGCTGATTATAAGATTGATTGTGGAACTCCCTAACATCAAAAGAACTTATTTTCCATTACCCTGGAAGGTTTGAATTACGCCTTTTGTGAGTTAGTAGTAAGCCAGTCCATTCTGTGTTAGTAACGACTTCAGGATCATTTCCTAAACTAAGACAAGAGCAAAAAGAAGAACACAACAGATATTCTGATGAGAACAGAGAGTCAGGAGTTGTGGAAAAGAAGGGAAAAGGGACAGGAGCAAAAGCAGTTAGATTAGGAACGTACATGAATGAATGATATCATATCATGAGGGTACTAGAATTTTTGTTACGTATAGGACTGTGGCATGTAATCTTTTCTTAGAAAAAGTACATTTTAGGAAGGGTCTTTCAAGTAGCACGTAGATAGACTGGATAGATTTACAACTCAGAATGTATGGTACAAAAAGATCACAGAATAGTTTTAAACATGTTGTGTGCTTTTTACCAGTATTTCTTCTAGTCTTGAGGCGAGAAAACAGCACTATGAAAGATCTACAGACTGAAGATAGAAAAGTCCAGTGAAACAACTGCACCATAATTGATTTCTGTCTCCTATTTTTTTATGAATTCATCTGTGATGCTCAGTGCTCTCACACAATGTTTTTGGTGGTTTACAAAGAGTCCAAGAGCTATCTCTGCTGCCAGCCCTTCCAAATTCACAATGTTCTGCTTATTTCTCTAATCACAATAGTCTCCTTTTGTTGGGTACTTTACTGCCAGATAATTGACCTTGACATCGGTTATGTGCCCTCATTTTTGGCTTGGGATGCAGAACTCCTGTTGCAGTCAATTATTTTGTAGGGCAGCCTGCAACAACATGGGTTCTTTCTTCAATCAGTAAACAGAAGTATTTTTGATATCTTGGAATAGCCTTCCACTCTACAATTCAACATTGTTTTTTATTCTTCACTCTAAGGGAAATTGTTTGCTAATAGGCTTCCATGGAAATTGTACACAGAAACCCAAAGAGAAATCTGAATTTATACAGCACAAATTATATTCAGATTGAGGGAATGAAACTCTAGCTCTTGTCTTCCAAAGCAGATTGACAGACCAAATCATATCTGTACAAGAAATCCAAAAAAAAACCCCAAACAGCAGTCTGAACAATTCGAGAATTGTTTCCTAATTCAGAATAGTATTAAGCAGTAGCAGTCTATACATCGAGGGCGCAGGCTAAATAGAGACATGAATATGAAAGACAGATTTAAGAAGCTTCTAAAAGTGCCTGCTTAATGAATGACGTTGCTTTTTTTTAAAAATGTAATGAAAAGTATTCAAAATGAAACTGCTGGTGCAACCTAAATTAACATCTTTATCATACATTAGACAGTATCATCACAAAGACCATGGGAATTTCAGCATTTTCGAAAAGGATTGGTTCTAATTCATATTTATGCTAAGTCCGCTTTGCACTGTTCTACCCATGCTAAAGGAGCTTTAAAGTAAGAGTAAATTACATATTTGTACTTTTATGGTGATGTAAAGGACTGTACTAGAAACAATGACTTTTAGTTACGGAATTAATGAAAAATGGGGTATGACGTGTACTGGATGGATACAGGTAAAACGAGATCCCTGTTGCAGTTCAATACAGATATAAATTTTGATTTTGAGGAAATGCAGGTTGTGATTTCTAGAGATTGTTTGATGCTTTTCATGCTGTTGTGTGACTTCCTGTTGTTGCCCAAAATTCCTTTTTCTCCTAAACAAAGAAATTCAGAGAATTTTGTTTTAAGAGACCAAGGGAAAAAACCTTGAAAACAAATCAGGACAGCTTTTTGAACTGAAACAGACAGCTTATATGGTATCTTTTATTTTACTAGTGTAGGTTATTGAATAATAAAATGTAACATTTTATCCAAATCGGATTATAATTAAGTGAAACACCATAACTGAGCCCATTAACTTCTTAAACTTACTCTTCCTTGTGTTTACCTTTAAATAGCACAGAAAGCATCAGCTGGAACAGTTTACCTAACTGACCTTGTGCACCCATCATTTTTCCACTGTTTTGATGGAACAAACAGCATAAACCTTCCTTCATAACTGTAGATGTGGGAGTTGAGATGTAGTTTCCTTTTCAGAATGAAACAGGAGACAGATGTGTTTTTTAGGATACTGTATTCTATGTTTACAGTAAATATTTCAGTAAAATAGAGAACAAAAGTACAAAATGGATTCCAATAAAATCTGCCAAGTGCTTTGCCCTGTTTGAAATCCTGCTGCTTTTTCTTTTTCTTCTTCTTTTTAAAGAACATACCAATTAAGTTGGGAATAGGTATGTTAAAATGGCAAAAAATTAGCATCACAGAATAAAAAGATAAATAGTAGATGTGTGAAGAGAAAGATACAAAGACATTCTCAATAAATAGCTAGAGGAAACAATAAATAGCAAGAAAAACCATATTCTTACATATTTGTGCTTGGTATTGTCTTCCATTCTGTTCTTGTACCAAACATACATATATTGCTTTAGCAATCCAGCAAGGGGTAATTCCCCTAGGGTGAGCGATTGGCTAGCACAGAATAATCCTGCCATGTCTGCAGCTGGACTTTTATGAAATCCCCCATAAACACAAAAAGAAAGTTTTACGATGCTTCAACTTTTAACATGAAAAAAGCTCATCCTGCTGATCACGGTGAACAGCATTTTTTAATAACTGTTGGTAAGACATAATGAAGTTTGCTGATCTCAATATACAAAATAGCCAGACTTTGAAATAAAATAAGGAAATAAACTGAAAAATGGCCAGATTCTGTTCTAATTTTTTAAGAAAAACCACCAAGGAATTCAGGGAAGATTTCTTGGAATAAATTTGGCAAGAAATTCATGGGTTTGTGCTAAACCTTATATGTGCAATAGACCACCATAAAAATCTGTGTATCATCAATATATTTTAAGGAACAGAGTGGAACTCAAAATCTACATAGGCCTTCTATTGCACCCCTACATGATTGAATTTTGTTCCAAATGAGGCAGATATATATTAAAAACTTGCTGTTTTGAGTCTAGTGGGAATTCCATCTGAAGCCAGCTATGTCTTTGAAATATTTGAGTTATTTTTAATAATAAAATTATTAATGGGAAGTTGTGAATGATAACTTTCTAGCCCTTCAGCAGAAGGTAATCCCTAAAGAGACTTCAAGTGATTTGCAATTTATCTTCAATTATACTTTTTTGTAATACATAAATAAATGTGAACTAACAAATGGATCACATATAAGCCATAAATCAGACATTTTAACTTAAAATAGTCTGCGTTTTGTTGCCTTGTCTTACAAAAATAATCCAATTCTCAGTCATTTTCAGTCTAATACATAGACATAGTCTAATAACATAATTCTCTACATAGAAGTATATGGTGTATATACATTTCTCTGCAAAATGATGTAAGCAGTAACTCTTTTTTTGTTTTACCAGTGTAAGATGTTTAAACTAAAGCCTTTATACTGTTTATAACTACTGTATACATGCATAGTCTGAATGTTGCTAGACTACAGCTTTGACTGAGGCTGTAATATTATACTACTGTAGCTTGAGCTTAAAGTAAGTACACAATGGGTGCTTTTGTGAGATTTACTGTTATTTCATTCTTTATGGGGAGGTAAGTTTCAGGGGTGTATAGCATAGAAGCATTTTCCTTAATGCAATCGATTTTTCTTCAGCCGTCTAAAGAGCTGTCAGAAAATAGTTCTGAAGGGATCAGAAAACAACGGTAATTTGCCAATTTAAATGTTTAGCTCGTTTTGCAGCAGTCAGAAGTGGAAAATCCTAATAATATTAATACCGTTAAATTGTGAACAGGTCAATTGATTGAAGAATGTTCATGTTACCTCCTCTTTTATATTTACCTAACTATTTTGGGACAGATCTTTGGCTCCAGAATAGATGGAGGTGTTAGCAATGCTGGCAGAGCTGAGAGGTAAGGGAACTGTTGTAACTGGCCAGCTGAGGATTTCCTTGGCAAAGAGGAGATGGTGTAAATAGGAGGGGATTTCAAGGCAGGGTACCTAGCTGTACATCACCATTCTTCACAGATTTGAAGAACTATGAGGATTAATGCTGGGTTCTGGAAATCTCAACCAGGCAGAAAACATCCTTGGGTGGACACTGGAACCATGTGCAACTAAGCTGAATTGTAACCCGGAGCTCTCAAAGAAGCATGTTTCTATCTCCTCACTCCAAAATCCTATGACAGGCAAAAATCTAGCCAAACTGGAAGATCAAGCATGTGGAATTTGGTGTGATAAAAAGTATCATTAACATGAATGTCTTTTAGGAAGAACTACAACTAAAGGAAAACATAATGGCCAGAGATGCAGGCTAGAAACTCCAGCTCTTCCGTTCACTGACAGTGGTTAGAGTTTAAATAAATGCTGTTTGATTTCCTCCCCCCTCCCTGCCCCGTTAAATTTTATTTCCTAGAAAATGGCAACACTCATCTCCAGTACCATATGCAATCCATATAGGTTGTGATGTCATAAAACACGGCTTTCTGGGAGACAGGGCCGGGACTTGAGCAGAATTTACAGTGACAACCTGGTCATCCCTAAATAATAACAGAGCTCGTGTGAGAAGTAGGTGCCGAGTTACCGAGCAGGTGTGGGTGCCCCTGTCTAAGTGCTAGCAAATTTCCTGGTTCAAGATGAAGGTAGCAGTTTGTGACACTAGCCGTTTAGGTGGTACGGTTAATACATGTTTACAGTTCTTCTGTGAGATATCGGTAATTTAAAGCTCACAGTACCTGCCCAGCAGCAAGCATGCACACCACATTTGATTTTTGTTTACCGTGTGAATGAGAACTGCATTTCTGAATAAAAAATGCAGTAGGCCTTTAACTTTCCTGTTACACCAATCGAATTCTCTAGTATACTAGCTGGATTCATTCTACAATTTGGCATATGCTAGGATGCAGTCTCAAGTAAAAGGCATCTCTCTAAATTCTGCTTCCTTATGCTCAGTTGACCTGCTCCCTTTATACTTTGAAAAGAGTGGTACTTGGACAAATATATCCCTGCCTGTTGAAATATGGATATGCAAAAGAGTTTTGCTAACTGGATAAATATTTCCACCATACTCAAATTTCTTAACCATATCTTTGCCTGTCCTTTAGGGCTAAACACTGGAAAACTATCACATTATCAAGAAACCTCACATCTTGAACAGATTTTTTTTCTTCTTGCTGCATATAAAAAGGCAATATGCTTCTAGAAAGGCAAACATTTCAAGGGAAATATTAGGCTTCTGATCCTTTTTGTCACCTATAACACAACAAGCAGCTTACATTCAATCATTCTGAATATTTTCAAAATCTGTTATTAGAAGAGCTATTGGAAGTTTTTTTTTTAAAAGAGCTCTTCTCAAAACAGTTTTTGACATTGATATTGTGGTGTTCTTTGATGCAGGCTTGAGGATTCTTTGTTTTGTGAATGTATTCTAAGAAATACCAGAAAAAGGTTAGCATCAGCAGTTGTTGGATGGACAAATTAGAATTAGCTGTGTATGGCCTGGCGACAACTATGTAGAATTTTGCTGTGACCATGTGTGGGTTTCTTTTTATTTTGCTTTGTGGAAACAGTCATGTTAATGTGAACATTCTTCTGTGTCTAAGAGTTTGTGGAGGAGGTACCTGTGGGTTTTTAACAATAATAGTTTATATGCTTGACAACATCCAATCATAAAACAGAAACATTCTCATGTGAGGTAGGTGTTCAATTTTATGAATAAAGTATTGAAAGATGTTCACAGCAAATACATTGGCTGAAAATTGTTTTCACAGGACATTTATGAAATCATTTAAAAAGTGAAAATTCAGTGAAAAATCCCTAGCTGTTTTTAAATCATCTGTAAATCGTCATTTGCAAACAGGAGTATGATGACTGTGTCAAATGAATTACCACAGTGTTTTTGCTCACTGCTAGCCAGGTGTGCCATACTTCTGCAACAGATGTTTGATTTTTATAAACTGTGCAGAGGCTTTAAGAGTAGGGCTAGCAGTACCCGCAATAGCAGTAGTACATGATGCTACTGGAATATTATCTTAGACAGAGTGTTCATGATTTGACTGTCTCGGGTGGTTCCTGAGCTTGAAGGGCTTTGGTTTTCCAGTAACTCTGTGGCGTGATATTTATCAGAATTAGAGTTTGGTCAATGAGCAATTAAGACTTAAGATTCAGGGTCTTGTAAATAAGCTTTGCATTATTTTGTGTATTGATTCAGCCAGTGATTAATGATAAAAATGACAAAAACTGCCAGTAATGTATTAATTTGTGAGCAACTGCTTTATGGAAAGCAAATTTTTCTGTCCTTTCAAATTTTGGAATAGAAAAACACAGTGATCAAGAAGTTATAGATTCATTAGACTATTCAAGCACATCTGACTCAATTTCTCCTGCTAAAATAACATAATAGAAAGATCTCTACTTGGTCAATATTGCTCTAAAAAAAGCTTGGGAATATATTGAAATACACGATTCTTTAAATGGATTAGGAAAACAGGCATATATGTCTGATAGCCAGTCAATAGTAAAACAGTGACTTACAGGGCACTTAGGTTTTTCTGATATTGAAGCATATTTGTTTACTGTAACATCTAAAGTATGATGGAGATTCTCTTCCTTCACACAAGGTACCTCCCTTCTTTTTTTCCTCTTAGTTTTATTAAAGGTAATGATCCAGAAATAATGCGAGAATATTTGAGAGAGTCTTTTAATATAGGAAGTAGGTTATTAGTTAATTAATCCAAATGTAAGTAGTACATTTAATTAATTCATAGCCAATAAGGACTTGACCATGGAGAGGGTTCAGCAACCTGACCTTAACTCAGCAAAGCATTTAAATATACATACTTAATTGTAAGAAGAAACATTGCGTCGTTTCCAACAGTAGAACTAGGAACATTCTTGTAGTAAAGTTTGTGTTAAATTCATTGGCTGTGGCATAAGCCTCTTCTAGTTGATGTGTGGGATTGCTCCAGCATGCTTAGAATCACGAACAATAAAAAAAGGACATTATGTGATGCAAAGTTAGATATCAGAAGATGAGTTGTGCCAGAAGTAGAGGCAGTGTACCCTTAATTGACTCTCCCCATGTATTTGCATTATGAAAGTAAATCAGATCTGACATGGGGTCCTCAAGAGGTCTTAGTTCTTGTAGGCTCTGTCCATACAAACAAGAACATCTTTCTTTCTTTTTTTTTCTTTTAAGTACTTTGCTTCAAAAGCTATCCTATGCATTAAATCCCGAAGAACAAGTAGCATTCTGATCATGGATTTAAAGGCCAGCAATAAAATACCAGAAGTATTCCTAAGTGATGTAGGAGTCTACCTAGCACTTCTGTAGTAAATTACATGCCTACAGATAGATGGACACACAAAGTTACTTGGTCACCCATCTGCTTTTTTAGGTGCTTATAAATAATCTCAAGGTCCGCTCACTAACAGTCATGAAACAGAAGCTCCTATCAGGAGTTTTGAAGATCTAAATTTAGGACTTAGTTGTCTGCGGTGGCTGTTAGGCAACTCATATGTGCCTGAGGCCTTTTGAGGATCTCTGTCCAAGTGCTAGTTTGCAGTATGCTTTAAATAAATGCATAAAATAAGCAAAAGCATCAAAAGGTTTAATCCTTGTAGTTACTAAAAAGTTTACTCTCCAGTTGTCCTTGGGGGGAGCTAAGGCCAACCGATGCTTCACAGGACCAGCATCTGAACCTCAGAGGAACGCAGGCAGACCTCCTAGGAAAATCACACGCTTTGCTTTGCTTTGGACTTGCCAAGGGCTTCCCACCTCCAAATGTAGGTAATCGTGTCCACCTCTTGTTTTGCCTTTCAGACAACAGCCTCAAATTCCAATCACCACAGGAACGGGTGTTGTCTACCCTGGTGCTATTACCATGGCAACTACCACGCCATCACCTCAGATGACATCCGACTGCTCTAGCACCTCTGCCAGCCCTGAGCCCAGCATCCCTGTCATTCAGAGTACTTACGGTATGAAGACGGACAGCGGAAGCCTTGCTGGAAATGAAATGATAAATGGAGAGGATGAAATAGAAATGTACGAGGACTATGAGGATGATCCCAAATCAGACTATAGCAGTGAAAATGAAGCCCACGAGGCAGTCAGTGCCAACTGAGGAGTGTTCACAGAATTAAAGTACTCAGACTCATTTGGTTTTTTGGGGTTTTTTTTGAACAAAAAGTTCTTAAAGAGCCTGCATGCATGTGTGGCTCCTAAAGTTACATCAGCAGAATGGTCTTAAATGTTTCTTAAAGTGTGAGACAGATTGTTTCCCTAATTTTTCATGAACTTGGGTTTTTTGTTTTTGTTTTTTTTTAATTTAGATGAAGACATATATTAAATATCAAACATCAGGACTTGAAAACTTATATGAATCAATAGCTGTCTTACAAGTCTTACCTTTTGTCTTTTTCCTTTTGGATGCTGATAAAGGTTTAAGTTACTGTTTTAGATGGGGGTTATACATTCTCACTCAGGTATGCTGTGCCAGCCTACAGGTTGTGAATGTGTTTTTATTCTGGATTATTTTAGAAAACAAAAACTGCAGATTTCATATTGTAAAACAGAACAAGTCCGCAAGTGTGCACATCTGTGCATCATAGCTCATCTTTAAAAAGTAGTCTCTCAATTCCATTTTTTTTCCATATGTATAGCTGAACTTCTGATGTGCCAAACTTTTCATAACTTTTGAATCTTAACATTTAAAAAAAAGTCTTAAAGGAGACACTGTAAAGTCTTAGACAATCCTTTGGCATCTTAAAAAAATTATATAAAAAAACTAATTTTTTTTCCAGAAAATGGTAAAGTACTCAGGAATCTGGAGACAGGATATTCTTAAGTAGTGAACATGGTTGCCATAGTGCATGTGTCCAATTGCTTTTGCCTCTTGATGTGCCATTAGTGTGAAACTTTAAGTAAGCACAAAAGAGCGATCACCAGCTATGGACGGGCCTGTCTTAGCAGTGTGAGGCCACCTCTGACTACATTCTTTACCCCTTTGCTTTTAACCCTTGCATTCAGTCTTAACACATTTTCTCTTAAATAATTTATTCATTCCAGAATGCCAAGGGTCCAAATACTTAATATTTATTTTTAAAAGTACTGTTGGTGGCATTACACTTACAATTCCTTACTGATGTTTTACAGAGCCCTTTCTTTTTCCTCCCCCAAAATACACAGGTATATGAAAATCAAAGTGCACCTGCTACTAAAATGAACATGAAACTTATGAATGGGAAATTCAGTTGTTTCCATAACAGTATATGTTCAGGGAGCACTTGGAAACACTCTGCTATATGTAATGCAAAGTAAAGTGAGTATTTCTATATGTACACACAGTGCAAATACTCTTAAAAATTTGTGTTCATAGTTATAAACCTCTATACTTAGAATCTGCAGATATGGACAGACAGGATGATGTAAAGGCAGGATTTTACCTATCTGCCATCAGGCAGATGTAAAATCCAAACTGCATATAGAGTCTGCCGTGATGAATTTTTAGGGCCTGTACAATCCTGGAGTGAGTCAAGGCTCCGTACATCGCCGTTCCTGTTGTCACCTGAAGGAAGTGTCTGCTCCCTGGAGTGTATTTATGCAGTGATTTATATGTGAGACTCCTAGTGGGGGAGGGAAGGCCACACAAATGTCTGACTTGCAAAGCTGGAAAAATAGTGCATCAAAATATTTATTGAATATTAGTCACAAGGGAATGGGAGCCAGATCTTGATGAATGTTTGTCAAGTGCTTTGGGATTGTTGGATGAAAGGTGCTATAAAAACTAAAATTTTTATTTGTATTGCTACTATAAAAATACAATTGCTAGAGAAGATTCTGGGAAAGATATAGAGAGAGATATTAAAAGATTGAAAATTTATTACTTTTCAGAGACAGAGAAGAAATCGCCTTTCCCCCCCGCCCCCTTCACTCCACTCCTGTTATTCACAAATACATCACTGTACATAATACGCAGATGCAGTGGGCCTGATGAATCCATGTGCTGAGCCACCTCAGCTCCTTTAACTTTTACTTGGACTTGGATATGCTCAGCACACTGGTGGAAAATTCAGACTTAGGCTGACAGGCATGAGTGAGCCCAGTCCAGCTCCGCTCGAAGTCCATGGGAATCTTCCCATGGGGCTACATGAGCTTTGTTCGGGGCCCAGATGATGAAAAAAGTGTAGCATTCATGCTGGTTCTCCCTGTGCAATCGCACTATCTTGCAGAAACTCGTGTAAGGTGTAATGATGAGTAGCTGTGTCAGGAGCTGTCATTTTCCTCATAGCCCCAATAATACCTATTTGAGCGGAGATAGCCAGTGTTGCCACTGTAGGAATCACATTTAAATGTGCAAAAACAACCCCCAAAACAAAGGAGACTGTTCAATTTACAGGACAATTTATAAAGATAATGACATAGAAACACAATGGTCAAATTTCTCTGGCCATTTTGTAATTTGGAACAAAATGCTATATTTTTAATATTTATTTAAATGTGTTCTGAGTCCATGTCTAGTAAGCAATAAACTGGTCTAGCCAAGACTTTAAAGGCAAATGCTGTGTCGTTAGCTGGTGAGCGCCCTCTTTAAGCTGGCTAAGGTACTGATAGAAAGTGTTTTTTGTTCTTAAATTGCTTGGGGATTTGAACTGTTTTTAATACATTCAGCTCAGATTGGGGGGAGGGTACCATTATTTCCTTTAAAATGACTATTTATTAATGTCTTACATAATTCTCCTGTTAGAAGTATCTCTCCCTCTCCCCATGTCACTTTCTTTCTCTCTTGCTCTCTTTTTTTCTGGTTTGTTGCATAGGTAGAATGCTGTATTGCTAGCATTGTATTTTATGTAATTATTTTTTGCACAAAGGCAAACATTTAGATTAGTTGGTTAATTTTTTTAAAAATTTTATGACCATGCCAAAATAATATTCTGCAGGCTTGTGGAGAACAAAGGACTGTTCTTTAGGACTGAAACTTGATTTTGCTTGTAGTACAAAAAAACACACACTCACAGATGTTGTTTCGTAAGTGTTATAAGCACTGGATATAAATGGTATTTTTTATCACTTCTGACTAATGTGAAACTGTTGTACGAAAACTACATGAACAAAAGTCATCTGTTTCGACTCGTGTGGGCCTGCCTCACAGTTGCCGGATTTGAGTCATTTTTATGTCTTGTTATTTCATTTATTTATGCAAAATACACGTATGTATGAACACTTTGTTTTAGCTCCAGCCCTGCCTCAGTGCTGATGCTCTGTATGTTAAAGCCACGTTCTCGAAAATGATTGGCGCTTCAGGAATCGCCAGCTGGTAAAAATTGCATTTATTGGCTGGGGGAGTGGGAGGAACATATTTGAATCTGAATTGTGCATATGAGCATTTTATTCTATTTATTAGCCGACATTGGCTCTAAAATGTCAGTGGAAATCAACGAAGGACAATCATAAGGATAAAAAAACCCAACATTTTTTACTTTATTATTCGGAGCTCAAAACAAAGTTTTTGATGAATTTACCATCTCATTTTAGAATTTTTTTTAAATTGTGTAAATATAACATAGGAAATAGAATTTTATTTTTTGTTCATGGATACTTAGTGAAGTATAAGTTATGTATTTACTTTTGTTCTATATCAGTGTATGTTGGTCCATATTAAATGCTGACAAGTCACTGTACCTCATGTAGATGCTGAATTTACACCCGCAGTGTGAGCGCAGTATTGTGGACCTGTAGCTGGGACAGCAAGATGCCTCACTTGTGCTCTCACTGAATGTTAATAGCATATTCCTCAAACACGGAATACTTTTTCCTTTTTCCTTAGAAAGCTGATACATCAAACGTACCAAATTTCTGATACAGCTAATAGGAAACACAGTTTGTTTTGTGAATCCAAGCAAAACTGATGAAATATTTTAGCTCCCAACAAGAATGGCGTTTTGAAGTCAAAAACATATTCCTGGAAAGATTATCATGACTAAGACAGCCCTTGCAATGCAGTCAAGATGTAATAATATTGAACCTTTATTTTCTACATTTGTTGAATCATGATATTGTCATATTAGGCTGTAATACCAGGGGAAAAAGTTCACACAATACACAAAGAGGACTTGTGAAATTGTTCTTTAAACATTGTGTTTGAGTCCCCCCAAATAACTCTGAAAAACATAACAACTCCATTCAGGTAATGCACAAATATAGTAATAATATTTTCTGTGTGAACAATTTATTTAATTAACAGATACAATATATTTTCTTTTTGGAAAATTATAAAATACTTATTTTCAAGAGAAGAACACTCCTGAAAGTCTGATACCAGCTAGAATAGATCACTTCCTATTTCATAAAAATGGAAGATTAAAGTCTTAATGGAAACGGAACTGCTTCCCAGGGTTCAGGTTTATATGGAGAAATGACTCTGATGAAATAGCCGAAGTGTGATCTGCCTGTATGTTTGGGTGTCACCATTTAGCTCATGAAACCATCTGCTGAGAATACATGGGCTCCCAATGCGCTCCTAAATCAGCGTACTCAGGTGCGACAAGAGGCAGGGGGAGGGCAAACGATGGGTTTGCTCTGGGCTGGGAGTGCAAAACAAACAGCTGCGTTAGTCACAATAAATACTACGCCCTGTGTAGAGTGTACGGCAGTCAGCTGATGGCAGTTACTGCTTTGAGGAGAAACACGACCATCTCCTAATATGATCTAAAAGCATGGTCCTCTCTCTGCGTTGCCTTTCGGGTTTTGCTTTATGGTCATATCAAAGACATGACATCTCCAAAATAATTTCCTCATAAAACATACTATGAGTTTAACCCTCCTCCTCCCCCTTCCGCCCCCAATAAAACACTTGCCTACCAGCTTAATTTTAAGCATGTTAGTACTTCCATGGCAGTGATTAGGAACAGTAAAGCGCTGGCATTAAGCGGGGCAATCTCGGCTGACCCAGGGTCACAGCGCGAACAACTGCACTAGAGACGCAGCCGGCACAGCAGCAGAGCGTATGATCGGGTTCGTCATGTTTCCAATGAAAAGCTGATGAATGGGCTTGGGCCCTAGGTGTTCTGCATGCTTGTTTAAGATTCAAGTTGGCACTTAAGCATGTTCTTTTAGAAGAATAATACTATATGACTTCATGAGATCTTTTACGAAACACTTTAAAAAAAAAAAACTTACTCTTTTCCTTTAAAAAAGAACCTTCCCCAAACCTTTTCTTTTTATATAAACCCATTAATATCTGTGATTTTTCTCAGATCAAACTACATTTTTGATATACTGTAATGTTCTACCACAGAAGGAAAAAAATTAAAATATATGTATATGCAAATATATTTCATTTTAATCCATCACCCTTTTTTAACTACCAGATTTGTTGGAAATGGTGACAAAGAAGTATTCTGAGATTTCACACGCTGGGTAAAAAGGGGTAGGGTGGGGTGAACTGGGCTAAAGGAAAACTTATCAAATTGGTATTTATGGCAATATGAAAGCTATAAAGCAACTTAGTGACATGGCTTGCTTTGTAATTTCCGCTTTCTAAAAACCACAAGTGAGGTCCTTGGTGCTCTTGGAGTATGGGGAATGTGCAAATATTTAACTGTTTGTATGCTGCACATTGCAGACCTGCTAGTGTGCATTCTCCGTTTGTCTTCCTTTGTCATTTGTGTTTTGCTTTCTAGAAAGCAATGTGTTTTTTTCTTGTACCTTTCTTCAGCTTGTAGCAAACTAGAATGCCTAGCATTTACGTTCATTCATTATTGTATTTCCCATGTACAAATTTTTTTATTACATTAAGACAAGCTTATAAGCTGTTACTACATAACTTATCTTACTGTAACTCTTATTTCCTGACATTGTAATTTGTTTGTGATGTATATTGTGAGATTGTACTCTATGTTAATTTAATCAGCACAATTCACTGACATGCTGGACTGACATGCTAGCTGCTGTTTCAAATTGTAAAGTTTGTGTAGAGCTGTTGGGACAACTGAGACTCTCTTGTCAAGGTACTATGCTTTGATTCCTATAGCAACACTGTGGGTGCGGCTCTGAACCACGAGGGCTGCTCGTTGGACACCCACTGGCTAATTTAACAGGCAGGTTTTCTTTGTAGAAATTCTATATACAATGCAGGTACCTACCTGGGCCCATGGCCGGTAATTATTTGGGCGTTTAGAGGAAAAACTAGTGTCTATTGCTGCTTTGAATATGTTTTAAAGTCTGAAAATGTAAATAGTTTATCAAAAAATCTTGTACAGTCCAGTGTAAAGTTTTTAAATGAACTTAAAGGTTGCCATCACATCTCACACTCTCCTCTTGATACAGTAAAAAAAAAAAAAAAAAAGAGAGAGAAAAAAGTTTGCTAAGGATATTGATTTTAAAAAGTTCTGTTCTCAGTTTAAAAAAGAGAATAGTTATTCTTAGCTCTGCTTCATTGCATAAACAGACTTCTTGGATTTTGTTGTGCAGTATTGACGTGAGGTAAATTAAATATTAAATAATCCTTCAGTGGTACTTTTAAGAGTCTTCTCCTCCTCTGCCTCAGTAATTAATGGAAAAGACAAAATTGAAAGACACTGTCCATATACAGTATGTTCTGGTGTACGTTGGCACCTTACCTACATGTTTCGGGTGGGGGGATTTTTTTTTTTTTTTTTTTTTTTTGCACAAGGTGCTTTCCTGATATGTTAAACATGTCATCTTTGGGTGATACAGTATATGCCATGACAGGGGTTTAGACCCCTCAGGGGAGTGTCTATAAGACTGCCTATTTATGCTCATTTACCTCAAGACTGTCCTCTCTACCCTTAATCTATTCACCATCACTCCATCTTTTGTACTGCTGTTGACACTTACAAATTAAAGATAAATTTTGTTTTATGAAATGTGTGTGTGACTTCTTCTGTGCCTCCCTTATTATTCCTTTGAAGTTAGTATTAAAGATTGACCATGAGAAACTGATAGGAAAATGCAACTAGGCATGTTCAACTGGACTCCTTTAAATTTAGCAACTGCATCTTCTAGCTCTTAGGTTTTCTCCATGTCCTTCCATTCTACAAAGGCATTTATCAGCCTCTCAAATCCATTAACACCATACACTGTAATAGACATGCATGATAACCAACGTAATTTGATAATATTTGCTGTGTACTGTAGGTTTTGTAAGCAGGAAGTGCTGTTGGTAGCAACATAATCTCAGAAGGATTTTCATCGAGTAGAAATAAGACAAAACAGTTCTCATGTTTCTTCTTTATTTGCCTTCCCCTTTTCCCCGCATATAACATTTAAACAAACTAACCAAAGTTGACAACTTAGAAAACCTATAGTTGCCATATTGCCGTGTCTGTAAACTGCTGTCATTTGCGTATTATGATTGGCTTTTGACTCAGTAATTAGTCATGGTTCTCACAGGAAAAGAACAAATTACATTGAAGAGTACCATAATGTAACATAACAGAACACTTGGGTTGTGCAACACATCAGGTTTCAGCCGCGTGTCAGTCACTGCACAAAGCACCCTGAAACATCCAAGTGGGAAGGAATCTCTGCTTCCCTGGAGACAGCCTCACACGTGAAACACTTAAAAATGACATACTGCATTTTGAAGCTATATGATGAAATATTTTAGGGTCAAAAGTGGATGCAATGAAGTTGCTGACCAACACATTACAGTGAATAAATACACAAATACACAAATTTTGACAGGTGCTTTGGTTTTTGGTAAGCAACCAACTAGTTATTCAGTCAAACTGCAACACTAAAATGGCCTTAAGGAGGAGAAGGCAGCATAAGAACTGTATTTCTGCTACTGAATCTACCACAGTTCAACGTGATGTGGAAACAGCCATAATGCAAGTTTGTAAAAAGGAATTATGGCACAGGACAGCAGTCAATCCAGCTTAAGCTACTAGAGTCAAGGACATGTGGAGATGAAGCACCATGTCATTATGTCTAAGTTTTAATTTTGTACAATAGTCCTGAGATGGGATCCAACCCTCCACTTTGATAGTTTCATATTGTTCTACTTAAGTCAATTTGTACCCTCCTCAGGGAGGAATTTTAGCTTTTTGTCTGGTCTTTCTTCTCCCTGCCTTGCTACATGATTTGACTCTTTACCTTGCTGGAATCTGCACCTGTGAATAATGGTCAACAGTCTGGGAAACGCTGATGTTGTTCTGTGTTATAGGTAGAATGAAAAGTGAGTTGAGGAATGGAATACAAAAAGTCTTTGCTTTCTACACCAGTGACCAGACAAAATGCTTATTTGACACCTAGAGATGTGCTAAAAAAATACCCACAAATCTACCATGCAGGACAGGGTGCTGGGTCTACACAGGAGCGCAATCTTCTGGAAAAAGGGAGTGTTGGAGGCTGCCGGTCAGCATGCACATCATTCCTGATTACGAGAGGCTTATGTGTGCCCAGGACAGAAGGCATAGCCTTGCACAGGCACCATCAGATGTCCTTACACGGAGGACAGCATCTTTTTTTGGCATCCTTTGGAGCCACTAGGACTCATGTAAGGGGTTTTCAGCATTACAGGGTTCAGCCTGATACTCTGTCTCCCCACCGGTTACTCGCACTGGGATTTTCCTGACAATTAACTGCTACAGCAATAGCCCAACAGCAGCAGCTCCCACAGGATTGGGGGAGTGGAAGGAAAGAGTAGTTGATTTATTTCTTTAATATATGGTTTACAACAGAAAATATGAGCTCCAGGTTGTGTCTTTCTGAGCAGTTAATGACCAGCTGGGTTAAGGGCCTTCAAATACTGCCATTGGTCATTAACTGCCAGGAAGTATCCTTCCTGTCATCTATTATTGCTTAATTGTATCAAGACCCACTACAGTTGAGGACTGTTAAATCTGTGGATTAATTGAAATCTGACCCTTAGTGGTTCTAATAATATCAAGGCTGCTGCAGGTTAGCATTTGGGTTCTTGACATGACAGTCCATAACAAATTTCTTCAGAGCTGTTCTGGTTTATATTAATGCCTATTGGATGATTGACACACTAAAACATAATTGCCCTGTAGTAATCACTGTGGTCAGTTGTATTAAGAACTACTTACGGTCACTTTAATTTACTTTGACACCACAGACTTTAAAAGCTTCTATACTTTTATTAAAACCTACTTAGAAGTTTGATTGGCTTTGTAGCTCTTCAGGAAAAGATCACTCAGTTTTGCTATGAAGAGCAAAGGTAATTATTAGAACTTTAAATAATTCTCCTCAAATATACAATCAAATTACAAAATAAATGTGTATTGTTTATTTGGGTATCTTCTGCCACTATTCTGGTTAATTAGTTGCTAGCAGGATATGTAAAGAAACCAACTGATTGTTTTAAATTAGCTTTGGAAAAATAGGATGCAAGCTCTAAACCTGTAAATGTAGGTACAAAAAAAACCCTGACTCTTGCATCACTTCAGCAACATCCAGCTTTAATTTTTTGAATGAGGTGCCTCAAACTTGAGACACATGACTAAGCTTCTTTTTAAGTCAGGCCACCCAGCACAGGGTTATATTTGGCAATCAGGAAATACAACTACTGTGCTATGATCCGCAGTCACGTACCAGGAGCCTGTTCTTCGAGGCACTGTACAAGCAGCAAATGGAAAGACGGCCTCTGCCACCAAGCCCCCACGATGGATAATAATGCCTCCATTGCCACTGTATGTTCACAACTAATTTAGTCACAAATAACCTACAGTTGAAACACACTAACTGTCCTACGGGGTCAGACTAGTAGTCCACCTAGCTCAGTGGTTTTGTGTCCAAGTGACAACTGGAGACAGTAGTTACGGAGAGCATGGGAGCCTGGACGTCATCCATGGTTCATTCTCCTTTTTCCTCAGCATCTACAGTCATTGGATTGGGCTGCTAATGGGTACATCCCTTTCCTATTCAGGAACACAGTGTAATGCTTTGGCAGATGAGAAGGAAGAAATGACTGGCAATTAAGTTTGCAGTCTGACCTTGCAATGAAGAGCCTTGCTGAGGAGTTTTGCGACAGCCCGATTTTTTTAATGGAAGAAAATCAGAGACTCAAAACACTCAGTCTATGTACAATGGAAATTCTAAGTCTATCAGACAGTCTAAAATATTTAGGATGCTAAATGTCTCCTATTTTTGGCAAGATCTGGTTAAAACTTAACAAACTTAATTCAGAAAATCTAGAGATCAGGGACCTTAATGATCAAATTACTCAATCACAAGGAAATATCTTTTATTCAAACATCAGGAAATCCACACTTAATGCAAGACTTCAGTTAATTCCACTAGAATAGTTACAGCTGCTGTAAAACCAAAGGGTAAGTGCTGGAAATAAAAATTAAAATAATAATAATAAAAAACCCCAACCCCAATCGTCCTCCCCCCTCCCAGAAAAAGAAATGAGACATGTTGAGAGATCATGCAGGAAGAAAGGCTTCTGGAAAAACTTTTTAATACAAACTACCTAATTCCAGGAGTGTGACTGTGGAGACAAGCAAGCTTTTCTAGTTTTAACAACAGCAATATGGGTGGAAAGAAAAGGCAGGGGATAGCCCATGAGTTAAGTGTATATGAGCTGAGCTATATAGCTTCTCCTGTGGTCAGAGCCTGCAAAAACTCCCTCACACTGCTTTGATTTTTTGACTCCAACTACAGCAGTAAAGCACTAGATATCCTAGCAGCTTTTGGCTATTTTAAGGAAAAAATGCTTATTTTAAGGCAAAGGAGCAATTATGAATATTCACATTATTCTATTTCACTGAGTTACAGTAATTTGTATTAAGAATGGCATCACTTCATTTCTCACATGCGTATGTGTAATAGTTTATAAAAGATTAATGGCGGTTTTATCATATGATTAATTAATTGCTTAATAATCATTTGTTAGAGTTGCAATTTGTCAGTTATTTAAGGTGGACCTCTAAAATAACAAAAATTATGAGTCCATTAATGTAATTTTTGGAAAACACAATGGGCAGTAAGACAGCGAAGTTCAGCTAGCTTCTAAATTAATGTCATCCACCTCCGGCTATGGCTTGCTTCTTAGTCCAATATACAGGAGGACACAGCCTGCCGAGCCACCATCTCCTCTGGCGCGAGGGGCAGTGTGCCCAACGGGCCCTGCTTCTGATGTCACACCTAAAGCCATATATAAAGCCGCGCCGCCGGCACCTCGGAGCCACAGCGACTCACTGCTGGCTAAGTTTCCTCCACTGGGAAACTAATTTTTAAGGCATCGCTTCTCTCCAGCTCCCCGACGGAGCTGGGCCCCCGCGCGGCTACCTCAGCGGCGAACCCTTGGCAACGGCCGACCAACGGCTCCCCCCGCGCGGGGCGGGGCGGGGCGGGGCCGAAGCTAACGGCTGCGCGCGGCTGGGCTGTTCGGTTTGGGTAAGGGCTGCCGCTTCTGTGTCCCCTTGTGCGGCAGGGCTGGTCCCCGGCTGGCGACTCCCTTTGCTGCTGCAGGGCTGGGGCTGCCGCGGGGGCAACGACCGCCCTCCGCCGCTTCCAGCGCCCCCTCAGCGTCTCTGGTCCTCCCCGGCTGCGTTAGGCGCCGAGTTTGTTTTGGTCTGAGGGGAAACACGTAGCGGTTAAAGCGTTTACTCTGTCACGTCTGCTGTGCGTGTTAGCGCTGGCTGGCTGGGGCTGTGGGCTGCTGCGTGGAAGGGGCTGGTGAGGGGTTGTGGTAGCGGGGCAGGGGTGTGCGGAGTGGTGGTGTGGACTGACCGCTGCGACTCTGGCACAGCACCTGGGAGCAAAAGTGTCTTCAGAAAGGTGTGAGAATGACTATAGGAAAGTTCAGTTTTTCTTACTTGTGTAATTCAGTAATTACAATGTGTGAGCAGTCAGAGAAAATTTGGTGTGTCTCGACTTACAATACTAAATATTGACCTAGCCTCAGTTTTTCCTACTATGGCCTTTGATACCAAGGAGTGTTTCTTAGAGGTATCTGACCACCTTCAGTTGGACACAGAGGCAGTTTATTATGCAGTCTGAGCAGGATACCTGTGGGTTGCAGCCCTTGGGGCTCTACCACACATGTGATTCTTGTTGGACTGTGAGATGATTCAAAGGGCCAGATAGGTTAAGTGCCCCCACCTGGCATGAATTTCTGATCTCGTTGGATAGGCCTGACTTGAGCAGGTTGAAGTGAGGCTGGAATTATCTGGGAATGTGAGGGCTGTAATGCTCCTCCTACCTTCCCCACAGTAGGAGAAGGAATGAAGGTAGAGTTTGGAGCATATTCTCATGCTCTCCTCCTCTCAGTACACTGTAGAGGTTAATGGCAAAAATACAAGGAAGGGGAGTTCTAGCGTAACTGAGCACCTTACCAAGCAGGGTGGCACTTTGGCAAGTGGCAAAGCTGTGATGAAGAAGGCAGAAGAGCTCACTAGCACTGCCTTTAGATAGTCTGGGCAATGAGAGGAAGCAAGAGGTTTAAAAAAAGATACTGTTTGGTCACAACCTCATGATGTGAAGGACTGTGAATGATTTTTAAATGATCTGGTTACTTTTTTTTTTTTTTTTCCTTTTTCTCTCCCATGTCAGGTTTTGGTGTCATAATATAGTCTTCTTAGAGACTACACACAAACTTCTTATACTAGACATTGATATTGATCTGGCTGGATTTTTTTTTTTTTCCTTTTTCTCTCAAATAGCAGGTTGCTGCTTTGAAGTTCTGAGCCTATCCTGCTCCCACTGGTGTCACTGGAAACAGAAGGTTGGTTCAGCACTTGGCAGTAAGTGCACAGTAGTTCTCAGGATGCAACCTTAACATTTCTGTTGGATGTTATGTGCCTAATGCAATGATTCATAAAGCTGCCTTCCTTGATTTAATCCCTCCCTACAAATCCTTAGGCTGATCATGCTTAAAGACAGTACACGTTTCTTCTACTATGTTTTGATTTTATACTGCAAGGATTTTGTGATTGAATTACAAACTAAATAGATGAGAGAATATACAGTCTTAAAATGCCTGTAAGAATCTCAGGTTGTGAAGGTCTTCAGATTGGTTCAGTTATTTATTCATTTTTGAGAGAATGAAAAAGTACACTTCCACAACAATAAGACCATGCATGGAAACAGTCTGCCTTCCCTTACTCTACAAACTTCAAAGACAGTGAAGGTCTGAAATGAACTCAAAGCACTCTGAAATAATGAGAAGAAAAATTCTGTTCCTTTTCTCTTTTTAAAATGTTGTTATGTGAGTGACGGAAGTAAACACTAAACAGCTCATATAAAGAAATGTTTGCTACTTTTTTTTCAAAGGTTTGTGCAAAATGTTTCTCAGCTGTATTAGAAATCTTACAATAATCTCTAATGCATCTGAAAGTTTTGAAAATTTCTCTCTTGATAGTTGCTTATCTTCTCTCATACACTTGCTTTTAATGTCTGAACACTTAAAGTTCAGGCTTCACAGATCTGTCTTTCCATCTCTCCTCATTTATCTCCAACAGTTTAACCTGCAATTTATTGCAAGGATTGTACCTATAAGCACAACAGGATCAGACCTTAATTTGTTCTGCTGTTTATCTGTTCTGTTAATTGTAGCCACAGGGTTGTATTAAGAAAGTCAAAAAGTACCACTTGTAACTACAGAGTGGCTCTCACCTTTGAAATAGAGAAACACTCATTTTCTAGGGGAAAAAAAAAAGTGGTTATGAGCTAAGTGAAAAAAGGCAGAAGAGTTTCTGCTTTTCCATTCTAGTGCAATTAATACAGTGTTGACACCCAAAATGTAGCTGTCTGGGCACAAGCCTGTTCCTAGTTTTTATTGGTGTTGGTGTGAGAAATTATGCATATGCTCCCAGTTTTGTTGTTGTTTGTTTTAAACTGCAAATGGGTTTCTTGTTAGGCTAATGGGGGGGTGGGATTTTTGTCTCATGTTAATCAGGAATTTCCTCTGCCTAAATTTCTGAGCGATTTATTTGAAAGAAGAGGATAATAATTTACAGTACAAATGACTGAAAAACAAAATTGAAAAACCACTGAGAGAATCTCCAGTCCTACAACAGGCTGCTTGCTTACAATGACTGGTAAATTTCTGATGCCTCTGAAAGGCGTTGAGTGAGGAGTCTGTTGTGTCTTGCGGTGCCCATTGCAAAATAAGGAATAAAGCTTGAGAATGGTAAATTAGAAGGAAAAATCCCACCTTAAATCTCTTTCAGGGCAGACTTAGGAATAGAGAAATTTTCACTGTAATTCAATAGGTTTAGAAGTACCTAATTCTCTTAGGCCCCTTTGAAAATCCTAGCCTTAAAATATTTGATGTTTTTGGAAAATGAACAATAAACACTTCCAGCTCTTGACTTTTGGGAGTAGCTTTCCTTTACTTGCAACAGTTCTGCCACCAGTCAGAAAGCACAAAACTCTGCTGAGGTCTGGGGCTGCTTGAAGACATAATGGTCACTTTAAGCCAGATACTTTCTATATTGCAAAAGCAAAAAATTAAAGCAAGTAGTTAGTCTATCAATAATGAGTTGATCCTGCACACTACAGTGAAGTGTGACAGAATGCTAGAAATGGGAACTCTCTCTCACTTTCTTTTTTTTTCTTAAAATGTCATTTTTGCCTGTGATTCCTTTTAATAGTTTGCTTAAAGGTAAACATGCCAGCTAATCAATGGGTAATGTGACTGTAGAGGTGTATCAGAATGACAACTATATGTTGTTCCTGTGTCTTTTCTTCCCTCTCTCCCCCACCCCAGTTGGTTTAGCAGGACTCCACCTCACATTACAGCAAAGGTAGTAATTCTTAGGTTTTTCTTCTTATTTGCCTCTTTCCAAGTCTCAGGTTTTCATTATGAAAAGTGTGAATGGAAAGTTCTGGATGGTGAGCTAACAAGCTTGCTGTTGTACCAGGGGCTTGGAAGTATGTGTAAAGCAGGGCCCAAGGACCTGGACAGTTTGCAAACCGTTAGGAATGGCAAAGCTCATTGACTTCATCTTGCTGTTGCTGAGGCTTGCCTCTTGCTATTGGGCTGGCCCTGCAGATCCAGCATGTTAAAGCACAGGTGAGCCCGGACCATCCTTGCCCTGTTATATTGACAGCCTTATGGAAAGGAGAAACCCCACCTCGACCTGCCTGGGTGCTGCCCAGGTGGATGGGAGTAAGGAAGAAGGTACCCTCGGAACTGAAAGCTTTCCATATGTTTCTCCAATTTTTCTTTAGCAAAGAACCCCCCCCCTCTGAAGAGTCCACTGATCCACATTAGAGGCTTACACCCACAGCCATGTTGGGAAGCTGTTACACCTCTTACCTATAAAAGAGGAAGAGGGAGAATTGTGGATTTTGTTCTTGTGGAATGCGGGCCTACACCTGCAAAACTAGGAAACCTTACTACAAATGCTCCTAGAAACTCGCATTTCTGTTTCTGAAGTCTGTAGCGTTTCAGGTAAGCGCTCTGCTCTGAGTTTGTTGACTCTGCTAGGTATGGCTGTATTAAGAAAAACACAGTGTAATCTAATACTTTTAGTATTCTGTTTGTTGATCTGGTAATTAGAATTCTTTTTCTGAATAAATGTGCTTATTGATTTGTTTTGTTCTGCTTTCTTTGCAAAAGAGCGTAACTGTGCGTTTCTTTTATTATTCTTTACTTATTAGAAATATATGTGGAAGGGGGGTTTCCTCAAAGTCCTAAAGCATTTTAAAGCAATTTGGTATTGAACTTACTCAGAAAAATGGTCCTGTAACTTTAAATGTGAAGGCAACAGTACTTCTACCTGTGTGCGCTGGCGCTGGTGAAGTTCAACACAATTCATAGTCAAATGCAGAGGGAAATTTGTCTTCAATGTTATGTGGAGATTTTCCAGCACAAAGGCCAGTGTCAGGCGGAGTTGGGTGACTAATGGCCTCTGAAAATTTCCTCCCTCTTGGTTTATGAACTTAACAATTATGCAAGTAATATTTGTTGGGAAAAGACTTTGGTTTGTTCATGTGAGTTGTAAATGCTATCAGGAAAACTTGCAAACAGCTTTCACCCGTATTTAAACCCAGCTTCCAACAGATATTGCTGGTGTCCTTTCTTACATGACTAGAAAATAAACCAATAGCCCAAACCGCTAATTCTAGCCAAGCTGAAATCACTACAAGACCCAGAGTAGAGGGGAATTATATGCTCTAAAATGCTGGATCTGTTGTACAGTTAGTTTGCTAGTGCACGGTGTCCTCCACCCATGTCTTCTCCAACTCTTCTGGTCCAGGTGGGGTTATGACAAAACTACGTAGAACAAGCTGTGCCAGCTCTAGAGAGACACAGGCGCAACCAGATTTTCTTGCACCATTCTCTTGGGAGGGCAGCTTCCCTGGCTCTTTACTTTGATCAAGCCTTAAAAAATAGGATAGAGAAAGATTCGGGGATGTGGGTGACAGTCTAGAGAAAGCAGTGTTGGGATCCTTTGAGGTTACCTGGCCTTTGCTGTTTTTTTGTGAGTGCTGTGAATCTATAGCATGTTTGAGATGATCGGTCCCTCCTTACCATGTCTTGTGCCAATTCACTGTCTTCTGAAGATCTGTTTTCCTTTTTCTCAAGGGAGTTTTTCTGAGCGTGGAGCTTCTTCCTGTGTAAAAGGCAACAGAGAGCTTGCCCAGTTAGCTGTGACCTATGAAGGAGACGTTTATGGTACCATTTTATGCTAGTGGCAACTGGAGCAGTGCGTGATTAATCAGGTTCTCATGTACAACGTGAAGGTTTCCTAGGTAGAGAAATAAGTGGAAAAGAGGACTGCAGTCACCATTGTCTCTTATACAAGACTGCATAAAGGTATACATAAGGAATACGCAGCTCCAGCCCCCTGCTGTGGATGGACAGCTGTTAGTAGCCAGTTTCTGCAGGGCTGAGTTCTGTCCCCCTTCCTGTTGGCCAGGGAAGGCACTGGTGTGAAGGATGGGCTGTGTCTAGTGCTCATTTTTGAATCTAAGTGCTGAGAAGCCTGTCTGGCACCATATTATATAATACACTGTTCCAGACTACAATCCACACAATGTGTATGTTGTACTAAAGATCCTTGAAAGCATGTGTGCGGGTTTTCTTTTTAAATATCACCTATAGGTACATGCTTTGCTATTTCTGGAGCTGTGCTTCTGTGTTGGGACATATAATAGTGCTGCACTGTACAATACTGTGTTGTTTTCTGCATGTCAACATAGGGTAATTCTTGCTCTCATGCATATGGTTGAACTGATTGCTTGATTAGAGATCAGAAAAATATTTTTGGCAAAGGTGTAATAGCAGAAATCTGAGAAAAGCTTGCCTTTTTGAGACCAAGCTTTAACTGAACTCTAACCGTACTTCATCTGTCTTTTTGGACCTTGTTCTCTCTGTGCGTTTGTTATTAAAGAAAAAAAAGGCTTTTGTGATGTCCTTGATTCTGAGTCAGTGTGGTACAAGGGAGTCTTCATCTGCTGTTGCCCACATAGAGAATTTATGGTCATATTGACACACAATTATAAAGTGCTAATGAATTGAGTGATGATTGAGAGATGTGGCTGGGAAGAGGAGGCAGACAAAAATTAATGGTTATTTCTTAACTCTGCCTACTCTCTCCATTTCCCCCTCTGTTTTGCCAAATGGTTCCATTTGGACTGATGTCTTTTAATGCTTACAGCCCAAAGGTGTTTTTTGTTTTTTCTCTTTAAGGAAGAAAATTGGTTCCGTATGTTCTGTATGTTAAGTTTCCTTAACATTTTTTTCAACATGCATAAAATTACAGATCTCTAGAGAGAATGAAATACCATACTGCRCATTGTAATACCACACCCAATTGCTTGCTTCTCCTCTCTGTTGCCAAACCTTCCAAAAATCATAATGTAGAATTAATACATTTACCGGGGCTGGTTTTCCATGCTTGATACAAAGTAAAAATATAACTGAGTAACCAGGCACAGAAATAAGTGATGTCAGTTTGAGGTGGATAAATACAATTCTGGGGATAAAATGGCCTTTTGCCTTGAATCTACTGTCTACAAAGGGTCAGGGTGGAGGAAAGACTGGATGTGTGAGGACTAACTTTTTTTTTTTTTTAACAGTGCCATCCCATGTGTAGCTACAGAACTATGCTTCAGGTTATAGATGGTGCTCCCTGAGAGAATAGAAAAGATGATATCAAGTTTGATAGCTGAAGCAGATTTTATGAGGATGGTAAATGGTGCCTAATATGAACCAAAAAGTAGAAAAAGACTCCAAGGTCATCAGTCTGTACTCAAAACTTGTTCTATAGTATTGTGTTCAGATGTATGAATGTTTGAAAACCACTGAAAATATCAGAAGGGTTTATGGACTGTCATACACTTTTTACTTCTTGCCTGATTTGCACTGTTAAAGTGAAATGCCTTTTCTGAGTGCCAGTTGTGGAGCAGACTACACAAGTCATGTTTTTCTCATTTCCCTGGCATGGCAGAAGCACAGTGTGTCATATGGTTTGCTCTCTCCCCAACAGGCCCTTCCCGAGGAGGGGAGGAGTGTGGTTGTGGAGGTTGTCTGCAGCTACATCTTTGAGATTAAGTGCTCAGGGTATTAAAATGATGTTGTTGAACTTTGTGGCTCAGCAAGATGGATCTCAGCTCTGCTCTGAATAAGTCATTTACTCCATTGTTGTACCCTCCCACTATAGTATTCATACTGTTTTTTTCCACTCCCATTTCTTTTATTTTTTCTTTCTAACATTTTTCTTTCCTCAGGCTCCCTCCCCTGTCTCTCTCCTCCCCTCCCCCCCCCCAATAATCTGCATTTACCTTTTTTCTGGCAGTCCTGAGCTGCACAGGCACTTTTTTCTTCCCTCTTATCCCTTCAGACCTTCACTTTTTCTTGTTACGTCTATTCTGGTTTTCCCCTTTCCTCATCCCTTCCTTCCATTATTTCCTCTCCCCACCTTTACTTGGCATGGAAAATGTCAAGTCAATTTAGCTGGGAGTTTGCATGGGACATTTGAGAAAACCGAAATGAGGCAGAGGAAGGTAAGGGAAAGAAGTCTGTAGCTGGTTGTTTTAAAAGGGACTTGTGTTTCCAATAGCTTAAGAGGAGAGGGGGGAAAAAAAAAGAGGGTGAAGCATTGAGAACTTTATTCTGGTGAGCTCCTGTTCGTTTTGAATCCTGTCAGCAGGGAACTTGCTACAATAACGAGAAGTCATTAGCTGCCTTGTTTTATACCCATTGAATATGACCCAATTTTTACAGGAAATAGTTGGGACTTTAAAACTCCCTCCCCCTCCTTGCCACAAAAACAATTTGGAGAAGGAATGGGATACCAAATATTTAAGAAGCCATTTTAAAAGTTCTTTTTGTTCTTTTCATCAGCTCTCTCCCTGTCCTCTTGCCAGCATGTGCAGTAAGTTCCTGTCCCTGAGAGTTTGCACCAAAACCACAGTTTGAACCAGGCTGTGCATAATGGGCGTCTGTTAGTTCCTGCCAACTGAAGCTCCCAGCAGTAGATGGAAAATTAGACATACACCACTGCACAATAAATCTTATTGTAATTCACCCAGCTAGCATCACCATGAACAGGCCTTGAAAAATCTCGTGTGTGCTTGAAATCATACTTGTGCTCCTGCCATTAAAGAATGAAGGAGGGAAAAAAAAAAAAAACCTCGTAAAGAAAGCTTCATTTACTTTTTTTGTTATAGAATACTTTTTACTGGTGCCAGCTGGAAGGAAAATGACCCAGTTAGATCTCAAAATTATGATGTAGCTTTAAGTGCTATGTTTAGATTAACTGCCAAAATGTTAGTATAAAGTGGTAGGTGTTTGTGCTGCAGATAATAACTAATGTACTGTTGGTCAAGATAGGCCACTGTTCTGTTATTATTGTATGGATCTTATGACTAAACATTGGAGCAAGCCTAGTGGAACAACAATATTTTACTGTGCCTGGAATACTAGCTTGTCAGAACTTAATTGGGGTGCCAAAAATCTCATAAATCAGATGGGGAAGATGTCTTTTTTCTGTGTGCTGATATTTCTGATTTGTATTCCTGTCTGTAAAGTGAACTGTGTTTGTCTTATGTATTTCCTGGCAAGTATGGTGTCTCAAATACAGTCAGACCCCTCCAATTGCCAAATAATCATGGTCTTCCAAAGACACTGAAAATGTTTTTTCCCTATGCTTGTGAGACTGGGTTAAATGTGTTGTATATTTTAAAGGACCTGGCTTACAACAAAAAATCAAGGTTAAAAGCACTTCAGAACTCAAGTTGTGCTGATGTGTATGACCTTTGGGCCCAGAATTAGCTATTTTTACTCTGTTGATATGAAACATTAACCTCAGTCAAATGTTTCTTGCAAGAAATGAAAACAAAACTGTGATGTTTAAATACACAATCTAGATGTACCTACACCAGTCGCCATGAAAAAGTCAACATTTGCTAACAGGCACCGCATGGTGGATTCTGTGGTACTGCAGTTACTTCCCCTCCTAGTCAAAGAAATACCTGTGGGAGAGGAAAGAGCTGAAGTACTTTGGGTCTACAGGAACTTCTGACCAGCCCGCTGCTGTCAGCAGTCTGCTGATGCCACAGCCTGCCCAGGTCTCCTCCCTCACCCGCTCTGCTGTACCCTAGGCCATGGCCGTGACTAGGCATCGTTCAGTGGTGTTGGGTGCCTGTCCTTTTGCCCCTGCTCCTGACTCCTATGTTACTGCCGTGTGGAAAGACTTGATAAATTATACCAGTCATAATAACAACAACTGTATTATTGTTGTTTCTTTTTAGTGAGGGGGAGGTGAGGTTGAACCAAAATAACAAATATATGTACATTTTTTTCAGTTTAGTTTCCTTATTTCTGGGCTTAGCCCAAGACAGCTGACGAGTGAAGTCGGGGCGGCAGTTCCCTTGGATTTTCATGTGGACCTGGATTGCTCCTTTTTTCTTCTTTCTCTTCTAGTAATATGAAAAGTCATGATGGGCCTGATTTATCTCCCTTGGGAAATCTTTGGTGAATTAGATCTAGGAACAGGCTCAAGCCAGTGTCATGAAATATTGAACAAGATGGGCATTAAAGTGCCCTGTCAAAGAGGGCAGAGAAGGGGACAAGTGGAGGAAAAATAAAGTTGTGATGAAGATCTTAAGCTTGGATATAGGAGACCTGGATTCAGTTTCTTTCCTGGGCATAGAAAATTGGCTTAACTGATTAAAGTTGTCTTTTGAAAGTGGGCTTGACAGAATGAAATTGTAATTTTCCATCTAATGAGTTCTGGGACAGTCAGGTTCTTTAACTTTGATACTGGAATGTTACAGCATGAAAAAGATACAAAAAAACAATGCAGACACTGTAAAAAGATTGTTACCAAATTCTGCTCACACTTAATTTGGGGTTTGGTGTTGCCTCTGCCAGCCGTGCTAGTGTGTAAGGAAGTGTGTGCTGATCTCATTGTTATTTGGGCTTGCTTTCGATAGCTGAGCTTTTAGAACAGGGGAGTTGAGAACAACCTCCAACTCTTGACTAGTCCTAAGCTAATAAATGGATATGCAGTCTCTGCCTTGCGTAGAAAAACAACCAGATTTCATAGAGGGTGTGTAAATAGCAAAACTAGCAACTTGCTGAAAATCAGTGTTTTCCAAAGCGCTGTCTTGGACAATACAGTATAGGAAAAGGATATTACCAACAATATAACTAGGATACGTTATATAGTCAGAACGTATGTTAGATTTGCATTATTCTTCCAAAATTATTTTCAAATGATTTTTGTATTGTCTATGTAAAATCCAGTACAGAAGTTCTGCAGATATAGTACACAAGAAAGAGATGATTAACTGGTTAGTATTTATGTTTTACTCCAACTGAAGTCAATAAGATACTTGCTGTTTTAATGCCTGTGGTTTCAGGAATGGGTAGGGAATAACTGGCAATAATTCAAATAGGAAGGTAGTATACTTCAAATAATGTTATCACATTGATCTTTTTACTGTAATGTTTTCCTTACAATTCAGAATGACCAAAAATTTATGCAAAATCCTTTGGCTGCCAAATTAACAGAACAGTGGGACACTTCCCAAAGTCATGTTACTCTATATTTGGTAGGGGGATATATGAATACAGCATGGTGTAAAACAAATGAGAGTAAAAACATGGGTAAAACTCCTTCATATCTTTATTCATATCCACTAAGATGTCTCTCTTGTGGAGTACTTACGGATATACTTTGCTTTGTTGGAGTACTAACATTTTTAAAGTTAATAGGTTTTGGGTCTTCTGAATTGGGAGTGCTGTGGACAGTGGTGTTTTGAATTCACCCAGACCTGTAATATTTATGTAATATATTATCCTAATCCACTCAATCTAATGTTAAATACATTTAAGTTTTATTGCAGATTTTCCTGCTTAAATTCATAGAATGAAAACTTAACATCTTATCACTTCCTGGTAAGGTAAAGGCTGAGTTGAACGCTTTAGAAAGTGAACAGTTTATTTTAATTTGCTATTCCAATTAGTGTTCAATAAGAAAGTAATTATATTTAGATGCTAAAAAATATGACACTACTCTTTTTCAAATGAAATTATTTAAAGTAGATGATACTCTGGAAACTTAAAAGTTTCTGCTACTTAGTTTGAAAGATGTGACAAAAGATTTGTGTAGATGTAGAGCAGTGATTGACAGGGACAATATCACCTCACTGGCACAGGGAACTGAATGCTTGGGGTAAAAAGCATAAAGGATATTGATGTCTTTTAACAGAGGCTTATAGTAGAAGAGGATCTGATTTAGTGCTTTATGGACCAGGATTAGGACTTCTAAATACAATTTTAGACTATGTTCAGAAACATGATAGAATGCTGTTAATTAAGAATCCCAGTCTAGGAAGGTCTAATATGAAGGATCCAGTCTGAAAACTAACCTTTGGATTTACAGGTTGGGTGCTGAAGTCCTGAGTCCCTAACTGTGAAGCACTGTAGCCTCCCTGTTCCTGCTGACGTCGCCCATCAGAGCTGGGTCTGCGCTGAAGCTAGCACTCTTCTGTTACTACATTGTTTGGGTAGGTAGATGGCTTAGCATGGGTGTGTAATGAAACTTCTTTTCAGTCTTACCTGGATCAAGGTAATCAGGGAGCTGGGATTTTTTTTATTAATATTTGCTGTGTAGGAGCTATCAGATGAAACCTCCACAATCAAAATTCACTGCTGCTTTATATTTATGTTTTTCTTTGTAATGAGAAGCTTTGAGGAATTCAAAAGGGTGGGTTTTTTTGCTTTTTGTTTTTGTTTTTTTTTTTGTCACAGGGCATGTAGGTGGTGTGGTAATCTCAGAACCTTGTTTGTCCATCAATTGTTGTAGCTTGATACTATAGTTTTTCTCACTATTGCAGAAGTTGCCAGTTCAAAACCTTTACTATTAATAGCTTGAAGTTTATTGAGATGGGAATGGCCTGGACTCCCGTTAAGAAACAGCTGAGCATCTGGGAGTTTGTGACACATAGCTATTTTCCTTTTTCTCAATGACTGTGTAGCATCTAAGAGGAAGGGCTTGGGATAAGAATCATATGAGTACAGGTGCCTCTGTTGGTAACGTTTATTCCCTAATAATTATTGAGAATGTTTGGTATTTATGCAAAACTCCCCTTTGGTCAACAATGAATGTTTCCACTGATGGCAGTAGTCTTAGAATCTGTACCATAAATAACGACATTGTAAATTCATCTCATGTATTCACAGCATATTGGATGACCATGGAAAGAAAATTAAGAAAATACTTCTGTAGAATGGTAGCTACAGAAAGCTACAGCTATAACTGCATTTCTTTGTAATCCAGGGACAGAACATGTAGTTGTATTCTACTGAAGGTAAAGTTACCCCTAATGATGTCAGAGTTTCTGTTTTTATTTCTAAGCAGCAAAGCAGTCCAAATCAAAACACATTCTGAACAATCTTCAGCTTTAGGATAATTTAAAATCTAAAGTTCATTCGTATCTGAAATGCTTCCAGATCCTAACTGTGTAGAGTTGAACCCCTTTCTAACCCTTGTGTTTAGCTTGCCAGTCTGTAAATTGTGCTGACAATTTACCTCAATTGTTGACACACTTGTTATCTTCAAGTATTCCCCTAATTTCCCTGGGATGATGATAATATGTTTTGGATAGCCACTAATGCTATCTCAGGTATCCTTAAAATTAATCATTGAGAGTTGGATTTGGCTATGCACTGCCCATGGATGAGCAAAAGGATGTTGTGATCATACTCACCAGTGTTGCTAATGAGGGCACTGCTTGGTTCTGCACTGAAAGAAGCTGTCTGACTGCTTGAGCTGCTGGAAGGTCAAAGCTTTTCTACCTGGACCATGCACCTTACAAAGCTACAAGGTTGCTCCCTGAACTGAACATTTTAATGGTGGTTTTGTAGACTAAACAGGTAAGTTATCCTGCTTTGAATCTCCTGTACTGCATGTTTTACTTAGAGACTTACACTGGCGATTCTGCTGGGTCCTACTGTACTTTCAGTTTTAGGTGGTGCATGTTGTCACATGAGTTGCATGCTGTGCTGATTAAGCTGCATACTTCACTAATCAAGCTGCAAAGTTAAGTAGGTGAAATTTAATACACTCTACTAATCAAGGTGCATTCTTTGTTGAGCAAGCTGAATATTTTAAATGCAGAGTTTTTATGTACTCTGGTAACTGCCTTGTAGGCCTCTATTGCCTACAACCGTGGCTACCAGAAAGCCACAGCCAGCTATTCCATTACTGACAATGGAAGGAATGTGAGCTTTCACTTTTGATATTTGTCCTCTTGGAGCGTAGGGACGAAGGAACCAAGATTAGCCCTAGTAAGTAAATGAGACTATTTCCCTTTGATAAGTCTCATTGGATTACACTGGAACACATTCCTACCATCCCAACAGCAAGGGTGCATGCGTTCTGTATCACTTCGGCACCTCAGTCTGGTCTGCAGATTTGTAGTAGAAGTAACTGATCTTTAAAGCCTCGTTAGGACTGTTGTCCTTTTTCAGATAATCTTAGTTCAGTTTTAATTCCAATTTCTTTCCTCAGTGCTTCTCAGTAGTGTCTTTTTTTTTAAACTAGATGAGAAAGGTAGAAAAATGGTAGTTCATTGTCTCTTTCTCTCTTGCCAATAACAAACAATGGATTGGGAAATGCATGAAGCCATGGAAGAGAAAACAGTTACTTCAGAAAGATTGGTAACTGAGTTATTTAACACTAGTACTGAACATGTTACAAGGAACCAACATAAGAAGGAGCAATGCTGTGAAGGGTTTGCAGTCTTAACTAGTTTACAGAGTAATGGGTAAAGTACACAATTAAGACTAAGATGTCTTGGAAAGAAGGCAAGATGAAGCAGACAGGAAGTGAAGCTGAAGGTGGAAGAGAGAGAGAATGGGACAGGGGAAAGAAGAGGAAAGAGGGGAAGAATGAAAATGGAAAACTGGTAATTCTACCAAATGCTACAGTCCTCCGCATGTGATAATAAGTGCCAGTAGATTCTGTCTGTGCTGCAAGTCCAATATGCTCTAGCCTTGGTTGCCTTATGGGCATAAGCTAGGGGTAAATTCTCCCTGTGCTTTGCTTGCAAGTGTGGATGGACTCCTTTGCATGCATTGCAGAAAGAATTGATTCCATGGATCTGAGTCAACCCTCTTTCTCCTGCCGTTCCGTTTGCTTCACTTTGTGGGTTTTAACCCGGGGATGTCTGTGGTCGACAGTATGCAGTGGGATTGTTCACTGAGGAAAGGTTTCAGTAGCTTAAAAAAAAGGTATAAGAGGAATATTTCTGAAAAATGCCTGGGAATTCCTGCTCTCCACATGGAAGCAAGGTTAGTGAAGTAAAATTCCTGGTTGAGAAAGGCTTTCTGAGCCTAAAAAGGAGTTGAAGATTGGTGTGAAAGCAGACCTTCTTGCAGGTAACTTCGGTGCAAACTGCTATTAGAAAACAAGCAACTGTTGTATAGAAAAGTTGGGGATTGAGTTCCTCATGTTTGGAAGTGTCTTTTACATTGTTTAGTCTGTTTGGAGTGCAACCTGCTCAACCCTAATTCACCAGCTCATTTTGTATTATGATGTTTGTGTCTGCTGTTTTTTGATTTGGATACTTTGGATCTCACGATGGGCATAGTTTGATCTTAAAGCCATCAGTAACTGAGCAAGTTGGTGTTTTGTGTTCTGGCTGCACGTTGTGGAGCAATAAGAACAGTCACAAGGGGCAAAGCACTGTCATACTCTTTGGCTCAGAGTGATTGTTGAACAGTATCTTCTTTAATCTTTATCCTTTTGTTGGGGCGTATGGAGGGAAAGATGTGGGATATGTGGTTATAAGGAAGGTATAACTACAGCCTTTAAATACTTGGTTGATGTCTGCTGTCAGACTGCTAACTTTTCAAGCTATCAACATGATACTTTCCACACAGAAAATACAGCAGCTCATTTGTGCATTGAATTATCCAGATCTGCTCTAGCTTTGCAGTCAATCAGTAACATACTGTAACACTTAGTAAGAACAAGCAAGTACCATAAATTATTAAAACTAAATTGTGTTTCTCAAAAATAATAAACAGAACATAATGCAGTGCAATGACCACAGGATGTTTTTTGATTTGTTCATCAACTAATTTGCTCAAATTATTGTGCAAATCCACAATAGGCATCTCAATCAGTAGGGAGAAATAATGAGTTCTGTTGTAACTCAAATTTTGACTGGTGAGCAGTGCCAAGTGCTACCACCTCTGTAGGGCAGAGACTTTTTGTTGGGTACATGCAGCACAGGTGTACACAATAGGGATCTGATCCAATACTGATTCCTTGGATGTTCAAGTATTAACACAAGTGACCTTACATAAGAATATTAGACACATGGATTTAGTTTACTAGGCCTTGCAGTTTCTCTTTTAGACTTTCGATATAGGAATTTATGTGGATTTTTTTTTTTAATGACTAAAATGCCCATGGGAATTTTGCTTGAAATTTTTTTGAAGTAAAGTGAGATTCTTGGGAGGTTTCACACATTTAAACTGCAAAGGATGAAATTGTCCATTGCATACCACACAGTGTCAGTGTAAAGCCTTAAAGAATAAGTAAACTTTGCAAGATCTAAATTCCACTCAGAAGTGTGCAACTTGATTACGGCTCAACATTTACATAGGCTCTTTAATTAAGAGTAAAGGTCAATAGGTTAAATAAGTAACTTAATCAGAAAATTATGCAGAAGTGCCACAAATCAAATGCATTATACAGCCCTTGAGATCGATACGGTATGCAAATCGATCAGTAAAGTATATACTGTATGACTTCAAGTACTGAAACATGCAGCATGATATTGCAAACACAATAGTTGATGTAGTTTGTATCAGCTGACAACCCTGCAATTTTTTAATCACAGCTTTCCTTTGTCATGCATAGTGTTTGACTCCCAGGTAACTGTTTTAACTCATCTTGAGTGCGGTACAAAGCTATGAGCAGAGACAGTGTTTGGGTGAGTGAGTAAAGGAGAGGGCTCAGAGCGTGCATGTTGTTGTATAATCACCAAGGCTGCCTAGAGGGCTGGGAAAGACAAGGCTGCTTTAATAAATTAGGATGTAGGCCTGCTAGGATGTCAAAGGAGCGGAGTCCAGATTCTCTTCTGTGCTGTGTTTTGCTTTGCACACGGAAAGAAGAGGGGACTGATTTATGGCTCCCTGATTCTCCTAGTTCATCTGTATCAGCCCTGACCACACCATAGGGTAGAGAACTGCTTTCTCTTATGAGAGTTGGGGCATGCCAAAGTGCTCTATGTTCTGACCTCAAGCCTTCCCTTTCCCCATTTATTTGACAGGGCGTGAGGAGTCAGGACCAGATGTTCAGCATGTGGAAGCGGGTATAATGCCTGGGACTTTAGCAGACCTATGCCTAGATTCAGCCACCTTCCTTCTTGTTTGGGCTTACCTTGCTGTGTTTTCTCTGTCACTATTTGTTGAAGACCTGTTGCTCTGTCCCTGTAAGAGTTCAGAATACTGTTACTGATGCCCTGTTGCAGAAGCAGGTCATTACAACAGTTCTGAGGGTTGTCTGGCTTTGGAAAACCTCTGCTGTTCTGAAAGCCTGTTAAAGATCATAAACATATTCTGTAATCAGATATCTGCATGTGCTAGCTTTTCAACCAAAGAGAAAAATTTCTGTCACCTGGTGGGATGCAACAGTCCCATGCACTCAAATACATTGAGTCAGCAAATCCAGGAAACTTCTGATGGGTGGATCATCAGAGGTTCTGCACCTCTACAGATCAACAGGAGACACAGGGGTTTGGCCCATCTGAAAAAACAGGTATGGGAATAATTTGACTGTCTTCACAGCAAATACGAAAATGGAGATTGCTTTTGGTTGGAACTATGTTCACACATAGTAGCCTGCTTGAACACTCTTCCACATAGTTTCTGAAGGTGGCCAGAGCTGTTATGGGAATAAGGCAGATGGAAATCCCCTCCTTCCTTAATCGCAATATGATGGTCTCCTTGGCAAAGGCACCAGGATTTCCTGCTAATAAGCACAAATACAAAAGCCATTGGTGTTTTAGCAGTGGAAGTGATAGGCTCTGTAGTGCCATGTGGCATTCTTCTCTCCCTCTCTCCCTCTCTCTCTCTCTCTCTCTCTCTCTCTCTCTCTCTCTCTCTCCCCACACACACACACACACTTCTTTTTTTTGTCTGAAAAAGCCATGGCTGCATTGTTCCTAAGGTCCATCATAGGAAGTGCCAACTCACTAATGCAGTGTTACTGAGGAAAAAAAAGTATTGAAGCTATTTTTTTATGAAATTATTTTCTGTGATTTAGGGATATGACACTTCTCTGTGTGTTTCTCTGTCCTTTTGTCTAATTGTTTCTGTTCTGATCTGTGATACACCCACTATTTCTTCTCCATTTTGTTTAATTTGTAAGTAGATTAGCCAGATAGAATAATTTATGTGAATATTTTGGCATGTTCTCACTGAAGTTTGTTTCTAGATATTGGAGCTCAAACTGCCATTTTGTTAGGGGTAGGCTGCAGTGTATACTTTTATATTTATATAGAAGATTGCTACTTAGTAAATAAAATAATCATGTTGTTACATTTTACCAGTACTGTTGTGATTTCTGCTGTGGTGCATGGTTATATCAGTACTGAACTTTTAGGATGTTTTGATAACTTGAGTCCCAGATCGTGTAGTTTGAACAGAACCTTTTTTTAATGCAACGGGTCACAGTTCCAGTGTGCATTTCTGACTGCTTGCAGGCATCTTCATCACAGTAGTGGGTGGCTTCAGCATGTAGGAAACTCTGCAAATGCTTGGTTTCAACAACTGCCTTGTACAATTGTACCATGATTTGTTAGTGAATGGTGCTTGCAAACATCAATCATGATCTAGCCACGTTACTATGGGTGTTTTCTGTATGCCTGATTTAAAACAAACAAAAAGCACCACAGATGTTGTCCTAAGTAGTTTACTGCCATCAGATGAAAGTTAAGATGGGGAAGAAAAGGGACTAATATCAGTTTCTAGATACGGAACTGAAGTGGCAAGAAATACTGGTATATGCTATAGTCAACATATATCAAATCTAGCTAAGCTAGGGGGTTTTTTTTATTTTTTTTTAACTAGGAGACTTAAATAGTGATATCTGTGTAACCAGTGCAGCACTGAGTTTGGTTTGCTAAACTCTGGCTGGACTATTGGCGGAATACTTTGGGCTTGGCCTAGTGTGTGCTGCATTAGTGCATTTCTGCCAGTATTCAAGCTGTTTGCTGTGTATCTGTGTGAACTGCAATTGTACCCTTGGAGGCACTGTAGGTATATAGTGTTGCTTCATTAGATAATTTTCCCAGAAGACTGCGATATAACTGGGAATTAAACTCACCTTTCCTTAATTCATATCACACTTACCATGGATTCCAGGTACTGAGACAATACCTCTTTTGAATAACAATCCTCCAGGCATCAATCCAGTTCCTTAAATACAAGCCTGGTTGGTTTTCATGCATGAAACTGACTGGGCAGCAGCTGTATCTATGAAGCTTTCCAGTCTAAAGGACTTGGGTAGGGAGAACAGGCTCTCGTGCCAGCTGTTACTGCTTTGCTAATTGCTTTTCTTAAATTTGCTTTAGATCTTTTAGCTCTAGAGGTAAGAAGTATAGCTTTCTCTCCTTTTTTTTCCCCCCCTCCTTATTTCTCTCCCTTTCTTATTTTTGTTGTTGTTCCACATGAATTTCTGAAAACGACATCCAATGTGATGTAAATTTTAGAAATGGATAAATCAGTAGGAAGAAACCCACACCAAGTGTACTTCAAATCTCATGATTTCTAATTCAATCTCATGACTTGATTATGGCCTGGCTTAAGATTTCTAAATGTTTGTGTTTGGCAATGCTAGATCCCATTGCTAATATATTAAGATTTATAACACAATTTCCCAGCAACTGAGAAGCTGGCACTTCCTTCAACATCAAACTACCTGCATATTAAGACTTTGGCAAAATGTGCAAGATCTTCTCTAATAGCACCCTCTGGTGACTCACTCCTTTGTTTTGATTTACTTAAAACTGGATTTGTGTTGTTCACAAGTCTTTTAACAAGTCTTTTCATGAAGACATTCTGATTTTTTTTCAAGCTTAAAACAAAACTCAAAACTAGGCCAGTTTTTGAGGTTTCCTGTGATTCTGTTGCAAACATTTGTTAGAGTTCAGCTAGTGTTAAGAGTTAAGTAGAGTGACTTACCATATATACCTACTTTCTAAGACATAATCCAAACCTACTCATAGCAGTCACCTTCAGAACCCTTCTTTTTGCCCTTCTTCCCAGTATAAAAGCTTCCAGTTAAGTTCTTGCATAAGGATTGCTATATTTTGTCATATTGGCTCCACTAGTCAAGAGGAATGAGGAAGGAGGAAAGCACTATTTTGACATCTCATCATATGATGTGTGTCACTCTGGCCTCAGGGAGGAATAATGGGGAATACAGTCCTCCTAGGGGGGTCCTCTATGTGTGTGCTCATGCAGCGAGTCAGTTTGCACCTGTGTAAAGCTTTATTTGCATAAAGTGCTTTCATTCTTTTTACATTCCCATTGTTCCTTTCAGTTTCTCCAGTTCATTCTTAACATACAGGTATTTTATGCTTATTGCACAGCCACATTTAAAGGCATTAAACTCTCACTTTGCTGTAGGATTCAGAGAATGCATGCTTTGGTTTTCATTATCAATAGAAGATAGACTCAATGAGGCCACCCAATGTCATTCAGTCAATATATAATTGTATCAGAAAGGGTTCTCTGGAAGGAACTGCTTCTCCGGTCTGAAAATGTTCTGTTTAAAAGGTTGCACTGGGACAATGAGTAAAATTAATATTTTAATGGATTATATCTATATTGTTTAAACAGTGTAACTCATGTTTCTGGTACTAATGTAAATTTTGAAGTTCAGCAGAAGAGTGTGTTGTATTATGTAAATCATACATAGGGTTCATATCGTCAAGAAAAAAACCTGAAATAGATATCGAGTTGCTAACCCCAAGGCAAGCGTCACCAGCTGTCCTTCAGTTCTATAAAGCAGTCCCTAACAGGAACAATTCATATAATTTTCAGTACTGCTATCACTTCTTAACTCTTCCAGTGCATGAATTCCAGTGTTTCAAAGCCTTTTTTTCTTTTAAGAAAGAAAGAAGTAGAATGTTTGTGTAAATCTTTTTTTTTTTTTATGGTTATTAAGCTAATACACTCTAGGCTATTTGGTCACATTAGTAACTGAAAAATGCAATAGGAGCATGAATGTGTTATCGCAGCTGATCTGTAATACTTCAGGTGTGCAAGATACAGTATATCTCATTATTACCTAGCCCCTGAGGTATAGTAGGATCTTCACAGAAGACACAATCCTCAGTAAATAGAAAGTGATTATCATCTAAAGCTCTGGTCCTGCAATTTACTATAGGAGCAGTACTTCCATGTGTGCTGAGCCTTATTGGCTTCAAGGTTTCAGTCATGTAAAGGGCTCTCTGCAGGAGGATGCTGGCTTCAGTCCTTGTTTTCATGTAGATCTGTGTCTTGGTAGAGCTTCTCCTATGCTCAGGGCCTGTGGCTGAGCCGTGGCACAGGTGGCAAACATTGCTCTGTAAAGGGATGTGGGTGGGAGTTGCTGCAGGGAGATGGGCACACTATGTTCTGGTAGTTGCTTGTGCATCTTGCCTCTCCACACAAAGAAATAGTGGAGGTTTTTTTGTTACAATGAGCTTGAGTTCCATTTTTGAAGAAATGCTGTATACTGCATTTAATGAGGACCCATGTAATCAGGACACCTGTGTTCCTGGGATGTTGCCCAGGGAACCAATTTACCCTAATGACAGTGAATGACATTTACTGCTGCTTAGACTACTGCTTAATTTAAACAATAGTGCATTAGCAATATTTGACTTAATAGGGATGCATTGGACTTATGCCAGTGGGTTAAGTAATGTTTAACTGGGTGTTAAATAGGTAGTAATAGAATAATACTTTGACTTAGGTAGTGCCAATACATTCTACCTGACAATCTGCAAATATTAAAGAAATGTTAAGGCAGTATACCTCAGAGTATCCCTTCTGAAAGGGAAAGTAGGTTTTCCTGTTTTTCAGAGAGCACTGATGCACAGAGATGCTAAAGCTTTCAACTGTGTCCTCAGCTTAACGTCTCCTTTAGGAGGTGTATGCAGTGTATTAATACTACCTGCACATGGACTTGTGAGTAAAGTACTCCTGTTCCTCCAGATGGGAAAATGAGGTACAGAGAAAGCTGTACATACCTTAAGAAGTCTGTGCCTGGGATAGAGCTTGGCCCCTTGCTTAAATTTCCTAGCTCTCTCTTGTATTGTCTTAGTTACATGATATACTCCCTTTTTCAATTAAACAAGAAAAGTGCAAAAGACTGAGCTCCTGAATATGATATAAATCTACGTCATGTCACTGTTCTCAACAAATGGTGAGATGCAGCTCAATAACATTTCCAAATGTTTGTATAACATGCTATCATAAAATGAATTTACTGGGCTTTAATTTCCTAATTTCCTCGTGAATCCAATGGCAGCAGGCCCCAGGCTGATAAGGGAAGCTGGTTTAGAAGTGGGAGATACAGTTTATTGTTGTTACCTCATTATAATCCCTGGATATAACTGTAACAAATATGGCATAATTGAATCATGAAAATGGCTTTGTATAGCAAGCTGAAGTCAGAATGTTCAAGTCTAAATTTCCCACAAAATTCCATACTTTTTGTACTGAGGACTTGGATTTGTCCCCTCAAAGGGATGTGTTATGTTCTCTGCAGTCTGTGCTGTTGTCTTCCCTGACCCTGGGATTTAGTTGCCTGTGTACCAAGGATTCAAGGCCCAGTTCTGATACAGCATAATTGTTTAACCTGGACTCTGACTTCTGAGGAAGACCTGTGATTAAAGTCTGTAGAGAGATTAGAGGTAAGAAAGGTAAAAATTACGGACAGATGCAGGATTCTAGGGAGAGGCTCACTAATAGCTCAAGTATTCTAGAGAAAAAATACCAGCGTAGAAAGGTACAAAATCCTAAAGGGAAAAGAAAGGGAGGTTGGTCAGGGACTAGTCAGGAAACGTTGGGTTGAGTGTTTGTCACTGGAACTGGTGGAAAGTGGCAGCTCGGCCCCCCTGAGTCTGCCTCCTGGGAGCTGTGGCAGCAGAGCTGGCCCTGCCTGCCCAGTGCCTCCTGGTCAGCAAGAGCTCTGCAGGAGCCCTGTTGCGGTGGTGAGCGCCGACACTTAGCTTCACAGCTTGTTAAATCCTAGCTATCTTTTGTGTGTGTTACCAACAAATAATTGCATTATACTGTTCAGTTATGTGTATCCTGACTGCAGAGTCTCTTGGTTCCTGGCTATTGGTGCTCAAACAGGTACTGAGAAGAGGGGCTGTAACGGATGTGGTATTCCGCTTCAAAATGTGGGCATCTTCAGCGTTCGGGTACAGCCAGTTTGTTACTGTTTTATCTAGGTAGGGGTATCCTACTTCTGTAAAACCTTTTGAATTCGTTTCAGCTTTTGCATGGAGAGGGGTGTGTGTGTGTATATATATGTAAATACTTTGTGTATATAAAAACTTATATATAAGAATATATAAATTCTGTTTTCAGCGAGAATACAGTCCTATTAACATCTTACAGTGTTAACATATGACCAACCTAGAATATTGTAGTGAGTATTTTAAATCTGTTTGGCTTTTAAACAATAAATTACCAGATTTATGCTTTGCCTTATTCTTGGGCAGCAGGCTGCTTGACTATTACCAGGATGGCAGGATGTTTGTAGCATTTCAAAATGGAGACTAGCATCTGCAGATACTTGCAGTGAAAAAATTAAAATGTGGAGTATGTGTATCTCATATGATAATTGCTATGAGAAGTAAGTAATTTTTCTAAAGTCCTTATTATGATGTAGGAGCAGTTAAGATAAATGTATTGCATTATGAGAAAAGCCTTGGAATGGTGAATAATGGGATTTCTACCATTAGTGGAAGCAAAGTAAGTGTACCTGAAAACTTAGTCTTACTATCTTTGTTAGATTTTAATGTGTTTTTTTTTTTTTTTTTCCCCTGTGATACAGTATGGGGATAAGGAGGAGTTGTATCATTTGCTATATGCTGATTTTAGATGTATTGTTTGGTTTGATCTGTTCTTTTGTCTCTGTAAGCCACTTTTGGGAAAATGCTTACAGGTAGTTTATATTTTACAAACGGTGGCTCATATTTTCAGCTAAAATGTGTTTTGTTGCATTTTTGAGAGTAAATCGGTCAGGCATTTTGCCAAATTCAGTTGTTCTCTTCTACGGGGGGGGGGGGGGGGGGGGGGGGGGGGGGGTGAGAGAAGGGGGTGCTTGAGGTGGAGTCAGGAAACGTTTATCTCTAAGAGGACTGAACTTTTCCTGAGTGAGAATCACATTGACTTCAGCAAGAGGAAGCTAAATCTCCTGACTTTGAAAATTTATTTACATTACACCAAGTTCTGACTCTGCCCAGGCAAACATGTACAGGGAAACCTGGGGAAATTCAGCTGACAAACCAGAAGTCTGTCAGAAGATGGACTAGTTAGATAGGGCAGGATCCACAGTAGCATGCTTCTTAAATGCAAAAATAATGGTCAGAGCTCTGGTTCTTTGCAGTGATGGATCCAAGACTGTTTTCTTAGTGCATTCTGTTATACATCAATTCCCTTGAATCCCCCAAGGGTTAGCAGTGTCCTTATTGATACACTGGAAGTGCAGTCAGAGCTGGTGTTGTGTTGCTTATTCCTGATTTAGAAATAGGAGTTTGGGTAGCACCTGTTTTTGCACCTTAATACAACCGGTTCCAATACAGAAGGAACACATTTTAATCTGTATGGAACATGAAGTGCAACAATGTGCATTTTACATGAATTTACATACAGTTCAATTAAGGTCAGTGGGGTTGGGTTTTTTGGTAATCAAACAGGGAATGAAGGCATCAGTAACATGTCTGAGCTAAAATGATGAATCTACCTCTAAAGGAAGGTAGGTCATGTTTAAAGTCCTGACTGAACTTGGTGTGAGCATCCGTAGCCTGCTTTGGTTCAAGACTTGTATACAGCTGTATGCATATATGAGAATGAAATAATTATGAACAATCCACAGCTCAATTTTATGTTGTATTTATTAATGAAAATAACTTTTTAGAGTAAAACATTCACCCTTTCCTTCACATGAGTGAAACCAGAAACATCTTACAGGGACAACTTTGTGGTCCGTAGATAAATGCAATTTCTTTTGCTCTTTGATTCCATCCCTGCAAAAGTAAATGAAGACTGCATGGAAGTAATAGTGAAAATTTCACTATATGTAGTTCTTTCAGCAATAGACGTGTATAGGTTGACAACAGCCAACATACTCTTGGAGTCAACACATTAGTTTTTTCTTTATGTATAGGGCTAGTTCCCAGCAAGCATCTTGAACTCCAGTGCCAAGATCAGTGTGAGGGGTAGATGTCACAGCTAGCATGTTGGAGTATGGCCTACAGAGTCCTTGAATAGTGTATGTATTTATATGCCCACAGCTTTTTATAATATTGACTATGCCATAAAATAAGAGAAAAAGAGCCCAGAAATGTGTACAGTGAGCCTGGGATAATTCAGTATGGCTCTGCACACAAATGCTACTATAGATGTGGCTTAAGAAGCTCTTCCTAAGCTGCTGGTTTCTCTTGCTTATAATTTTGGGGGGAAAATTACCCAATGACATGAAATTTCTCATGCTTGTTCTCCAGTGAGAGAAGAATTATTATGAGGCGTCTGAATTCTCTTCATGGTTTTTGAGATATGTTTATTGGAAGGTGTTTATTTTTTAAATAAAAATAAGATGTTTTTGAGGATTGCTTTCTACTTTGATAACTCAAAGCAGCTTTGTTGAAAGTGGTAATTGTAGCCGTACCAGCAGACTTTATAATCTGTCTGAGTGTATATATTAGCACTGAATGTGGTTAGTCCGCTACCCCTTAAAAGGGTTTCTTGATTTGACCAGAAGTGCCACATCTCAGCCTCATCCAAAAGTCATATGAATATTCCATTCGAAGGCTGACATATGAGGAGTGTATCAGGGAGATAAGTTTACTGTATCAAACCATATATCAGAAGTCAGAGAAGTTAGGAGGGTGTGGAATCAGTCACTACGCTATAGAGTGGCAGGATAGGTATGTTCATGATTTCCTGATGCCTTTCTTTTGCTTTGGATCAAAAGGTTGAATAAAGTGCTGTGGCTCACCTTGTTAATTGTAGCTTTTCCAAGGGACAAATCTCAGTTACTGCTATAGATGTTACATTGCTTTTGTATTTTCTTTTCATAGTATTTCATCTTAAAACTGTATTTGCACATGGTGAAGGAAGGAAAGCCCCTTTGCTTACTAAGGCATAATTTAATAAGTCATATCGTATCTTCAGTTCATGAAAAATACTGGCTCTACTGCAATCCACAGCAAGACTGCTATTGCCAGTAGAGGATTTCATGTTGAGGTGCTCATACTATTTTATAACAGGAAGAGGAGTTGGCATGTGTTAGCCTGGTTTCTAATGAGTTTGTGTGGGTCCATATAGGGGAACTATAAGATAGGATCAGAATTTGTCCTAATAACAGGGAAAGCTGAAAGAGGAGCTGATGGGGGGGAGGGGAAAAACAGATGTAGACAAACAGTGAAATCCTGTTCTTACCTCTATTTCTGAAGCACAGAATCAAAGAAGAGACAAAAGTGAGGAGGGGGATGTTGTTTGTTCTGTTTATGCTAAGTATATTTATACATTATGTGTGATAATATCCTAAGAGTCCTCCAGGGAGAAAGGCAGTGTTCCTTCTGTCTCATCCTAGGTCCTAGGGGCTACCTTCCTCCTGGTGTAATTTTCTTTCTGGTGGCTTATTAGCACACATTTTTTCCAACAATTTATAGGCAAATTATGACAGAAGGTGAAATACTCTTCTTGTTGACATTGACAGTGCATATGGATTCCTCTTGTGTGCCACAGATATCTCCACTCTGGTCTTCTACTTTCAGGTTTCTGGAGTTCATTCATCTGTGGCCAGAGAACCACTGCTTGTTGCCTCTGTTTTGCAGTAACTGCTACAGCAGCACAGGTTCATTTCAAACCTAAAAATAGAGGAATTCCTTGTAAAAGTTGCAGAGGCAATGAAACCCTAATCTTTAACAGAAATGTTAAAATCAGAAATAATAAAATCAGAAGCCCATCCCTTTGAGGAAAAGTGAGGAAATAGGTTTTAATTTGTGTGATTAAAAATCCAGCCAGTTATTTCCAGTTTGAGGCATACCTAATTGAAGATGATTTTAAGGAACACAATTAAATGAATGTCTACATCTAAAATCAATATAAAACTGAGGGTAGAATGTAAACTCCCCCCCAGAAATACTGTAAAAAGAGCAGCTGTGTTTGAGACTTTGTGCCAGAATTCTACAGTTTGGTTTCTGGCATTGGTTTGGTCTAGGATGGGACTGCCCTGTGAGTAGCATCTGGTCTACTTGGGGCCCTACAAAGTTTTCATTAGAATTTTTTTCTCTTTTATGTGTTTTTATATTGAGCTCCTCTTGTTTGACTGTTAAAGCAAGTTTCTTTTGGGCCACCTGGGCAAGATTGTGATGAAATGTTTATTTGAAAACAAACAAAACAATCCCCTCCCCCTTAACCCCAAACCCCACATTTTGAGATTAAACATTGGATTACGCTACAAAAGAGCTGAAAGTCTCAGTTGTCTGTGAATGGACAACCAGGACAATAACACCTAGGATGTGGTTTCAGGTGCTTACAAGTTTCTTCATTATACAGTGTTTGTGGTTCTGTGAATGCCTACCTGTTCTTGTGGCTTGTCTCAAGAGAGAAACTGACATCTTACTGTTGGCTTTAGTAGGTTGCTTTTGCTATACTTTGAACTAAATTTAGCAGAGGTACCCTAGAAGAGTATGGCTGTGGCCTCATGCAAGTGTCTGCTGCTTACAGTTACATGCTGCTTACCTGGGGAAGAAATTCAGCTCCTCTCCCTATTCTAGTGCTGCGGAAGGCACCTTGTCCCTCTGCTCAGGTCCGCAGCTGGTGTGAGCGGTTCAGCCCAAACACGCACCTGAAACTATTAACAGTCTGTCTCAATAGCACTTTTCACAAGCACTATTTTTTTAAAAAAGAAGGAATGAAAATATTTAACAAAATAAAAAACCTTACTTGGTGTGAGGACTTGGAAGAACTTGAGGAAAACTTTGCCTTTGCTTCCCCCCCTCCCCCCCCTTGTGTCTCTTTGAGTGCTCTTGGGCACAAAGGGAGCTAAAGACAGGTACAGCATATGAGTTTGAAATGCCCTTGGTAGTGACAATTCGAATAAAAACCTCTTGGACTGAAAGAAAAATAAGTGTCATTTGCTAGGGTTTATTTAAGGTCCGTTCCCTGCCCCCCTCCCCCCTTTGGCTCCAAGTTCCTGAGAGGAATACAGAGGGATGTCTCCAGCTGTACCATGTCCATTTTTTTTCTTGGCAGTCTTTTTTTATAGTGTTGGACTTTTCTGCTAAATATTTTTGCAAAAATAACTGTTTTGAGGGTGATAAGGAAATGCTCTTGCCAGGTTCACTTCTGTCCACCGCCTTTCCTCACACTTTTTTTAGAAAGTCTTGGAATGGAAACATGACAATAAACCTACACAATCCATTTCAAATCCGGGCCTGATCCGAACTTTTCTGAAGTCAGTGAGATTCTTTCCATTGACTCCAGTGGATGTTGGACTGAGCTGAAAAGGAAGAAAGAAAATTCATGAAACTTTAAGATTTTTTTTTAAGAACACCAAGCATAGCTGTTTTAACGTAATTCAGAGACTTTTTTCATAGTGCAGGGGGAAAAATAATCCAACAGACATGCAAGACATTGATCCTGCAAGTAAACCCTGACACAGGAGAGAAAAAATAATGGGAGAGTAGGAAGAGGGCTAAAGCTGAACATATGGTATGAACGAAAATCATTTTCTTCATGAAAAGTTGAACATAAGGGAACTTGCAGCTAGTATTCATGGTAAAGAATTTTTTGGTTAAAAAGATTGACATTTTAATAAACTGATCTTAATTAACAGTACTTTGAAATTCTGAGTTGTACGCTCCCTATCTCAAAACACTAGAACTAGTGGCTTTTTAAATAATTTGCTGCTTGTGGGTGATCTCTTTTTGAAACAAACCCAGACCCTCCAGTCACAATTTATTTTTTATTTCAAAAATGATTTTTACTAGCAAATTTTGCTTTGGTTCAAGAGAATTATAAATCATTATTACACAGCCAGACACTTCAAACATTTTGTGAGAGCTTTGTGCCCAATGAAGCATCAAAGGCAATGCTGAAATTCATGATTACAGCATGGGTGCATGTCCGTTCATTAATACATTAAGTTCAGGACTGATATTATTAATAGGATTTCTAGACTGTCGTGCATTTCTCCCTTAGAGAAGGTGGCTCGTCCTCCCAGACAAAGCAAGAGGGTGGTTCTTTATTAATGCCAATTTATGGAAACTTTTTTTTGTAGGTGGTTTGGGGCTTTAGAGTTTAGACTGAGCTTTCTTAGGAGTTTTTTTCCACTATTATTTATTCACCAAAGACAGACTTGCTTCTGGTTTTCCTCCTCCCCCTCCTGCACATGTTATTTGTTGGCAATCAACATGGGAAAGGAGGGAAGGCAGGCAATTATCAATAGATATTTTATTTGACCCCTTGATTTCTGACACTAAATTATACTCAGGATCATAAATCTTTATTTAGCACTCACTGTAATAAGCTCTGAAGGACTGGGAGACATGCATAACGTGGAACAATATACCTTTGAATGTACTTCAAACATAAGATAGCTCTTAAAAGCCCTGCTGTGTTCAGATCTCTATTGTATTAGGCACTGCACAAATCCATAAGAAGAGATGGCCCCTGCCCTCCAGCACTTACAACCTATGTAAATGAGATGAAGAACAGAATAAATGAACTGCTGCCCAGTTTTTACAGCTGGGGAACTAAGACTCAGAAAGACTGATTTGTTTAAATCATGCTTTGAGTCTGTGCCAGAACTGGGAAGTAATTTTTTTTTTTTCTCCTGAGATCCCACCTAGTTGTTTGTTCTCAAAGTGCATGTCCATAAGCATGAAAAGATGATGTGCCACAAAGTTCAAAGTACACTATTCCCTTGTTTTGAGTTTTGTGACTTTCCTGGCTAGTTATTTGTGGGAGTTTTTGGTAGTTGGAGGGGTTTGAGTGGATGTAATGAGAGATGCATTCGTTTCCCTGTTACCATCAGTGGGTTTCGTGGGGCCATCAGAAGGTTCTGATAGTCAAGAGATGCCATCTCACCAGAATTTAATGCTCTGGTTTCCTTTAACAGTACTGCTTAATAGATGTAGGTATTTTTCAAAACTGTTTCTCCCTGCTAGCAGGAGCTCCCCTTCTCCTACCTGGAAGAAATAGCTTAATTAACTCTCAGTTAATTACCATCCTCTATCTTCTTTTCCTTCCTGCTTCTGATTAGCATCCAAAAAAGTATTTCCAGGTCCATTTCTGTGTGTTCCTTTCCTGCTTTTCCTGTTGTGTTACTTCTAGCTCTCTGGAAAGAGAACTTCACCCAAAAGATCATAGCTCTGTAGCTTCTGCAGCTCTGTTCTCCATACAGGAAAAAATGCGCTTGCAGTAGATTTCCCTAATTTGCAGGGTGTATATATGTGTGTGTGTGTATATATAGTATGTATATATTTATGTATATATATACACACACGCACTCCATAGATTTTATAGATGGGGAAGGACAGTATAAAACACTACTACTTTTTCCTCAAATTGCTTACCAGCTATATGAGTATGAAAGACAAAGGATGATGTGGAAGAGGTCATACCACTTTTGATTTAGTGGGTGCATCATGGTCCTCTGCCTGCCCTACTTATTATGGGAATATTATCTAGCTCAGGCCTGGGAGCTATACATCCGTATTAGTGCAGCCCTCTTCTTGTGCCAGCTTGCCTTGCTGAGGAGCTTGTCCTTTGGAGAATGGGTATGTTATCTAAGGTCTCACCATGGGCTAACATGACTGCTTGGCTTCTGGACAGCTCAGTTTAGGAAGGGAATCTTAGGTCTGAAGTATTTATCTGTGTTGGCAGGTCCTTTTTAGAATAGCTGAGTACTGAACCTAGAACCTTTGAATCGTAGTCAGTCCTACAGGGCAACTCTTCTCCAGGAGTAGTGGCCATGTCTGGGAAGAGTTGTGTCCTAAAACTAAATCAGTGTGTTGGAACAAACGTGCAGCACAATCAGTAACTTTGAGGTAGGGAGAGGATTGGCAGATACCAGATTGGCTGTCGTTCATTCTGGCAAGGAGATTTCAGGATGTTAAGTTTAACCTGCAGTCATTCTTCTCTTTAAGCATACTTTTCACACACCTGAGGTAGCTAGAGCTGGTTGTTGGGGGAGTGACAGAGATGGCTTGAAATGCTTGTTATACTCTTGAAACCCTTCTCCCCTATTGTGGAAGCAGGAGAAGGACACGATTTAGACTGCTTTGCTCTATTTCTGAGGTGATTCCCTGCAAATTAGGGGAAAGCCTGTTGCAAAACCATTGCTTAGCAATTCCTGAACATGTGCTTTATGCTAACTGAAATATAAAATGACTTCTAATACTCTTCCTTTGAGTCCTACAGGAGGCTTGAAATTTACTTGCAGGGGAAGAGGCTTTGATCGCACATTTTCGTAAGTGTTCATAATGAGACAGAATTAGAAGCTCCCCTTTATTTCCCTTTTCATGTATACTGGTTTTAAAAGACATTCGAAGCTGTAGAATTGATTGAACTTCCAGCAAAGTTTCTTTCCAGCAATGAGCTAGATTAAAAAACAGGGTATCACAGGAAGCAAAACTCTCCCCTGGAATGCTACACCTCTCCACACTCAGCGGGAGCAGCAGACCTGCTGGAGGGTGCGGTGTTTTACAGACACTGTAGTTGTGATCTTAACTGCCCACATAAGCTCTACAGCTTTCGTGTAAGCTTTTCAGTGGCCTTGAAATAGCCTCTTCCAGCTAATCTGCATGTGGATAAAGGACTGACTCTTCACTGCTTTCCATCTTGTGTTGTCATTCTTACCTTTGTAAAAGGGTGATATAACAAGACTTCACTCTACTGTCTGTCTTATGCCTGTTTTGTTAGTTGTTCAGATGTGCAAAGAAGATGGTAAACCAGGGCTTTGACTGTATGTTGCAAACTCTTCATTTAGCTTAAATAACAAAGCCTGTACCTGTGGAACAGATGTTCTTGATTTTGTGTTGAGGTATCTGATTCCTCAAAATTTCTTTTTTTCTTTTTCCTAGTCAGTTGAAACTAGTCGTAAACATTTGAAAAGGTATGATACATCTTTTAGATGATCCTTTTCAGCTAGTCCTGTTTCTAATCTCTGTAGTTGTTCAGATCTTGAAATAGGCAGTTTTAAGTCTAGTATCTAGATTCAAGGAGATTTTGAATCTCAGGCAGACAACATGCACAGAAAGAAAGGAGGAAGGAATGTCATAATGACAATGGAAGTCTTACCACATCAGTGTAACATGTGAATGTTATCTGACTGTGCTGACTTGGTTCCTTAAAATAGAATGAATGGGGTATTGTGTCTCTAAATTTCTCCCTCAGATATTCTTTGTTTACTGTGCAGTAGATTTAGTATTTTTTCATCGTGATACTACTTCTGGGTTTAATACTAGTTGTATTAAACTGATGCAACAAAATATGCTGTACTTCAAAATTTTAGTGCCCTATATCTGAGATTCTTACTGCTCTGCCAGAAATTTCTGATGTCACCCCCAGTAGATCATTTAGCTTCTTAATGCATCAGTTCCTTTCTGTTAAATGGGAATAGTATATTCTGAATCTCCAGGGTTTTTGTGGAGATGAATCTGGTAGAAAGTGAATGCTGAGATTCTGAGAATCATGAGTCATTGCTCTCCTGAGGAGTTTAACCCCATTTTCCTGTATCCCTCTTTCCATATAGGTGGCTACAGGGAAAATGAGGCACTGCTAAATGTCACAAGTTGCTGGTCTGTAGCACAATCAGCAACAGATCTCTTGACTTTTTGGCTTAGTGTCTGAATGTCTTAGTGTTTCTTCTGTATCTTTCTGCTTGCAGAAGCACAGCAGACCCTCTTCTTGTTTTGTTTTGTTTTTGCCTAAACCAGTAAAATATTAAAACACAATAAAAATGTTTATTAGAGGCAAACACCATAGTAACTATGTTTAAAAATAAAACAAAAAAACCACGAAAACACAGTGAGCAAATCATACTCCCAGGTGTTTCCTTGATGCCAGCCATAAAAGCTGGAAAAGTATTCATTATAAACTATCACTTCTGTCAAGATCAAGGACAGAGAGGGAGCAGCACAAAAGGCAAAATGAAAGTAACTCCTCTGTTACAGATAGTTCTACATATACATATGTATATGCTGTGTGTGGTATGTTTGTGCATATGCATGTGTAGGTTTATATGCAGTCTGTATAAATCAGTAGTGCTATCATCTTCTATTGAAAATATTCACAAAAGTGTGCTCTTTGAAATGTGAATATCAAAAGAAATCTCTCCGTTGTGGGGTCCCCAGAACAAAAAAAACTTTAGGGAGAATTTGAGCAACCCACCCAAGTTAGTGCCTCTTTGAACATGCAGACTTTAATCTCCACTGAATATACCAAGCTTTTGGGTGCCATTCAGATTCTCTTTCTCACATGTGTGAGGAGGAACGTATGAGGGGAGAGTGTGTGTGTTTGTGCATGTTTTGGAGGGGTTGGTTTGAAAAAAAAAAACAACAAAAAAACCCACCCACACCACAACAACAACAACAAAAAACCCTTGACTGAGAAATTGTCAAGTGTGTCATCACTGAGGTGCACTTTGAAGCAGCTGCTGTAGTTAGTGATCAGGGCCACTAAATAATAAGTACCTGGTGTGAGGGCATTTGATTTTTGCTCTTCAGCTCTGACCAGCCAGTCTTTAGTCTTTATGCACTCGGAGACCAAGCAAAGCAGCAATTCATACGAGACAAGGTAGCAGTTTCTAATTTCTCTAACACAAACTTTGTGTTGGCATTAGCAGGCAGAGTGACTGCTTGGAGTTTTGGAAACTTAGCCTATCTAATTCTTTTCATATCAAGCTACCTCATGTTAGCTGTCCTGAAAAAAAGAATAAGCTATCTTGAAGTTACCATAATAACTCATATTTTAATGTTGTACTGTGAAGATTCAGGGGGGGTTGCAAGGTAAAGGACAAAATGCTGAGGAGATGGGATAGTCAGAGGACTAAAGAAAGAATGAGATAAAGGGTCCTCCTTTGGAGAAATGACAGGTAAGGGTAGGGGGCTAAAGGAGCAATTGCCAGCTTGGGAATGTTGGTGGTAAGGGGCTTGGAGTTGTGGCATGGGAAAGCAGTTAAGGGACAGAGGATGAATGGATCCTCAAGGCATAGGGCAGGTAAATTTGTTTTCTTAAAGAATAATTTCACCTCTATACTCACTTGGAACCTGAGATTGCCTGCACGAGCGGCTTTGTCGTTTGCCATATTTCTGTTTTAAAGATACTTGATTCCTCTGTGCTTTGTTTCCCTACATACATTTTGAGGATTCATTCACTGAGTAGGACAGGGTACTGCTATCAATTATGCTGTCAAGTCAGTGAGATCGGCTCCAGTGTAGTGTCCTGGGTATTTTGATGTCGCATGCGATGTATGAATGCTAAGTGAGTAGGCTTTGTAAAAAGTCAATGTTCTGCTCCTTTTATCTGAGCTGCTCCTACTCCACCATACCTTCTCTTTGGGTATGTGGAAAGTGTAGTTCCTTGACAAGTTTGCTTCAGTGTTGAGACAGACTTAAATTCTTGCCCTGGCATTGCAGTCTGCTGCCCTCTTACTTGTGTCAATGCACCTCATTGTGACCCTGCTGTACCCTGGATCAGTGAACTGACCTCAGTTAAAAGAAATAATAAAGCAAGTGTCCCCCTCCTATCCCACCCCAGCTTCTTTAATCCAGATCTTTTCAGTGAGCTGGTTTACCAAGCAGCTGTAATGGTACAACTGATGAGGTTGTGGCTTGAAACTGGGAGTAAGGGAAGGGGGGCTTTAGTTTGAATTTTTTCAGCTCTGAAGAAAATGTGATACAGAACTATTTTCTTAGTGCCACATAGACAGCGTGTTTGGTGATCTCCCTATGAGTGTATTTTAGTACCAGACTAGCTCCAGATGCTTTTGCTAATGAGAATGGTGTTTAAAAGCAAGAGGTCTGATTGCTGTATGCTTTGCTTAGATGTTTTCGTATGGGCTGCAAAATGGTTGCACAGCAGTGCCATTCTTATCTGAGCTAAAAAAAGAGTAGGCTTCCCATTGAGTGTAACACAACTTCGTGCCCCTAAAGCTTTCCTAAGATTAAAAAGGCAACAAAATTTCCGATTTTAAAATGAGGAAAAAAATATTTGTGATAGACCAATTCTTAAGCTTACTTTGACTAGTTTATTTTAAGATATAAGTTATTTAGTACCTGTTTCATCATTTGCTTACTTTCTAGACTCTTTGTTCTGACTCAGTCTAATCACTCATGGCCATTTGTACATATTCGAAATTCAGTAGTTTCAGTCCATGTCAAGATGGGACAGCTCTTTGACTTGGACAGGATGAATTCCCACATAGGGAACAGAATCCTCAGTAACTCAGTGCTGGTGAGTGTGGGCTGCTGGATGTTACCATTTAACAGTTTGTACAGAGCACTGGCCTTTTCGGGACCATCACTGTCCTACTTGGGCCTCTTGCATTATGATTCTCAGTGGAGAACTCAGTTTTTGAAAACATGGGAAGAGATATCATAGAGAAATACGGAGAAGTTTGCCCTGCTGCTGTCCACATACTGTACATTCTATGGTTCAAAGAGAGGAATTCAAGCTACTGTATGCTTTTGAAATATTAATTACTATAAAGAAGCATATTCTAATCCAAGTATGTAAATATATTAAGAATTTCTGCCTCAAAAAAAAAAATCACTAAACAATAGCTTCTGGAAAAACATGATGAATTGGTTAAGCTCTGATTTGAGCTAATACAAATGCCATGGGAAGAAAGAGTTTTAAAGAGTATCTTGAATGAAAAGTGGGCAAAAGCATTAAAAAAATTTTGATGGTTAGATGATGTCTATTGTCACTAGTTCCCAAAGTAGTCTGTCTTCTCCAGTCTAACCTTTCGCACAAGCACAGTTCTCCTCTTGATTGTGCTCTAGCAGACACAGAAGTGTTTGTCTGATGTGCTCCGTTCTGCAGCTGGATGCAGGGATCAGAATACTTCCTGCAGACCCCTGTAGGTCTCCTTTAGTGAAAAGCCCCCTATCTGTGCTTTAATCCCCTCCCTTTCCCTACTCACGTGCTGCCTCGCATGACACAATATTGCTCTGGTTTAGCAGGAGCATCCATGTCAGTAAAGGAGAGGCAAAAGGGAGCCAAAGTTTGTTTTCATGAGTCATCAGAGGGGCGGAGAGCACACCAAGTTGCTAATATCAGACAGAAATCCTTTTTGATGAAAAGGAGACACTGGCTTTGACTTTTTTTTTTTTTTTTTAAGGTTAACCTGCTATAAGTTTAGATACTATCAGAATGAGAATCTTCTCCTTCCTGGTTACCATGTTTTCTTTTGCTTGAGACTGTTCTGTCCAGTTTCTTATCCTGAAATAATGTTTGGGATTTTTCTGCATACTTGAAGGGAGGAGATTGGTTTCATTTAAACATTATCAGTTAGGGGAACTGCAGAAATAAAACACAGTGCTGAGCATAGTGGGGCTCAAATCAAAGTCTGAGGTCTCAGAGTTATATAGTCATAGTAAAATACAGCAACAGAATCTGTATAATCTACCGTCTCCTGTGTCCACCTCATTTTCTGTGGAGCACTGCCAAATGTGTAAATCTTCAGCCTGAGCTGGGAGTCTCATACTTTTTGATATGTCTCAAAGCCTTGAATATATTGACTAGTTTTTTTCAGGATATCTGCTGGATATGTCTGCACTTCAGGACACGGGCGTTTCTAGCTTAACAGGGGATCAGAATGAAATGTGACATACAGCTGCCTTGTGCACTTAGATTCCCTTTGCAAGGGAAATTGGATACACAAGGAGGAAGTTGTATTGTACTGCACTAAGTGCCTCTGGGCAAGTAGGTCTGTACAGTCAGGAGACTAGACCTGCAGCATACATAGGGGAGTATACCTGCTCCTGAGCAGAGAGACAGACATGTGCCCCTTGGTCTCATCTCATAAGCAGAAATATCCAGTCTCATTGACTGCCATGGATGCCAACCTCCAGCTGAAAGTTTGACATTATATCTATTTGTATTAAACACACAGGAGAACTCTGGTTTTAGGATAATGGAAATTATGTTCCAGCACTAGTTTGCAGCAGATTGGCCTAGAAATTCAGAAAAGAGGGACCAGACTTTTGCAGCTTAAGGAGTTGCTACTAGCTGCTCATGTGCACGCTTCTAGCCTCCTGTAATTCCAAGATAAAAGGTATTAGCTTAAAATATCTTCATGATTTAAACTAACAACTCATTTAAAGTAATCTACTTTTCTTTGCAGTTGCAGTGAATCAGAAGTATGCTGTGGTCAGTTAATGAGCTCAGCTAATAGGTGGGACTTTGTTAAGTAGTGGTAACTCCATAGCTTGCAGTTTTCTGTCCATACCCTGATTTGCCACTTTTGGGGCATTCTTTTTCTCCATTGTGTCACCCCTCATCACAAGGTTTTGGGAATAATCACTCCCTACAAAGCAGCCCTCAGTTAAGAAATGTTCTAAGAAAGGAGTCTCTAGGCTTGATTTCAGGCAGTTGCACGAGGCAGTTGCGCTATCAGCATTGGACGTTTCAGTGCTGAAGAGCTGGCTGGCAGCATGGTATAGTAACAGCACAATTCAAACAGATGATTATTACAGTTAAAGTGTGATGATAGCATCTGTGAAAATGTAACCAACCCATCAAGGAACATGCAGAACTGAACAGTTGCACTGGCAATAGAGACTAGTGATCATAAATCATCTAACAGGCTAAGTTTAGACAAAGCTGAGGATCTGAAAAGCATCCCAAGTGCATGTGGGAGTCTCTGTTTTCCCTTTCTGCTCTCCTGTCACCTTCTCCATTATTGGCTGCTGAGGAGGTAGAATTCTTCCTCTGGGTTTGTTGCAACAACATCTCGGAGAGTTTACAAAATGATTTTTGGTGCGAATCTTGTCACCTTGCCTGACAATTTTCTTGCCTCTCTATAGTATTCTGTAGGGTAATGTAAACTATATTTGAGTGGTTCACACTTTGGAGATCATGTGCCTCAAGGGGTATGTAAAGCCAAGAGATGAAAAAAAGAAATTAAATGAAAGGCGCAGCAGCCTGACCGGGGGGGGGAGGGGGGGGCTGCATTACTTTCTTAAACTGTCTTTGGGTATAAGCATGTCCTGGGAGCTGCTGAACACTGGCAAATGTATCATTAATGGGGGCATGTGACAGCAGACTCGTTTTTTCACGAACCAATTTATTGCAATCATTCTGGCTAATTTTATGAGGCTACTCTGACTGAAGGATGCAGTGGAAGGAAATTGCAGGACAATGCAAGTTTCCTCAGTCATCATAATACTGTGGGAATGGTGGCAATGGTGGCAATGTCATGTGTTTGAGTTGTTCGTATTTAAACCCGTGGCTTGAATCTTTCTCTGCACCTTCATTCTCCTCCTTTAAGAGAATTTTTCAGTAATTTCTCTTTGTCAGGCCCATCAAACATTGCTTGAGGCTTCTCTACTGTGGAGGCAAACTGTGGAGAAAGAGGGTGGATACGTAAGCTCACTTTCTGACCCCATGCCATTCTAGGTGTAAATTACTTTGGAGGAGGGTTTTCCTCCATAACAATATGTGAGTCTGAGGAGGAATTTGTAACTCCCTATTTCAGTCAGGGGAGTTGAGGGAGGTATTTGAAAGGCGGAGATTCTAGGAAAGCATTACTTTGTGAAGGGACACTGATAGTTCTGCAAGAAGAAGGATCCAGTGAATACAGCTTGTAACTCTTTTTTGCTTGAGTAAAAAAGGAATTGTGGATATAGTTTGAGTAGACGAATTAAGAAAACCTTGTGAATCTGTGTTGTGGGTTGCTTTTTCTCAAGAAATTGACTAGCAGTGCTTGAAAATCTGCTCTGTTTGGCAAGGGAAGCAATAATATAATGTTAAGAGGCAGAGGAAATGGGAACTCTAGAAGGACTGCAAAAGGTTTGTTAAAAATTTTGTGGTGATTTTAAAATTGTGAAGAACTAAGTTCTGAAACTTCTACTACTACTACTTCTACTCCCTGGGGTTGACGGTAATGCAGAACTCAACATAAATAGGTGGAAGGCATTCTGTAAAATACGCCCCTTGAATGAAAACAGAATTCAACCAAGTTAAATTAAGTGGTGAGATTTTCTCCTCACCCTACAATGTATCAGAAATCAACACCTGCCTATGAAATTCTTTTTGCTAGTATATCTTTGAAGAAATTTGGACAAATACCTAAAATTTTATTTGTTTTGAACTGAAGAATGCTGTATTTGGCTACATCTGCAATTCAGCAGGAGCATAGCTGGGGCCAAAGCCTTTCTTGTGCAGCTGATAGACAATGGATACCTTTATTCTATTTGATGTAAGCTGTAGACTCCTTCCCAAAGGTTGGGACTCCGAACATCCTTCCATATGTATTTAAAAACAAAATAAGTATAGCTCAATTAAATCATCAGTAATACTTCTGCTCCTCCCCCTGAGTTCATGCTCATGTGTCTAGTATATTAGAAAGGTCATCTCGGCCATCATTTTCTCTCTCTTCGAGGTGTCCATTGCCTTCCCCTGTTTATTTACTTTGTGTCAGTCAGTATACTATCATGTAGCCAGCACCTGCTTAGCTTTCAGGCACAATGCCCTGGGAATGTGCATGAAATAGAAAGACTTGGTACTTGTGGAGGGAGTGACTCTATAGAAGATAAGATGCACATCCTGGAGCAGAGGAGTTTTTAATGGGGAATGTTTTTCATCCCGATCCCTTTTCTCTCCAATGTGAGATCCACTTCTAAGTACAAAATAAATACCCTGTATTATGATATCAAAAAACGGGTTATTTTTAAGACAAGAACTATAGTAGTTGTGTCATTTTTCTTATTAACTCCAGTGTAGCTCAAGCTCATATCCTTTAAAAGAAGGGGAGGCGCAGATGACAAATGAGTATCCCTGCAGAAGCACAGAGCACTCTGAGCCCTGGCGTTGCCTATGCAAATCCCAGCAAAAACCAGTTTGGGGGAAGCAGGCAGGCAGCTCGGTAGTGCCCTTTCCTTCCTGCAAGTTCTTTGATACTGCTGTGCTAGATTTATAGTAGTCTAGTGGAGGAGATGTACCAGAATGGAGAGGAGGGAAGTAAATAAAATGTGGTATCGTACTCCTCCGCACCAGAAGAGATTTCCTTGCAGTAGATCATGCTGTCCAAGAATCTCACTACAAAACATGCCTCTTCCTTTCCTGCATACATGAATTTTTCAGATATCTAAAGCAATGTAGAGACACTATACTTTTGTGTTGCTCTGTTGCTCTCTCCGCTTTTTTCCCCTTGTAGAAATCTTGTAGAATTTCCTGGTGAATCTTGGAACATGCACCAAGTTTTTAGGTAATGAGTGAGATTCACTTTAAATATTAAGAAGAGTAGGATATAGGGTTATTCAAAAGGAACAGAAGGATAGGAATTGTAAATATTTTCTGTGTATGGGAATATGTGGGAGTGGTTATCTGCTCTGTACTTATTTCAGAGGGAAACACAATTTCTGGGTCCCTTCTTCTTTGCTGTTAAACAGCTGCTTTCATGAGCTTGGGTACAGACCTAACTGCCTTATCTTTCAGATAGGGGAGCACAATGCTTTTGTTGCTATTAAGAAAAAGAAAGCTGAAGGTACTCAAGTAACTGGGTAAAAATGACATAACTCCTGGGAAACAAAATGTATAGTTAAAAATAATTGCATTGTGAAAAGTTCTCCAAAAGGATCCTTTCAAGTTATGGCAGAGAACAAATCTGTATCCTAAAAAAGAATAAAGTCAGCAATTGTGTGCACTTTTCATGACTCTCACTTAAAACCTGGCAAACAGATTATTTGTTGGCTTAGTAGATTAGACATGAGGGCTTCTGTAAATTAAAAACAAAAGCAGCTTTGGAATGTATTTCACTGTCTCAGCTGGAAAACAAAGATCTCTTTCCCTCCCCCCCCTTCTTTTCCTTAGGATAATTAAAAATAAAAAAGTGTGCAGAGACATATAAATAAAACCAAGGGCTGGGGAGAAAAAAAAAGAAAATCTTCCTTCAAAGAGATGTCAGCAATCACAGCTTTCATTTGTCTTTGCCAAGGAATGTGCTTATATGTAGGTCTGAATGTAGTTTATTCTTGACTATTTATGGAAGTTATGCTCTTAGAGACCTTAATATGTAATAAAAAAAAGGAAAATCCTTAATTACAATCTGTTTTAAATGATGCTTAACTTAAAAGCTTTCAAATACCCCTTTAAGCATTACACAATGTTCTATAGTGTCTTCCTTTTTTAGCATTCCTTACCGGTACAAATACTTTAAAGTTTATGCTCTAATTATATAAGATTTTGTTGTAATTTACTTCAAGAAAGTGTGAATGCATTCTTCATGGGCAAAATATGCTACTTTTAATTTCTCAAGAACCCCTTCGGCTATGCAACTTCTCCTCAAGTTTGTAACCTAAAAGAGAGCACAGTCTGTAGTAAGAACATAGAATACATTTAAAATACAGTTCACTGTTTTAAAAAGTATTCAATAAAAAGGGGAAAAAACATATAGTCCAGGAGTGTGAGTGCCTGAGGACAGCACAGAATTATGCCTCAACATGTTATACAATTATTAGCTTTTCTGTTAAATGAAAAAATTAGAAATTGCCAGAACTCACAAAATACATATTCTGACAAGGAGCTACAGAATAACTCATTAAAGAGGTACTTGCCTAAGTTGCACCCAAGTTTCTTATTGTGTACTGAACGCTGTTGTCAATATTTATCTTTCCCTTTCACTTTGTGATAGCTTCTTTCTGTGTTTCTCCTTTACTCTGTCTCTCTTCTCATACTTAATTTTGGGCAGAGTCTTGTCAGACTTTGGAGTTGGGAGGGTGACAAGTCAAAGGAACTTTGCATTCTTTGCAGAATCATGGAAGAAGCCCAGAACTACCCTCCTTTTCCTGAACTTGCAGAATTTCCCCTGGTACCCCATTCTGCTGGGCTGCATTTGACTTGGGGAGAGGATGCGGAGAAAAGATGGATAGATGAATGAAGAGTGATACTACCCCCTGGAAGCCATTATCTGTGCTGTAGATAGTCCCAGCCCATGTTCCTATCTTGTAAGCAGTGATGCCTGGGCGAGTGTGTGTGTGTGTGTTTTTCTGAGTAGTCTTTGGGAAGATGCTTCTGCAGTACATCAGATGCAATGCATTGCTATCGTAGTTTTTTTAGCTATCTGGTGGTGTGTAGAGTTTCCTTGTAGTTCTCAAGATAATCCAACTGTTGAGACTCACTTGCTAGTTGAGGAAAAGTGGGACACAAGTGGGGAAAATGCTGTTCTCAAAAGGCAAGCGGAAACCTTATAAACACGAATGAACAGTTTGCTGGCATCTGTGCAGGTTTCATGTGTGGCACCATTCTTTCCTCCCACTCTTTCAGGACTTAGTGGAACTAAAAATCAGGACTTCAGGATGTATGAGGAATGCAGAATCAGTTTTGGAATCTGCATTTGGGAAATATCTTGAGCAATTTTGGCTGATAGAATTATTTGGCTAGTTTTCAGGCATGTTCTGTTCAAGACAGTGATTCTCAAGGATTTTGTGATTTTGATTGAAAAAAAATTTTTTAATCCGTGAACATTACAGCCTTTTATGTAGAAACTAATATTCATTTCCAGTTCTGGGCCAACTGGCAGATCCAAATACAAATATTACTAATTGGCTGCTCATAAGCCTTTCTAGCAGTTAATTCAGTTATAAATGATTCAGACCTTTCTGTAACCCAAATAAGAGTCATGCTTGGTTTATTTTTCACAAAACTATTTCATGCTAGACAAGGATGTATAATAAAGCACCATTATTGAGGAAAGAAAACCCCAAATCAGATGGTCTGTTTGACAGTCCTCACTACCTCTGCTGCAATGCAGCAGATGGATAAAGGTTTGTTTTCTGATTTTATAAAAGCATACAAAAAATATAGTTCTTTGTCCTTTACAAGATATTGCATGGACTATTCTTCTGTCAGCAACTTCCAAGCTGAAGGAAAGTATAATGAAGGCTACTTAGGGAAGATGTAAGATTCTAATGCTGACCATTGCTCCAATGATGGACCAAATCTTAAGTAAAAAATCAGCCCTGTTTTTGCATAAAATTATGCACCTATAGATTCGTACATTGTTATCTTACTAGTTTTCCAGATAAATGTTTTGTTATCTAAACAATCTCTGAAATGAATGGCTGCAGTAATTATGTGTGCATTTCTTCACTGCATTTCTCCACAGTAATGAAGACACATGAAACAGGACTTCTGCAACTCTGTCCATGTGGCGCCTGTGGCGTTCTTTGTAAACACTGAGGTATTTCACCCTGCTACTCTAGGTGGATTTACAAGTGATTACATTTGCTTGTCTAAACTGCCCTGCAGTGGCTGTTGGCACAATGTTCATTCTCTCTTCCAGTTTTAAGCTGTTCTCTGTTGTGCTAGACAGCTGTACTCAGCTCTGTGACATCAACGTTTTGGGGATGGTTAGGCTCTGATCCATACTGGGACCATCAGTTCCTCTTTGGTGTCTGAATGGTGTTTGACCCCTGTTGTTTGGTTTCTGTCCCCAAATTCCTGCAGTTACGGACTTTTTTTAATCATTATTCTTTGTAGCATTGTGCCATTGGTCTCTATTTGTTCCTATTATTATAGTTCATAGGGACTGAATGAAAATCGGAGCCTCTTAATGCTGCTGGGATTGTAATAAACAGAACTTGGTTTGCTTATAAAATTTCTAATGATTATCAGAAATTGTAGGGCTGGACATATCCATCAACAGCTCAGAACTGCCATAAGGCTCAATAAAACTGAAAAAAAAAACAACATCTGTAGGCTGGGAGAAAGTTTTCAGGCCAGCAAGTCTGTGAACCTGTGGAAATCACACAAATATCTGTGCTGTGCTTTCATGTTAAAAAAAATCATAGAATAATAATACCCCTGCCCCCCCACCCCCCAAGCAAAGATGCCTGTTTTTTTTAGCTATACTTCTTGCTTTAATACATTGGGGATTTTCTAGCACCTGTGAGAGATTTGGGCACAAGGGCTTGCCCACATCAGTTGTTACTTGCATTATCCTGCATCCAGTTTGCAAAGGAAATGCTTGGAAATGTTCTCTGATTCCTTTGGCGGGAATCTCAGAACCTGCAGGATTTCTGGTTACTTCTCTAAAGAACCTAAGTGAAGTTGAATTGTTTATAGAGGTAGCTGTTGGAGCTGAAGGGGAAAGTCTTAGAGCATCTGTTCCTCACCTCCTTCCTAAATATGCTCTCGTCTTGTGCTTGGGACACTTTCTGAAAGGGTTACGCTGCTCTAGGTACATTTTCTAGTCAACCCAGAGCACCTTCTGTTGTCTCGCATCCTCACTGCTGTTTGCCTCACTCCTTTCTGTGCCTGAAGGAGAAAAGCTGCTTCAAACAAATAGGCTTAGTGATCCAAGGTGTCAAACAATATGTCCCTAAACCATGAAGCACTTACATGGTTGAGCTTAAGAATGTGAATGGGTTCACTGATTTCAAAGGTTTTTCCCCAACCCCTGTATCCGGTACATAAAGGACAATGGCATGACTAGTAATGTGTCAGGGACTTGCATTCCCTTGCCTAATTATTCTCTTCCTCTCAGCTGTGAATGAGTGAAGTGGAAGAAGGGGCAAAGTGTAGAGAAGGATTAGATGTGTATAAGGAGACACAGACTTAGTGAGGTCTCTTGTACAAGTGGTCTCCTCCATACCTGAAATTACTTTTATTACTTTCAGAGGTAGCTTGGCAGTGGCTTAGCAGTAGATGCAGTCAGATTTCTGTGGTTTCCTTGTCTTCCATGTGATTTTACCCATTAAGTTCACTGGGCATTGGATCTCCATTCTTATTGCTGTTTGCTTTATCAGATTCTTCAGTCTTGTGTGCCATTGTTAGCTACAGTTATTGCTTATTGTCTCTGGTGTACCCTCCTTTATTTTGATTTTTTTTTTAAATGAAGATTTTAAATAAAGAGTGTCAGACTGAAGACATAGTGCTGTAGGTGACTGAGATGAGAGGATTTTGCATAATATATTATTTTATTGTACCTCTTTTCCTCCCATGAGGTAACCTGGATGAAAAGGTACTGGCAGAAGCGGAACTGAATTCACAAAGCCTAGTGCAAATCTGTTGCAGCTCCTAGAGGTATGCCTGGGTCAAACTAGTGTGAAAAACAAATCAATATAACATGCAGCAAAGATACAGTTAAATCATTGTCCTTTGCATTTTTGTATTTAAATCTTTCAGGGAACTCTATAGGATCAGTTTATCCAATCTGTGTCTGATTCAGAACTTCTGCTGACATGAACACTATGTCAAACCTCATTTGGCTTGCTAAATTCTCTGAGACAGAATACCTGGCTGTGATACAATGGAGATGAGAGCTGGTGCACATCTCTGCACAGGCAGCTTAAAAAAAAAAAAAAAATCATTTTTGAGAGTGATGAATCATTACGACTTCCCTGGGTTGTGAAATCCTCCTGCAAAAGTTGGGAGGAAAATGTTACTGCAATTGTAGGAATCTTAGTAGCTTGATTACACTATTTGCTTCCCTTTGGAAATGCTTACCAATAGTAGAGCAGACTATGGACTAATGTCTTGCCAAGGGCCTTTCTTCAGGCCAGAGCTCTTTTTCTTTTTTTTTTTTTTTTTCCCTCCCCAAGATGAACTCTTTGAAAGCTTTTCAGTGCAACAAACTTTCTCTCTTCAGACTTGCATTGCTTCGAACGGTTTGTATGTGTGCTTGTCCAGAAATGGTGAAAGAGATGAGATTTCAAGATAGCACTTAGTTTCAGGTTAGAGAGAATGTTTAAGACTGTATTGTAAGCCTCTGGTATGAAAGTGTTTAAAAAGAAAATGCTGGCATAACTCTAACTACCATATAACAGCAAAGTAATCATTCCCTGTTTAACTCCGACTGTGACTATGTTGTCAGTCCTTTTGTAGATAAAGAAAAGGTGTTTCCAGACTTATTGTTGATTCTCAGTGGCAACTGTATGCTCACTTAGAGCAGGATAGTATACATCTGGGCAACTTTTTAATATTTTTTTCTATAAAGCACAAGCACAGTCTCCCTCGCTCATATGTAAAAGAGCTCTGGCACAATTCTGCACCTCTCGTTTAAACATTGTTTTATGGGCTGGACTCTAAATCCTCATTGTCTGAACTGTCAGGATGGTTAAGGTGATTAGCAAGCTGCTTAGATTGAAAAGTGGCCTATTTTAGGTACACTGGTTCTCTGCCAACAGTTTGTTTTTGTTGGGTTTTTTTTGTCTCTTCATTATTCTCTCTCTGAAGGGACTGCTGCATTTTCCTCTGATGGTGATTAAAACTATGTCAAATTGCACATGACTGCCCAAATCTTTCAGAATTGATTATTAATAGAATTTTGGAACAAATAAAACTGAGTTAATTAGTGCATCTGTAATCAGCGATAATCAGCTCTATTCATCTATAACAAACATCTTTGCCTGATCACACTATAATGTAAAGTAAAAGTGGCAACAGTTGTATATTAACACAACTGGCATGAGCTGTTTTTACATACATTCTGTACTGTATGATCTTTTCTACTTGCTTCGTATGTTTAATCATGTTTCATCATCTGTCTTTCTACAAGGTTTGCTGGGTACACACTCCATTGTAATTTTTACTGCTGTGGCAGAGCATCTACTATAAATCAGCAGTAGGTTTATTGATTTGAACCATGGCTCAGATCTTCATCTCTCATAAATCAGCATATCTCTGTTAGCCTTATTCATGTGGCTGCGTCTTCTGGTGTTTCACGTTCTTTTCTATACGTATTTCTGTCATATAAAAATATTTAAATAAATAATAGGATCTGACACTACAGAATACGTACCAAAATACTACCTCTGCCTTAGGTTCTTTGTGAAGAGCTCACGTTGGTCCATTTTCTTGAGCCTGTTCAGGTCCTCCTGAATGATAGCCCTACCTTCCAGCATATCAGCTGCTCCCCCCAGATGGTGACATCTCTGAACCTGCTGAGGATGCACTCCACTCTACCGGTAGTCATCCCTGAAGATGCTGAACAATATTGCCCCAGTAGCAACCCCTGAGGAATGTTTCCATTAATCAGCTGCCATTAGACTTTAAGTTGTTGACTGCTACCCCTTCAGCTTCAACCTTCCTAGTATTTGGGTTGGGTTTTTTTTTTTTTTTTGAGCACTGAGCCAATGTTTTTTAATTCTGTTGTAACCTCCAGGATTTACAGCTGAGTTTTGTATCAGCTCACAGTCTTCCATTTTATGTTTGGTTTCTGGGTTCTCCTGGAAAGCCTTTTTGAATTTTTAAAATTTTGGAACTTTGAGGAATTTTTACATTGAGCTCAAGAAAACTTGTTTCAACAGGTGTAATTGTGAGCTTTTGTAACTTGGAAGTTAATTCCATGATGCCATCTTAAATTAATACTGAGGACCTTTGGGCAGTAAATGGGTTGCTTATATTTCCATAAAACGTTTTTGTTATATGTAATTGTAATGAGCTGCCTCATTGACACAGTGCTGAAAGCTGGGATGACGCACTGGCTCTACCACTGGTTTGCTGAGTAATGATGGACGAAGGAAACCAACTCTGTGTGTTAGTTGCCTCCTTTTTACTATATAAGTGAGTCAATCTTTGTAATGGATTTTAAAATGTTTGGGAAAAAAATGCTGAATAATTGCAAATGGAGGCAATTTTTTTTTAACTCAAAGGGCTTCAGTAGAGATATCTCATGATCTGTCAGATAGTTTATTTAACATTTAAAAGTTTATTTAACAGAACTTTTTTAACATAAATGTTTAGTTTTTACTAAATTGCATAAGGATATTTTTGATTTTTGCCTGTGTATTGAAAGTGCTAAGTCATTCTGAACTGGAACAAAATAATGTAGTGTATCTTAGGAACTATGGTTTAGTACAGGAGCTGGAGGCACAGCATAGGCAAACCGCTTTTCATTCATGACATTGAAACAAAGTAGTCTGATCTGGAAATGCCAGAATGTTTAGTTTTGATTAAAATGTTGAAATGAAACATTCTGATGTTTCCATGTTTGAATTTTATATGACAGAAAATTCCATTTAAAAAAAAGAAAGGTATTTTGACTTTTATTGCTTGTAAGGAATGAAAATCAATCAGAATATCAAAAGCTTCTTTGGAGTTCCAACTCTTGCCCAGCTCTAAAACTTACTATTTCTGGTAAGTGAATATGGGGAAAAAACTAAAAGTTTCCAAAGGATAACTAGAGAAGAAAATTAGAATATTATGATCTCATCTGAGGCACAAAAGGTGCTGAGCGTGAAATTACTATCACTTTCTATATAAAAATCATATTTATGCCTCTTGTTATCTGAGGTACAAGCAAGCTAAAACCTGATAAACAAGAGGTCAGTCTGAATAACCTGTTTAACTAGTCTTTTTTTTTGCACTAAAAAAATTAACAGGTTATTTTCCAGTTATGTATCAAGAAAAACAAAATTCTCAAGAGGTTATGAATATTTTTTCTTTCGATTTTTAGGAAAATCTATCTAGATAATTTTGTTCTTCTGCAACATTAAAAATTTCTAAGCAATTGAAGATGAAAGCTGATTCAACATGGGGATTTATTTCAGATTTCTGTGACTTAAATGTCAGATTAGATCATGTATTTGTAAAAGGTGATGGAAGGAAGAAAACTTTTGAATCCATATTGGATCGCCCATCTGTTGGATCACCCAGTTATTTTTATCTATTCAGAAAACTCTGCATTTCTGCTGTTGAAGACAAGACTAGAACCAGCCTTGAATCCTTCTGGGTTTTCTAGGGGAATCACTGCTGAGCAATGTCCTTGGTATCACCGCATGCAACATCATCTATTTCTGGCTTTCAACCAACCACCAGAGGAATGAACTTTGAACTTAGGTGCAATTGAAAAACCTTTTTAACTAGTTAACTAACTGGCTATTTGGTTTTGTTGTTATTTTTTTCAAATTGTATTGGGAAAATGCCCAAACATCTGTAAAGTTTTATTTGAAATTTAAAAAGCTTTATTTCTCTGGTGTCAAGGACTTTCTGTGCTCACTTTTCTCCAACACTCAAGCCACTGAGCATTAGTCACGTGAGTCCTGATGGAAAGCAAATGTTAACTTTTCATGCTTGAGTACCTACTGACAGCTAACATTAAACTTGTAAGCACATGTATTTGCACTGGAAGTGGTATCTGCTCTATGAGAGAGAACACTGCTTAACATTGTAAGGTAGTGTTTCTCAGATCTCCTTGCCAGAGTGTAAGGATGGAGACTAAATAAGATCTGAAATATCCCTTCTTAGCCATGACTATTCACATACATAGTGTGATGACCATGATTGTGACCGAAAATTACAGGCTAATACATGCAGCATTCTCCATATGCGTGATATATATAAAATATGAAGGAAAGCAAAGAGACAGTTTCCCTAAAGCTTTTTGCCAGGCTCCTAGCACAGAAGCTGTTAACACAATCTCTGTCAACCAGAACAGCCTTTCACCAGCCCCAGAGCTGAGCCCTGTTTATACCTGTGTTCTGTTCCAAGCAGAGCCTGTTCTGGAGCCACCAGTTACACAAGATCTTATTTATCCTGCTCCAGTTTATGGGAACTTAGTTCATCACCCCCTGAAATAGCAAAACCAGTATCTTCCCAGAAAGCTTAGAGATTCTGTCATTGTGGAACATCATGATTCCTTTTCAATGGGACACTGTCTCCCGGCGGAATAGCCTGGCTACCTTAAAGCATTGCAGCAAACTGTCAAAATCATAGTCTGGAAAGACTATCTCCGTGCACCCCCTCCCCTGCCCAAGATATTTTTATTTCTGCTTTACCAGCAGAGCAATAGAGTTGCCAGTACTGACAAGCTGAATCCCTTTTTTGAGAGTTTGCTTGTTGGATTTTTTAGTTTAGTTTTTAGTTAGATTCTTGACAAACTGCATTAAGTCTTGGCATTCATCCTCTTTCATGAGAAATCCTACAAGCCTTGTTAGCCAGCTTGACCACATCACACTCTTTCTGGCATGGTGTTTGCTACTGTTTTTTCTAGTCTATACCTTTTTGAATGACAGGATTTCCATCTTTGACTTCTGACTTCAAAGCTTGATGATTAAAAACCCACAGACTCTTAACAAATTTCACATTTTACTCTGCTTATCCTGAGCCCAGTGCTGAGATTTTCATCTAGTCAGCTGGCTGCTCAGTAAGAACAGACTTCTTGATAAAGAAGAGTCTCAAAATGGAGGAGGTAGATCTTTCCTTTTCTGAAAGAGGAGTTAATTTCCAGCTTTCAGTTTCTTTATAGTGAAGTATTTGTACTTTTTTAGTCAAAGTTACAAAACATATTAATGTGACCTGGTATTTCTTTCCTTGATATAATTTCTCTCTAATTTACATATGAGAGAACCTCAGAGGACTTACCTGTACAAAAGTGTTTATCAGCTTTGTAATTAATCATAACATAGCTGGTTCTACTGACACATTCTATTCAAACACAAAAGAGCTTATAATAAAATATGAATATGCGGGGGAAAAGTGTTGTAAAAGTGGTTGTAACTGACATTTAGAACACATGTTGGGTTTTCAGCACAATTGATGAGGGAAAGATCTTTGTTAGCAATATAATTTGGGAATTGTACAAGATCCAATGTACACTACAGAATTAGTTGATTTCATATTTTGTATTTAACCATATGAATATACTCTGTTTTAACCAAGCTAGTAAGAATTACACTATGACAGCATTCATCTGTCTGTTCAAAGGAATAATGCCGTCCTGTCCTGAAGTAAAAGAAAGAAAAAAACCCACACCCCTGTGCTGATGCTCCAAGCAGCTGAGATGTTATGGATACATTTTGCCTAGAATCTCCCAGAATGTACCGACTTAGGCAGAGTTGTGCCATATGATATCTGTAGGCAGATTACTGTGACTGATACATAGACATATCTGTGCAAAACATAGCCAGAGAACTGCTGCAGTTACGACATATTTTGGACAAAGTGTGGTTCTTTGTGGCATAGGCAGCTTGAGCTTCTCTTACCTGAACCGTATACAGATATTTGTTCTATTGGCAGATGACATTCAAGCAGATAAAGGTCTTGTGGTGTTTTCTGTCTCGTTGTTCACAGCAAACCCATTTCATGTCTCTTCTGGCAGTTTATCAAAATATTTTACATGATATTGTGCAGAATATAATTAATGGCTGCAGAAGCATCCAATATTCCTGCATTAATGTAGCCTAATATGATATCCTATTTAGATCAGGATTATTGCGTTGGAAATGCTAACAATTAGACAGAAATTGTTGAATGAAGGTAAAGGCAAAGTGTCTAGGGACTAAAGACGTGGAAATAGAAGTTTAACCAAGGTAGAATTAAAATTGAAAGAGCTGAATGTGCTCACATTGGGAGGATGAGCTGTCTACTGCAGAACACTGAAAGAAATAAAGCTGTAGGTCTTGTTTCAAGGGCTTTTAATACCTATGTGAATGGCACCAGGTGACTGGAGAACAGCAAATGGAGTCTTCATTTAAGGTGGTGGTGATGTAGCTCATCTGAGCATGTACAGACCTCTACGTCTGCTATGCTGCTATACACAAAATTTTTAAGAAAAGGATAGTTAACAGTATTATAAGAAAATGGGATGGTGACAGACTAACCTTGCGTCTTTGTTGATATAACGGATTTCCCTGACTAAAAAAAAAAAACAGTAGATATAATCTTATGGGAATTAGTAAAATATTTCATATGGTGCAAGAGGGAAAATATAGAGGATGGGAATGTGTATCAGAATTGAGAGACAGGTAGGTACTGCATGAAATGGGGAGGAGGGTGTCAAGAGGATGGGACCAGACTCTTTTCAGTGGTGCTGAGCGACAGGATGCGAGGCAATGGGCACAAACTGAAACACAGACACTTCCATCTTAACATGAGGAAAAACTTTTTCACTGTGAGGGTGACAGAGCACTGGAACAGGTTGCCCAGAGAGGTGGTGGAGTCTCCTTCTCTGGAGATATTCAAAACGCGCCTGGATGCAATCCTGTGCAATGTGCTCTAGGTGACCCTGCTGAGCAGGGGGGGTTGGACTAGATGATCTCCAGAGGTCCCTTCCAACCTCAGTGATTCTGTGATTCTGTGAAATAATCGAAAATACGAGTTTATCTAAAAGCTGTGCTCTAGTTTGGTGTCTCAAAGTACCTAAAAGGTTGGTTAAACTTCCAGCTTGCTTCAGCTGTTGTTCTGTAACTGAAGGGTCTTCACAGGGCACAAAACTGAGTTACGGATAGGAGGAAGACTGATTTCTTCTTCTCCTCCTCCTCCTCAGTCCCCTTGGGGACAAGCACTGAGTCAGAGGCAAAGGAAGGGACAGACCTTAGGTCTCCTTGGCATTCTGGGCACATAGGAGTTCCCGTCCCCCTGTGCCTTCCAGGTATASAGTCCGCAGAGAAGATCAGCAGACCTGCACCTATCTCCTAGCAATCTCCTGCCATTTATTTCTAGGGGCAACCTTTATTCTCAAGCCAGATATATATTCATGTTTCATCCTGAGAAAATTTTGTTTTAGTAGCTTCTTAAGAGGCTGCTCATTAAGAATTCTGCATTCTTGAATTGTTAACATGGAAAATATGGTGAGTTTATTTCTGAATTCATTAATGGTATATTGGCAAATCATATAACTTTATTATGCAGTTATCTGCTGCCTAGTCAGGGTACCTTTTTAGTCTCTTTAGGTCACCAGAATGGTGCAAAGGGGCAGTAGTGTGAGCCGAAGTCTGCCCTTTTTCCTTTTTCTTTCCTTGCCCTGACTGATGCCACAAAGGCATTTTACATACATTCCGCCATGTAATAGGTTTCACAGATAATTGTGTAGAATTTGCTCCAGTGTCTCTGAAAGCTTAGTGACCAAAAACTATCACTCAGCTAATACTGTGACCATGTGTCAGTGGCTTCATAAATACAACTGTTCTGAACACAACTGTCCTCATCATACCTATTGGATCACAGTTTCATTATCTGACTGTTTTCTGAATACTGCAGAATTTCATTTGCTACTTTCACAGTGGCATAAAGTTTGCTGTTGTCATTTCTTGATGGAGTACAGCCCTGTCTTTGGATTTAAAGCTGTAAAAAAAATCTACTGCTACATGTAAAATATTGCTTTCTAGATCCAAGTGTAGCCAGGTGCGCTGTTAAGATATTTAGAAAGTTCTTAAATTATTTCCACTTTTAAAATACTTTTATATATTCCATTTTGTTAACTTAGGTTAATACAAAATTGCTTTCCTGGCTTGACATTGATATAAATTCCTCTCTGCCCCCCACCCTCCACCAACAGAGGACAGTTAATTTTGTGTCTTGATACTTAGAACAGATACTAACTTTGAATAGGACATTGTTTCCCAGCCAGATCAGTAGCCACCTCATGTTTTCTTTTGGTATTAGTTCAGGCCTGGCAACAATACAGCAGTAACAGAAGTAAAACTCTGAGTATGCTCAGAGATTGTTTAGTTTTAATCCAATAGCAAATATTGTTAATATCTCCTTTGTAAGGCTTTTCTTCCCCTCCTTCTCCTATAGCTTTTTGTAGATGTCGGCTTCTAACCTTATTTTAATGAGAATGGCAGCTCTAAATCCCTTCTGATCACTCTTCTTTCTTACTGGTTCTAAATAAGGATATTCCCAGTGTGTATTAATCTCGCTTGCTGATGTTTAATCAACTGATCTCAAAGAGGCTGAGTCCTCACAGGCTGCCTGTTATCGCTCTGGCTCCTCTGCATTGGTGGGGCCAACTGTATTAGAATGTATACTGTGTGCACTAATTCAAACCAAGAAAATTTTAAATTCAGGCTTTTTCCCACAAGGTTAGTGAGTTTCTTAGATAGGATTCAACAAAATAAAATCAAAGAGAAGAACAAAACAGGGAGCAAATATACATAATTTACATATTCGTTTAGCACAGATGAGACAAATACCTTGATTTCTTTATTCCCCTCTCTTTCTTTCTGTCTGAAAATTTCAGTGTTTTGTCGTAGGTTTTTTTAAATCTTTGTTTAAGCTGCCAGGCCAAATGAGGAAACAATTACAGGATGTTGGCTTTAAAAGTGTCTGGCTTTGCCAAATAAGTTTATCTTTTTTTTTCATTGTGGCTTAAAACATGCTAAACTCAAAGCCAAGTTACTAACCTAAAACTCATGATAACTTCAGTTTTTTGCGTGGGGCTTACAATAAACTTGGATAATTTTTCCACAGTCTCTTTGCCAGTGATTAGTTTGGAAGATAGTATGTTTTGAATTTGTTGAGAGATCTACTGCTCTTAGCCTAGTTTTAGTACTTTTAAAAAGCAACCAATAATGCCCATTTTGTAATAAGCAGAATTTATGAACTGACAAGCAAAATGTAATTATAGTGGGTATTCCATACAAGAAAAAAGAGGTGATCTTAAAGCCATCTCAGCATTCTGTTTGCACTCGTTTTCATTCATATAAATGATTAAGTGGTTCTGTGCTGAAACGTTTTTCTCTTAAGGCTTAACAGGAGTCTGGAAAAGTTGTTGCCAAAGATTTCTATAATGAAGTCAATGACCGTTTGCATTAACTTTTTCATTGTTACCTACAGACTAAATTTTTCACAGTATTACTTTTATGACTAAGGCCCTAACTCGGCAGCAACTTAGACACCTTTTATTTTTTTTCTCTGGGGACTGTACTCTAAAAATGTGAAAATTCATGACAAAAGTATAGCCTGCACCAAAAATTGGGTGGATTTTGCAATCAATGCAGTTGTTTCCCTCGGCCTTTCCTCTACTGAGATATGGCTCCTTCCTGAATGAACCGCTAACAGAACATTCCAAAAATATGATATAGTGAAGAAGAAAAAGAAAAGAAAAGAAAAGAATTTCCTGGTTTTAAATGATTTCATCTTATAGGGCCTGATCCAAAGTCCAGTGAAGTTAATGGAAAATCACCTACTGAATTCAGTAGGCTTTGGATCAAACTGAAAAATGGAGATGTTAATTTAATTTCCATTTAGAGCCAGATCAAAGCTATGCTTTGTCCATGCTGTTTAGCAATAAGTGTTGAAATAATATGAAGTTAAATAAACATTCTATCTTTTAATAATCAGAAACTACAGTGGATTTTAATCAACCTATGCAGTTCAGGCAGCTTAGGTAATGCCTACCAAGTTTTCCAATGGACATGCTTTGCTGCCTAGCTACTTTTGGAAATCAGCTCTTGAGCAGATCCTCTTAGGTTGCTTTTTGATCAGTCATCTTTCTGCATCACCAGTTTTGGCTGTGCAGAATTCTGCCAACGGCTCCCCTATTCTATGTAATTCAAAAAAAAAAAAGAAAAGAAAAAGGCCCAAACCTTAAAAAATCTTCAATTTTGAATCTTAATGTATTCAGGGAATCTAACCACAGTAGATGAGATCATCAGATGGGGTATAGCCTCCAGCTGTGGCCAATATGTTAATAACAGGGGTGAAACCTGCCTGGATTATGCTACAGCAGCAACAATTCCATAATGCATCCTGTCAAGTCTGCAGCAACGGACATGCAGGGTGGGTGGTTGCTGTGTTGATTAGGTTATACCTGACATATAAGAATAAATTAATTTTCCTCAGTCCTGGAGTTGTAGCAAGTGAAAACCTGTAAGTCTGCCTGCTAGATTAACTGGAAAATGTGGGTAAATTCTGTTGCAGGAGAAAAACCTTCATTACGGCCTCCTTCAATAATAAGCTCCATTTGGTGAGATCTGTGCACCTCCATAAAGCCCCAGTGACCTTTGTGGGACTGTATGTGGGTGAAGAGATCAGTCAGCATAGATCTTTTCTTAGGATTGGAGCCTAAAGACTTATAGTTAGAGAGGACACAAGCAGAAGATGAAAGGAGAAATCTGAGCCTGCTCTCACATAGACTTCTCAGTATGGCAGAGCAGCGCAATGATAGCTATTGTTATGCTAGATGCAAATTCCAGTTACAAACATTATGTCAGTTTTCTTAGAGGGTAAAAAAGAAAAAAATCTTCTGGATAGTCATATTTCATTTGTGGGAAGTAAAATAATGATGCTGTTAGTTACTGGTTAGGAGGTAATTCATATACTGTGTGAAACTTATTTTTTATTAAATCAAGCCTGAAGATGCTTATGTGCATTTGACTTGTGAGATTAGCAAATAGCATATATAAAAAATATATATTTATAAATGTATATGTATATATGTATAAATGTTTTAACAACTAGTTTGTGGGTAATCTGAAATTGATACTAGTCATCAGATCTCATGTTAAGTTTATTTAACCTTTTGTGAAAGCAAAAAAAGTGTGCAGGACCTGAACCTGACCTCATTCAAGGTGCAGGCTTATTTTGAGTTCAGAGCAAAAGACTACAAACCAAGGCTCAATTTTCTTGATGAAGTGTTACAGCAAGCTGACCTGTGTGCCAGCCTCAGTTTAATAAAAGAGCTTGCTGATTTAAGCCTTATTTTCATATGGGAATGTGGCCTGTTGAGTGTATTCCATTATTCATATATCCATATGCATATCTTGGCATGGATTGCTAACATGACTGCCCAACTGTGGGAAGATGGTCTAGATTTTTGAGCCTTGCTCTCGTTATGGGCTATGGCTGACAAGAGGGGCTCACCTGATCTTCAGAACAGACTGATTGGCAAGTCTGCAACCTCATCAGGCCACAAAAAACAACCATTGTTGGGAATCCTACCTATTTTAAAACACTGGGAATCGTCCACACTCCTGTTAGCTACTGTTAGTCCCTAGGTGCTCCCAGGTATATGCTGCAAACACAGCAGCTGCACCCTACAGTAAAGCTGTGAGGTTTTTCATGGAGGCACCACCTTGGCTGCTCTGTTGGTTTAGAGCTAATGCAGCAGGACTCTTAACTCATGAGAGTCACCCGACAACTCTTGCACCGGTGGCCTCTTTTTAGGCTATGGAGTTGCTTTGTCTCAGTGCCAGAAGAGTGATAGTAAGAATAGTAATGGATGTGTTAGAAATGCAGGACAGACCCACAAATAAGCATTCATTCTAGAGTTAACTGTTTTCTCCACTGGAAAGGGGAAGATAATCAGTGTTTCCAGTAAGCCCAGTTTCCACTCTGGAAGTCTGAACTTCCCTCTGTCTTTGTGCCTTGCAGCCTATACTGTCTTAGTTAGAAACTGCTGTTTGGGTCTCTGTTACTGAACTTTGTGACATGACTGCAATTAGAAGACACTTAACTGAGCTAGAGGAAACGGTATGCTATTGAAACCTTTTCTTAAGAATAAAAAAAGAAAGAAAAAGGTCAATTTTCAATATTTAAGTGATTAGAACCTGTCATTTCATGTTGTTGTTTTCAGGCTGACATAAATGACAGGACAAAGGAGCATACATTGAAATAAAATGAAAATTCAGAACAGACGTCAAGAAGCATTTTTCTTGTTGAATGTGCAGAGTGGCCAACCAGGTAAGGCAAAAGCATTTTCCCATTTAGGAAATAATTAGATGGCCCGTCATGGACAAAATGGCTTTCCTAATTTCCTTTTTCTCTAGTTTTCTTACATTCTTATTATACTCCAGTTGCTATACAGTTTCTCTGACTGGAATCTATGTCATCTGGATATGAACCTAGTTCTTATATAAATGAATGAACTATTTACTGCTAAATGAACAGCTATTTAGCTAGATATTATTCTGTCTGTATTATATCATGCTGTTATGTTCAAGGTCTAACAATGCTTCCATTTTGAAGATCAGGGTTTTTGAAAGTTTTTATCACATTTACAAAATTGGGTCTGGGAGGAAATAAGAGTGACAGAAAATATGCTGGTTTTATTATCTGAAGGAGTCTGATTGTTTTTAAGTGATAGATATGTTACACAAAATGAACTTGGGAGATAGCTTAGAAAAAAACAATTGAAATGGAACAAAACAAAACAAGACAAAAAATGAGTTCTGGGAGTTGAGGCTTTGCTCCCAAATCTGCTACTGACTTCTTGTATAATCTTGCTGCCAGTCTTTTATAACCCCATGCCTTATCTTTCCTGTTCATAGAATAGAATCAATACTTTCCCAGGTGAATGTGAATGTAAAACTAATTATTTAGGGCACTGACATTTGACGTTTACCAAGTATCAGGCAGCATTAAGTTAACTTACTGTGGTTGTAATCCTCATTTCAGAAAAGCTTTGGTCCATTACAGATTATTGGTTAAGGCTATTTGAAAGTCATAGATAGATTATCCCCACTGAGGACAATGTTAAGATTCAGACCTAGAAACTGAAAGTCTTTGGTGCGTAATAGAATTTCCAGTTACTGTTACTTTTGAAGTGAGACCTTTAAAAGACTTGCTGAAAGAACAGCTACAACAGCAGGCCATGTTTCCAACCTAATGATTGAACTTGCCTTTGTAAAATGGAGAGCGCTCTCCCCACCTAGCTCCTATAGTATCAATGCTAAATGGTGCCACTAGTATTCTCAATTCAAAGCCCTTTATGTGATAACTAAATAAAAGATTTTCATACTTTGGGAAATCACTTAGCTGGGGTTGCTTCTAGCTTGCTTCTTGAATATGGATCCTAACATTAGTTAAAAAAAATAAAGTCCTAAATATAATTACTAATTTACACAGGTCTAATTATGGATATTTAACAAAGCCAGTAGTGTTAAGAGATAGTGGCTTTGAGGAGCTTGCTTTGCTCAAGATGTTTGAAGAGAATGATTGCTTCTCTTTTTTTTAAAAAAAAGTCTGCCTTCAAATGAAAAGCCCAAGGAAAAATGCTGTTTTAGTGACATTTGGAGGCACTGTCAGTCAAAGCACAGAGCGAGTGCAACTTTACATTGGTACAGGACTTGCTTAAGGTAAAGACAGCCAGGAAACTAGAATTTAAGGATGATACTCTGCCCTCATTTCTGGCCTTTCTCCCACTGTAATCCTCTTCCACTTCATAGTGCACACATTGGTGTTCATTAAGGCTAGAACATCAATCTTCATTTTGAATTTCTTGACTTTTTGCTGAAGTATGTGACTCCCATACTCCCTGTTTTCTGAGATTAATACTTTGGGGTTGTAAGTGAAAGAAAGATATCCAACAATTCAAAAGTGGATGCATCCTAGTGCCAGCGAACCTTCCCCATCTAAAAAATTCAGTCATTCCTCCTAATATGGGTGAGCAGACATTGACTTAGAACTGAAGTTTTCGTGGAGTAACAGAGAATCTTTTTGTGTAGGAATTTTCAGGAAATCAAAGGTATTTCTGGATATTAGCTTTTTGATTTGACTTTTCTATTGGTGGAAGATTTAATGGTGCTGTTAATTCTTACATAGCAAATGTCTAGTATTAGTTTTGAAGGAATATGAACAAACTTGTGCAAATACAATTATTGTGTTCCAGTGTCCTTTGTCATCAAGCTTACATGGCATCCATCGCGATTCTGCCTAATATATTGAGGGTAAGGACAAATTCGATATGCTACACCGTTATTTGGTAGAACAAAGCCAAATCCTTCGGTGTAGAGTGGTTGCTTCGCTAGCAGTCTGCCTGGGTTCTGCAGCCATGTTTTTGCCAGAGGAAGATCAGCTCACAGGCATAGGATTCTTACTGCATTTTTCCCCTCCCTTCATGCAAGTGTAAGAGGGAGAAGAAGGAACAGCAGGAAGTCTGTATACCACACTGATCTATACCTTCTTAAAAAAATTTGGCACTATTTTGAAGGTTCTTAGAGAATCTCAAGCTGGTGTAGGGAGAGAAAACCTTTCAGTTTTTTCATCTCAGAAGTACTGATGATCTCTGTTTCTTCCTTTGTCCTGCTCAACACTTTCTACCTTGTGCTGTCACACTCAAGGCTATTCCTCACCTGTCTTGCACAGTTTTGCTGTTGTTAACAGTAACAGATTTGAAGTAAGATTCAGCATTCCAAATATCTGGACTCAAATGCCAAAAGTCATATTGTAAACACAAGCTTACAGTTATGCAGTTTTTATTAAAATGATTTATTTGGATTCCTTTCCAGATGTGTTCTTATTTCTGGGCAGTTTAGTTGACTTTTGGTCATGTTTTCAAAGCTTTTTTCCTATCTGTGACCTTACAAACTTTGTATTCTTTAAAAAAGGAAAAAGGATTCTTGTGAAATGATGTGATCAAGAAATGACAGTTTTTAAGGAAAAGGTGGGGGTTTGTCTTTCTTGACATGAATCATGCGAAGTTAGGTACTTTGCCTAATTGAACGCTACAGTCAATGGAGGAGGAAATACCTCAAGTGAGTGAGTGACTCAGCTCACCCATTCCATGTCAATATGGGTTGAACAGACCCTTAGCAGGAGCTAAGCAGTTTAGTTTTGGACATCTACCATTAGGCCACAGCATCTGTCTTCAGAAGGAGTGAAGATCTACATAAAATTACCAGATTTGGCAGCATTGTTTAATGAAATGAACTGAAATTTGGATTTGCATGTATTATTTTCAGCTAACTTACAGCTTCCATTCTGTGGGTTAGACATTCTTAGTATGTTAATTTCTCTCATTCTGTTTGGGAGAAGGCATTATTCTTAAACTAAAATAGTATGTCCAAAGTTTCCCCAGTGTCTTCACTATGAATTCATGGTGCTACAGTATAGTACAAAAAGATTATGTTAAGTAGTAGCTTGGCATGATATTTCTCAATGTTTCAACCTGACAAAATCTGCAAATATCATAGAATGACTATATAATCAAGCCATATTAGTATTACAGTTAATACAATGTATCATATTAAATATGCCACAAGCACCAAGATCCTGTAAAATCAAATAACAAATAAAAGAAACGCTATCAAAACTGAATACCAAAAGCGTAGCTCAGTAGTATGGTTTCATTTGCGGTCAGTAAACAAGCAAGTCATTTCAAAGCAATGTTTCTGTAATACCTGAGAAGGCAAAATATGATCCCCTTAATATCTGTGTGCTTAAGTTTAAGATATAAAGTACATGGACTTACTCATGTTGCGAAAGTTTACCTTCTGGATATCTGTTTGTGGAAATAGGGATATTAGTTTGACAGTAATGTGTACTGCACAAGAAAACCTATTGGGGGGAGAGGGGATTTGGTGGGAAAAAATACATGATATGCTACAGGTAATTCTAAGACCAATTGTGGACTCTTTAAGAGCTTTCTTTAGAAGAGGTCTTTGCTAGCTAGAGAATGAGAGCCACATTAAAATTCACGTTCTGTCATAGATCAGTTCTTGGTATCACAGGGCGTGTAATGTTTCTGTACCTCACTTTTTACATCTCCAAGGGAATGGTAAAGTTAAATTTGTAAATACATTTTCAAATTCTCAGAGGAAAGGCATTACATATGTACAAAATATTATTAATATCAGGATCACTATGGTGTGTCTATTGACACAGTTGTCATCCTGGAAAACAGCTGTCATATCATTATTAGCTGTAACTATTCCAAGAAGAAATATTAAGCACAATAATACAAAATCTCTTTTGAGCAAATCTTCTTTGTTTATAGGCCACTGAAAGTAGTAGCTGACCCTCTTAAACTGAAAGGCATTATTTCCATTTCAGTTTCCAGTGCTAAAAACACTGAATGCAAAAAAAATGACTGTGTAGATCATTCCTCTTTTTTTCCACATAATTTGTTAATGTATATGTCAATGGAGAATTTTGAGAGATTCTTTTGATGCAATGTAAAAGCAAATTGTGTGTGTTCAGTCCAATTTATACATGAGAATAACTGACTCTAAACAATGCTGTGATCAATGCTGCTGTGAATATCTTAAACATATTAACCAAATATCTATACAGAAAATGGCCTTATAAGATTAATTGCTACATGAGATTTTTAAAATTAATTTAAAAAGATCAAAATTTTAAAATGATACTGTCATTTAAATGTGGTGTGAAGGTTTAAGTGCAAATCACTCTAAGGTAACTTTTTTTTTTTTAGGAGCGGACTAATGCAGTATTATGTTTTATAGTGCAATAAAATTATGTGCTAAAATTATGCTCATAAATGTAGGCAAATGTAAACCAAGCTATTAGTTATGTTTTCTCAGATAAAAGTGATTAGCATAGCTATCAAACTCTTCTCCCATTTGAATAACAGAATTATGTCTGAAATCTAAGGCTTGTTTGCGAAAGCTGAGTCTTAAAAAGAAATGTAAATCCAGCTATCAATGTTGTATTTGAAAGTGAATGCAATGGTCTGCCCATCATTCTGCTAACAACTAAGAGCAGAGGAATGTGACCCAAATTGCAGCAAAACATATCAGTAAGAAATGTGCCTCAAACAGTATTTTAGAAATCGTTCTTAGCACTTTATCATCTCCTTGCTGCTGATCAGACTTATTTAAAAACTATTGTGGTTTGTTTAAGCATACAAATGATGAAAGAGTCTTGTAGCAACAGTCACCGTGAGACAAAGTTTCATGTATAATTCATGAGGTATATGGTCATCTACCAGCAAATTAAATTTCTCTCTGATAGCTATACTTGTGGGTAGTGTCCTCACAGGAGGGCACATGGTATATAATTAAAATCTGAGCAGAACAAATTAATGCTGATTACTTCATAAACAATTTCAAAGCTTGAATACTGTTGCCTGTCTTTATAGGATCAAAAGGTATTTTGATGATGTATAGATGGATGTACATATTTTCTTGCCCCTATATTCAATTGTTTTCTTAATGCCTAGAAGTTATGGTTAAAATTGCTCCGGGAAAATCCAGCTGTGGGGGGAGAAAAATTAAAAAGCCAATCCCCACTCCAAAACTGCAAGCAACAAATAAAAACTGTCTCTACTAGTAGGTGGCTTTCCTGTAATGCTAATGTTGATTGGTCCCAGGCAACCTTTAATATTTTAGATACAAATCACTGCCCAGACCACTGCAGTGTTCCCTTTGCATCCTCCCTGTCTACCTCCCTTATCCTCTTAAATTCAGCTAATCAATATCATTTGAAGCATTTATGGGTGTTTGCCATGCTGATGAGAGAAAGACTATAGATGACCAACTCTGGTGCTCATAAAGGACTTCCTTTTATTGTTTGCAGTAAAAACTATTACAATAAAAAATAAGAACTATTAAGTAAAATATTGCCAGGCTTTTCACATAATCACTGAATGAAGACTAGTGCAGGGAAGGCTCACACACGATCTTACTGAATAGGATTTTTTTTAAAGGTTTTTTAAGGTCTGTGCAATGTGAGTTTTAGCCCATGCTAGCAACTGCAAGTCTCAGGAATGTGTTAGCACATGCTAAAGTCTGAAACTGCCCCTTGGCTCCTCTGTTGCCTGTGCTACGTTACGTTAAGTTAGCAGAGGTAACACTGCACTATCATGTCCTAAAATTAAACCTTTCTAGGCACAGGTTTCTTGCTCGTTGTTGCAGTGCTGGATGGACAGATTGACTTCTGTTTCTGATGCAAGGACATTTTCTGTATGATGACACAATGTCATTTATTGATCACATGTATTTCAGATTTTGCAGTCCCTCCATGATCTTTTTTCCTGCAGAGACTGAAGTTACAACCTATACAAAATTCCTGTAGGTGTAGCAATAGCCTTTTAGTAACACAGGCCAAGACAATTTACTGAGAAAGAAAATGTCTTTAATTTAAAGAGAATTTGAAAAGATGGCAAGACTAAACCTAAAAAAAATCAGATGATAAATGTGCACACAAATACTGGTGGTGTATAAAATGATATAACATTGCATTCTCAGGTGAATTGATATATATGGGTATTTTGTAAAGATAACAGGGATTTACAAATATTGAGCCCTAGATAATGTGAAGGAAGATTTGTCTAACAAACTGGCACTCATTAGCAGGTAAAGCGATTAGTACTAATCCATTCACAGGCACGATGGTTCTCTGTTGCGAATGAAGAGCTCTTCTCCCCCACTCCCTACTGCCACTTTGTTAGAAAGGTTCCGTGTCGAAGGATTGTATGTGGAAAAGCATCAGTGGTATGACCATTTCAGCCTCTTACCCTCCCCTTTCTGAGAAGGTCTGCAGGGTAATGGGTGACTTTTCATTTTACCTCGCTAATGGGTGTTTTGGCACATACCTCCATTCTTACGTCAGGCTCTTCTTACCTGAGTTTGCTAAATAAATGAGATCTTGCTATGGCTATAATCACAAATTCATGATTAGAGATACGGTTTAGGGTATTAGGTGGATTCTAGTTAATTAATAGAGTCACAAAATAATCTTGGTTGGAAGGGACCTCTTGAGGTTATCTAGTCCAAAACCCTATCCCCTCCTGCTCAAAGCAGGGCCAACTTTGAAGTAAGATCATGGTGTTCTGGGTCACATCCAGTCAAGTTTTGAATAAAGTTATGAGGAAACTCTTAGTAGGAATTGTTTGTCGTTGGATTTGTTTGTTTCTGTGCCTCCCACAAAGATAAATTAGCTGACAGTAGACTACTGGATTAGATAGCTCAAGCAATCCCTCCAGTTTGGAGGCTATGAAGAAGAAAATTACTTTTGTAGCATCAGTGCTGGGTTTTGTTGAACGCTGGTCTTGTATGACATTCTTTCCCTTTTACAGTTATGTCAATGAGAAGTTGGTTTCTGATCTCAAAGGACTTAGGCTAGAGATGGGACAGGGAAGCACTGGGTTCTGAAAGTGCAGAGAAAGATGAAAAAAAGTAATCAGAGCTGGCCAGAAATGGCATAAACTAAACTGTTATCTAAAGCAATGGGGAATATACAGATATAGGAAAAACACCCAGGTTTAATGAGAGTAAAAAATGAGTGAAGATTGCTTGAGGGTGAGAATATCAACACTGAGATTAATGGTGAGCAGTGACAGCAGCTGCCACGTCAATACTGTATTAAGTTTGAAAATGTTTTAAGCATAAAAATTCTATATAAGGAGACATTCCATGTCTTGAGTTTATGCCATCTGCAATTTTTTAAGACCCACTGGACAACAATTATACCTAGTAAATACTATCAGATGGCCAAAATGTGAGACATGATGTTACATGTGCTGAAAAATCTGTCATGCTACAATGTCTGTCTAATACAAGCTGAAAGAACAGTATAAACTGCCAGTAAATGTAAAATGAAATGAAAACAAACACTGCAGTGCATGACTTCCTCTGGGATTTGATATTAATCCCCACTTATGAGGAGTAGTCTGTACAACATATTTTCCCTAGGAGACTTGTGAGTTATCCAGCTAATCCTTATTCAAGGCATATGATTTGTATCCGGCAAGAAATCACACAGAATTTTTTCAGTCAGCTCCAAATATACAGTATTGATAGTGAAGCCTGTGTAGTTAGATTTAAAAAAAATCCATGAAAACAAGCCTAATGTGCACACTCATTATGCAGTGCTCAGCACTGAAATAGTTCTTAGACAAAGGTGCAGTTTTAAACATCTATCAATTTTTTAAGGTCTATTTGGATTCAGTTCCTTTCCTATAAGCTTTCAATAATTTCTTATCCTGTAACTACCTCCATCTTTTTGGGGAACAAGTCATAGGTTAGTTGTCCTCATCAGTTCTTCTCCTGTTGCATCCTAATGATGGATGCCCTCTCCGTGCCAGTTTTTGTAGTCTCCTGTGCTTACCGTCTGAGCACAGCTTTTCCAGATTCAGATTCTCCTGCATGATATGTTCTCACTTCACTGATGACACCACTGAGGATCCAAACTCTCTCCACCTTAGGGAAGGGAAAAGAAAAATGGTTTTCCTTTGTTATGATCACAGTTAAAAGGTGGTTTGCATGATGTCATATCATAGGATCCTTTAAGATACACTGGCTTAGCGCGTTCATCTTCTTTTTAAAGTCCTGGGACTTTGTTAGGTCATGTACTTTAAACGATACTTGTTTATTTCCTCTTTAGTCACCCTTAAATATTATTTTATTTAAATTTTGTTAGTATGAATACTAGAGCTGTTAGATGGACCTTTAAGAAGAGAAACATTTCTGTTCCCAAAGAGCAAAAATGTGAAGTCCGCTGTTCCAATGGCTTGCTGCCACAAAGTAGATCAGAAAGGTTTGGCTGAAATATTAGCTAGGGTTCAGTGCTTACACAAAGTCCTGTGTCCATGAGGTGAGAGAATGGCCTGTCTTAGCTACTGGACCCTTTCCAAAGCTAAGCCTGGATATACTATTAGGCACTGTACATTTTAGTTTGTGCAAAAATACCTTGTTTACTTGTCATGTTTGGAGACTGGAATGCAGAAATGCCAGATGTTACATAGTTGTTACTCCTTGTAGTAACATGTATGTGGTATATATGCAGCAAATGCTCCAAAGACTGAATCTTGGCCTGAGATTACCAGTATGCTAAATATAGATATTACATTGTTCAGACTTTTTTAAGAGTTCAAATTTGGTATGTTGCCGCTCTTTTTAAATAGGCATAAAGAGGTGGAAAGGATATGGGGATATTTTAAGTTATTTCAAAATGATCTTTCTTTAAGCATGTTTTCCTATGCAGCTGGGCAGCTCTTTAGTTCCAGTGAGATGAGAACACTTACCAGAAAATCTTTCCTTGCTAATAAAACGTAAGCTGAGTTTGTCCATTTTTGGAAATAAACAGACTACTGATTTACATTTTTTACTGAATATTTAAACGGTAAGTTTAGGTAAAAGTGCTGAATGACTTCAGAAAGAGTGAGCACCTTTGCCTTCTTGTGAACACAGAGAAACTCAGCGCCTTTCCTGAATCACTCATAACTATAGAGAATTTAGCTTTTAGTGTACTGCAGCCGTTAGGTGCTTAGAGCCGTTAGGTGCCCGTCTTCTCATCCCTGAGAACTTCCTGCAGCTTGGGTGACTTGATCTGTGCATCTGTCAGATTCTACCTGTATGTGAAGAGTAATACTGTTTTTGTATGTTTGATTTATTGAGTAGGGGCATAATTTCTTCTCTGTGGGTTCCTACTATGCTGGAAAGAGAATATTTTGATTTAGTATCCTGTGATTTTCTCAAACTTTTAAAAATGTGTGTTTGTGCTCTTTGCATACCTCCTAAAAGTGGCAGAATTTCAGATCCTGTAACCAGTGATTTTCCCCAGTTAATTCTGAGAAAATGCCACAGGAGCTGTAGAGTTCATAAACCTCAGTTTCTAGCTTTGTTCACAAGACTGAACTACTGTAATAGCTTTGCCTATTAGCGCTATGCTTGGACTTTGGCTCAGTATTTGCCGAGTTAGGAGGAGAAGTGATACCTGCTCAGTCTTTTTTTTGCTGTTGCATGTAATGGCCCGTTCTTCGTAGTGATCTCACAGGTACTTACTGCCTTTATCTTCCAAAAGGAATTAGCGCAGACACGGAGATGATACTGGTTTCCTATTGATAAACAGGTCAGATGTTACTGGGGAATAAAACCCACTTATATTACGCATCAGAGTTACTAACTTTGGTAGAATATCAATTCAGTGTCAGGTCTGTAAAATGTTCCAAGTCTTTAGCAATTTTGTAAACACAAGCTTCTTAGTTGGCTGAGGAAGCCCATAAATTTACTAAAAATTGGGAAAGTATGTGTGTGCCCTACCAGTTGGGTAACTATTAACTGGTGGGTTTGTTCCGATTGCTGTAAATGGAGTGTCATCAAATGATTTTTGTCTTGGTCTGTGCACTCACCTTGTGGATTACACTTCATCATAAAAGTGTCTCCCTTTCTGTAAGTGATCCTTAGGAATTTTGATGAAGGTAAGAGGACAAGGTGATGAAGTAAAATGAAAGGCATTTGCTGTCAGTTCTGAACAGTAAACTGCTCCTTGGAGTCTGGTTCCAAAAACTGGAAACTTTGTTGCAGGTAATGAGTTAATCAGTGGCATCAATAATGCTATTTGCTTTTCCAAGTACATACAGTACTTAGCTAAGGAATGTTTCTTATATGTCATGTACTGTAGTCTGATTCCTGAATAGCTTTAAAACACTTAATTCCTCTGATGATTTAACAACCTATACAACAGTCTGAATGTCTAGAAAGAGAACCCATTTGTTCTCCACACACCATCTCTTTAATGAAATGGCAACTAGTAGATGGAAACTCTGAGAACATGCGATTCTTGCCAATATGAGGTTGGACTCACGCTGATGGTTAACTTGCTGAACACCAGGAACATTAGAAGTGCCAAGACTATTTCCTCTCTTTTACTGCATAATAAAATTCCATCAAAAAATTCAAAGAACACCTTTTGAATGTTTAAACCTTTCTGTGATCAACAGATAATCTTGTACAATCGTGAGGTCTTTTCATGCTTATAGGCAGGGCTGCCAAACACAAGTTAAAAAAGAAAATTTCCTCTGTGGTATTACTATCCTCCATACACAAGTTACTTAGAAACAACCATAAAAACTGTCAGTCAGTTTTTTGGCACTTACTGATTTGACTGCTAATGAGTAAGTTCACTCTAATGTGGTACTGTAAGTTTCAGGATTCTGAACTCTACTTAAAAATGAACTCAATGTAGGGTCCCTAAGGTACAGCTATTGTCATAATCTCTCCTTACTCCATCAGTAGAAACTTGAGCTTGGTAAAGTGTTTATTGAATGTAAGCCACACAATAAACACTTGCATATATGGGAGTTACTTAATGGACCTACATTTAAGAAGCCATATGGGTAATGGATTGTAAAACAGATAGCTGTACCTCTGCCTGGTCCCAGTGTGTATTGAAATTCCTAAGGCTGCAGAGAGTTGCCTATTGGCACGGTGTTGTCAGAGTAATGCTGACCACTCCAGTGGAATCTGAACAAATTGAAATCATCTGGATGTGCTGGCAGAAGCCAAAAAGCTGACTTTATACTGCTTTTTCCAACAGAGCAACCAGACCACAACACTGGACCATGTGGGTGGCCTCACCCACTTATATATATATAACACTTCTGGAAGTGAAATGGCCATGAAATCACTAACTGATTTACCCTCTGTATGAAACAGCTAGTTTGTCTTGGTGGCTTAACAGGCTGTGACATGCCATCTTTAAAGCTAAGATCCTCAAATTCAAGACAAGAAAAGTTTGACAACTGCACAATTACTTTCCTTCATGTGCAGAGCTATGTACTGGAGGACTTTGCTTACAAAGCAATTGGTACAGTCTGTATAGAAAGAGATTTTGATATGTATATATTTTAAAGACAAACTAAGGTACTTAAACTGTGTTTTCCAGAAGAACACTTTTTAATTGTACTCTAGATAGAATCACAGAATCACAGAATCGCTGAGGTTGGAAGGGACCTCTGGAGATCATCTAGTCCAACCCCCCTGCTCAAGCAGGGTCACCTAGAGCACATTGCACAGGATTGCATCCAGGCAGCTTTTGAATATCTCCAGAGAAGGAGACTCCACAACCTCTCTGGGCAACCTGGTCCAGTGCTCTGTCACCCTCACAGTGAAAAAGTTTTTCCTCATGTTCAGATGGAAGCGTCTGTGTTTCAGTTTGTGCCCGTTGCCTCGCGTCCTGTCGCTCGGCACCACTGAAAAGAGTCTGGTCCCATCCTCTCGACACCCTCCCTTCAGATACTTGTACACGTTGATAAGGTCTCCTCTCAGCCTTCTCTTCTCCAGGCTAAACAGGCCCAGCTCTCTCAGCCTTTCCTCATAAGAGAGATGCTCCAGTCCCCTAATCATCTTTGTGGCCCTTCGCTGGACTTGCTCCAGTAGTGCCACATCCCTCTTGTACTGGGGAGCCCAGAACTGGACGCAGTACTCCAGATGTGGCCTCACCAGGGCTGAGGAGAGGGGGAGAATCACCTCCCTCGACCTGCTGGCAACACTCTTCCTCATGCACCCCAGGATACCATTGGCCTTCTTGGCCACAAGGGCACATTGCTGCCTCATGCTTAACTTGGTGTCCACCAGCACTCCCAGGTCCTTCTCAGCAGAGCTGCTTTCCAGCAGGTCAACCCCCAACCTGTGCTGGTGCCTGGGGTTATTCCTCCCCAGGTGCAGGACCCTGCACTTGCCTTTGTTGAACTTCAGGAGGTTCCTCTCTGCCCACCTCTCCAGCCTGTCCAGGTCTCTCTGAATGGCAGCACAGCCCTCTGGCGTATCAGCCACTCCTCCCAGTTTTGTATCGTCAGCAAACTTGCTGAGGGTGCACTCTGTCCCTTCATCCAGGTCATTGATGAAGAAGTTGAACAAGACTGGACCCAGTACTGACCCCTGGGGGACACCGCTAGCTACAGGCCTCCAACTAGACTCTGTGCCACTGATCACAACCCTCTGAGCTCTGCCATTCAGCCACTTCTCAATCCACCTCACTGTCCACTCATCTAACCCACACTTCCTGAGCTTCCCTATGAGGATGTTATGGGAGACAGTGTCAAAAGCCTTGCTGAAGTCTAGGTAGACAACATCCACTGCTCTCCCCTCATCTACCCAGCCAGTCATTCCATCAGAGAAGGCTATCAGATTGGTTAGGCATGATTTCCCCTTGGTGAAGCCATGCTGACTACTCCTGATCACCTTTTCCTCCACATGCTTGGAGACAGCCTCCAGGATGAGCTGCTCCCATCACCTTTCCAGGGATGCAGGTGAGGCTGACTGGCCTGTAGTTCCCTGGGTCCTCCTTCTTGCCCTTTTTGAAGACTGGGGTGACATTGGCTTTCTTCCAGTCCTCAGGCACCTCTCCTGTCCTCCATGACCTTTCAAAGATGATGGAGAGTGGCTTAGCAATAACGTCCGCCAGCTCCCTCAGCACTCGTGGGTGCATCCCATCAGGGCCCATGGATTTGTGGGTATCAAGTTTGCTTAAATGATCTCTAACCCACTCCTCCTCCACCAAGGGAAAGTCTTCCTCTCTCCAGACTTTCTCTCTTGCCTCCAGGGTCTGGGGTTCCTGAGGGCTGGCCTGAGCAGTAAAGACTGAAGCAAAGAAGGCATTCAGTAACTCTGCCTTCTCTGCATCCTTCATCAACAGGGCACCCACCCCATTCAGCAAAGGGCCCACATTTTCCCTAGTCTGCCTCTTGCTACTGATGTATTTGAAGAAGCCCTTCTTGCTCTCCTTGACATCCCTTGCCAGATTTAATTCCACACGGGCCTTAGCCTTCCTCGTTGCATCCCTGCATACTCTCACAACATTCCTATATTCCTCCCAAGTGGCCTGTCCCCCTTTCCACTTTCTGTATACTTCCTTCTTCTGGTTGAGTTTTGCCAGGAGCTCCTTGCTCATCYATRCAGSTCTCCTVHCTCCTTTGCTTGACTTCCTACTCATAGGGATGCACYGCTCTTGAGCCTGGAGGAAGTGATACAAGGTACAAGCTATCTGAGGAATTAGGGTCATCAGCTGTGTAAGTACAGACCTTTTCAATTTATGTTAAGATCACTGGAAACAGAATTTGTGCCACTGTCTTAGTTTAATGCTTAAATCTAAAGCAAGAATAACATAAGTAAAGAACAATAAAGGCCCAGAGAATCAGGTCAGCAAGATTCTGTAGTTGACTGAGGGTACGCAAATTGGTCTCAGAGTTCATTAGGGGGTTGATCTTGCCTGTTCCCTGAACTCTGATGGTTTGGATAAAATGGAAGCTGGATCTCGCCAAACAAAAGAGCCTGTGGTGTCTGAGTACCTTTTAATGAGAAAGAAAGAAAGAAATCCTGGCCTCGCTAATTTCAGTAACAAAACTTGCATTGACTTCAACTGGGAATGGGGTGGGGAAGAGGTGACAAGGTTTCACCAAGAGCATTTAATATATGCTTCGAAGAATGTATGACAAGTAAAAGCAGCAATTCATGCTGACTGGTTTTAAAGGCCAAGCATTCAAATGGCAAGAAAATTTTGTGGGTGTTAAAAGCAGTGGGTACACTTAAAAAGAGATTCCTTTCCCCAGAAATTCTAATTAACTTTTTATTTATATTACAATAGCATGGAAGGACTCCAGTGAGGTACAGGAACCTAAAAAGTACTGAGCATTAAGTACTACATAATGAAATCCTGTTTCTTGTTCCTAGGGCCATTATAATATAAATTGCAAAAATCTTGCATCTCTATTGTGTGTGCTGTCATTTCTGATCAAATGTTCATCCCATGACCATGGACTTTGCAGATGTTGGCATTCATGATCTGTTAGAGCTTCTTTCTAATATTTTGCTTCACCATTTGGTCTTTGAAAGTCCAGAAACTCATGCACTTGTCCTGCAGCTACAACATCATGCTTCTTTCTATTGTCATTTGTGGTCACAAGGCATAGCAAGAAACTGAAGTCTGCCAGGTGCACCCAGCAATGGCAAAATAAAGGAGAAAAAAGGCATGATAAAATGAACTTCTCCACCCTAATAGGAGATTTAAATTGTAACTGCCTTGGGAGAGGATTGTTCCTCCTTCAGTAGCAGTCTAAACTCTTGAGCATAGTGCAGCCAAGACATATCCCCAGAAACACAGTGACTGAGCATTAAATGGGTCTACATTTCTTTTATGAGAGACATTCTCTGGAAAGCCTGCAAAGACAAGGAGCCCACATGTTCAACTAAACTATTTTTTTGGCTGTCTTACAGTATTTGTTGACTCATTTAGATTTTTGTATGTATGTGACTCTTAAACTTCCACACTCCCTGCACTGAAGGCAGATTTTCATTTTTCTTTCTCAGTCATCTATGGCTCATGGACTGGCTCCAGAATCAGCCTGTACAACAGTTACTGTTTCAATGGTTGCCATTCAAATGTTAATTTTGTTAGCTGTTCTCACAATATTTTGATAACTTTGTTAAAAGCTGAATTTTAACAGCTGTTACTATACATCAATAAGTATGTCAAGTCTTTATCAGTATTAATGGTGATAAAATAATTTATCAGGTCTGAGATTATGACTTGAGTTAACATTGCTTGCCTTTATATGCTTAAAGCAGGAATTGAGTTTTCTTGTTTTGTATGGAAATGTCCTGTTTTTCCCAAATTTATGGAACTTATTTTTGAGTAAAGAATTTGATTTCTGAAAATCCACACACTCTTTCACAAGCCCTGTTTTCCTGAACAACAAAGTCTCCATCCCTAGTTGAGGTAGTAAGTGTCTAAGAGCATGAAGACATAACTAATAAGGAATAATACATAGCTTACAAAGGAGAGTATGTGCATTATTGTATTAATGTTAGTTATGTCTGTTCTGTGTACAATCCTGTCTTATGAAAAAAAAAATTTCTAAATATGGACAAATCAAGAATTTATCTTACTGTTGTCATTCACGGAAGATAATTTTGAATCCTGAGGAACTAATATGCAGGTGATTGTATTTGGACAGAACTTCGGCCATATCTTGTTTTGATGAGTTTTCCTTTAAAAAAAGAAAAAAAAACCCAAACCCCAGTGTTCGCCACATGTCAAAACAGCAACACACAAGGATTCAGAAAACCTATAGCCTGTTCCCAGCACTGCCAGTCATCTGATGTACAGCTTGGTCAAGTTCCTTCACTCACTGTGCTTTTGGTGTCCTTCCCATCTTTTGCCTTCTTTGCTTTGTCAGTTATGTTTCTTCAGAGTGGAGTCTCTTTCCAAGAAGTGTTCAGACAGCTGTGAACTGCAGCTGGCCCCAACCTTCATTTGGGCCTCTGAGCTGTACTGTTACAAGTCTTTTTTCCTCAAATGACTTTGCTTATGCATTTTTGGAAAGAGAAGAAGAGTAGAAATGAGATTGTTGCTCCTCCATCATTGATGCTTTAGAAATTCTTCTGCAAGATATTAACCATATAGGCATAAACTACATTTATTGAATGAAATCTTAAAAGTTAAAGTATGTTGTATAGAGGAATTAAGATTAGTTATGGCTCCAGCTTTTGAGCAGCTTCCTGGTATTTTTCATTCCAGGAAAATAGTTCCACAATGATCAGATGTAATGCACATAATATTTGCCAGTGTGTTCCCCATATACTGCAGGCCTGGAGCTGCACATGTCCAGTTCCAGACCCACTGATTAAGCTGGGATCCTAAGCATTTTCCAGTAACACAGAAGCTCAATGAAGCCTTCCAGGATTAGATAGCTGTTGAAAAGGAATTTGGGATCTTGAATGCTTAACTTGGAACTTGAAAAAAAGATTCAATCATTTGGGTTAATCAATTTTGAGAAATTTATGTTAATAATGTGATCATTTCCTCTCCAGCAATGTTCATTTATTATTTATTGACAAAGAGGAGTTGGCCTAACCAAATTAGTCATGATCATTGTAACATCTTAGGAAATCAGTTGCTTAGGACAAGGTACCTAGGGCAAGGTACCTAGTTTGGTTTTTGAATTTCACTATAAGAAGCAGTTGCCCAATTTCAAGGTGCTGCTGTGCTCACACAGCAGGGCCAATCTCTTTGATTACCAAGAATCTACCACTTTCCTAGAAGAGCATTTAGACAATATGATTCCTGGGCACATGAATGAAACGTGCAATATTACTAAAACCACAAAAGTTCCAGTCAGTGGTAAATGATCCTTTGTTGTGTTGGTAGTGTATATTCTGTCAGTTTTGTAGACTTTATTATGAATTTTAATATTTAGAGTTCCTGATTCATATACTCCAAGTGTGGCAGTTCAAGATATTCAGCACATTTAGTAGAAGACTGTAAGAATGATGAAAGGGTGTTTTCTTGAGTAAGGTGCCGGATTCTTGGTCTTTACCGCAGCATTTTTATCAGATCTCAATCAAGCTGTGCTTTTTAAAGGTAGTTATTTCTTCGTCTTCCTTCTTTTTGGGGTGTTTAACTTGAGACGCAGCGATTTCATTTGCTGAAGTTCACACAGTTGCAACTGATCAAGTGAATATAGTGCTAAATAGTCTAAATCAGGTACTTTGAACTTTAGATTTAGAACCAAAATAAGATAGATTCCTTTTATCTCTGTGCTGTGGTTTCCCATCCTGAAGACTGAGTTGATAATATGCCCTCAACTCATAGAGGTGTATTAATGTGAAACCCTGTAATACTGTAGTGATAAGCATCACCAAAAGTCCATGGAGGAATTAATAGTTCTGTTTTCAAAACAGGGCTTGGACAGTACTTCATGAATAAAGCCAGAGGCAGTACACTGAACACTGAGGAGAAAAGAAAATTTTGAACAGCTGCTTATTCTTAGAGCACCAATAGTCCTTTGTATTCTTTGATGTAGGATCTTGTTGAAAATTAACAAGCGAAGTTTTAAGGAGACTGAATTAATGGCAACTTTCATTCTGTTATTTACAGCTTTGAGGGCTTGAATTATCAGCCCTCATAATAGTCTTAACACAGTTACTTAGGATGTAATACCCAAAAAATTTGAAAATCTCCAGTTCTGATTAATATGTTCACAAAGTAGTTTAAGCATACATCTTTTTAAAGAAAGAGACCAAGTATATTTGAGATAATCTAGATTATTTGTTTTTAAAGATTGCTATAGCTGTTGCCAACTATTTATGCAGTCAGTTTGCCAAGAGGATGTACCTAAGTAGATAAGAATGTCAAAGCTTTAAGTGTCAATTCCAAATAATGATAGGTGTTTCAACTGTACTGTCCTGTTGTTGATACAACTGAATGTATGTCCAAATCTCTGTGGACTTAGCAATGCCTCTGGTGATCTTGTCTCTCAAATGCAGCAGTCTGCTACATGTGCAAACAAAATATTTTAGTACCATCTCAAAATATCTCTCAGGTTGCAAGTCCATGATCCAGAGCCAGGCACTGTTATGAGACTCGACACATTGAGTCTAAAAAGAGTTTAGAGCATCCTGTATTTCATAGGCAGTAAACACTAGACAAGGAGTCACCTGAGGTAGCTGGGTATGGATAGCATTACCTATCACACTGCCTTGCAGATGATGCGATGGCATTTCTACTTGTCCTCCCTCTTTCCAGGGCAAACCGTGGTCCTGGCCAGGGGAGAAAAGTTCCTTTTGGCTGACTTGTCAGTCCTAAATTTGTTTAAACAGGATGCTTACTGACATTAAGGTAAATCAGGTGATGAATATGGTAATGTTGGTACAAGATGAAATGGGTATGTTAGTCATGAATACATTTAGACTGAAAGTTCTGAAAGAGCTTTCAGTGAGGGGAAGGAAGCAAAGCTGGTTTAAAATTATGGAAGGGATTTTGCGAGATATTACAACTCTCCATCGAAAGTATTTTGCTCTCTTGTTGCATTTAAAAAACATGATTTTTAGTCACTCTGTGCCTTGTTTTGCGTTGTTTTAGAAGTAGTTTATTGCTATTCTAGTTTGTATATAAATGTCTATGTGAGAAATACGAAGAATGTGATTCATGTAGTGGCTGTCACTATAGTCCAAAGTGACTAGTCATATATAAATACACATTTGGGCATCCTGTACAGTTATCTATGTAATGAAATCAGAAACAAGAATTTCAGAACCACGTATTTGACATATTTCAATACAAGCTAATTATCTTGCAAGTTCCTATTTTTCTGACCAGGTTAAAGAAGTTTTGTGGGTGGGAATAAGTACCTGAAACTGAATTTAAAATAATTCTACACTTGTTCAATTGGAAAACAGAGATGGCACAATTTTGTTGTGTTGTTACTTGAAAAAGCTTTTCCCTTGCTCACAGACCCAAGCAAACATTTTCCACAGTGGTTTTAAAGAACTCTACAAATAGAAACGCTAGCACCGATCCCTGTCTCACTGCTGGCGGCTTCATATCAGCTAGTTCTAACTAACATCAGTTGAGCTATTTCTGACTGATTTACACTGACAGAAGAACAGAATCTGCTCTCTACAGCAATGTAGATATGCCCAGTACCTAAGAAATGGAATACTGCTCTCTGCTCTGTGTAATAAACTCAGATTAGAGTTAGATTTCCAAATTACAGTCCTGTTCCTGCAAGCTGTTCTATGGTGGTGGATCAGGACAGCTCTTTTCTTTGTCATCTCTCATCTCCTTCTCACCCCGTACAACTGCTCGTCAGAATAAGGACTGAGACCCAAGTGTTTGTGTCTGTTCCTGGCATGCCCAACACAGCTGCTGCTCTCAAGAGGAGCACCAGGAATGCAGGTTGATTCCTCTTTGGATGCTTTCTATGGGGTGCCCTAAACATGCAACTTTTTATTAGCTACAGGCAGTTTGATTAAAATATGGCTAAAGAGGTATTCTGGCAATTTTGCTTTTGTTTCTATTTAACTTGAAAAAAAATGGAAGGAAAGCAATGTTTTGCTGAATTGCATGACCTCATGGGCCATATTTCATGTTCTTCATTGAAATGTGGTTAAAATAATCTTGTATTTAACCAGTTCCAAACCTTCAAACAGCAACATTTTTTTTAAATGTCAACTTAAAAGACAGGCTAATTTTTTTCTTTGGCTATATTCATCAAATACTTACATATACAAAACATTCATCATTAATTAATTTGAGCACTGTAATTCATATAAAACAATTATAGCATTTAGAGTTTTTAGAGGAACTATTATTGCTGCCTTGGCCCTTTTAAAAAATATACTCCCCAAAGGACAAAACGTGATGCATTAATATGTATGTATTATTACTTTTTCGTAGCTCTAAGACTGCTGATGTCTGTGAATATGGAAGCATTTATAGGTTATAGACGGTCTGTTAGTTGACTTGCAGTTCTAAGTGCAGTATTTTCTAAGACCTAAAAAGCAATATTAATTACCCTCTGTATGTAGTAGAGAGTGTAATATTTTTTCTTCTGGAGATTTCACATTTCCTGTGATCCTGCAATAGCAACACTTGAAGTTGTTAGGTTATTTAGAATAACTGGCAACGTAGGGATAAAAATTTCTGGTCTGTTTATTGCACAAATTAATACAAATAATTCATCTTATGTCAATCTAGCCTTTAAGCAGCATTCTTACTTTTCTAGAATCCAGCAGTTCTGAGATGATACATTCCGGCAGAAGGAATTTATCCTCTTGTTGCATTTTAAGGTAAGGGCAGAATCTATTTACAAAGGCTTGTAAAATGAAAAATGAAACTAATTCAATAATGTGTATATTCCTCCCAACCTAAAATGACGTATTTTTAATTTATTTTCTATTTTGTACCTTATTCAGCCTTATTCCAAAGTATCTTATGTCCTAGCACTTTAATGGGGTTGGTAGAAAAGGTTTGTTACATGGGTCTGGAACTGCAGGGAAATGATTGGCTCCTTTTAAATGTATTAAGTGTAGTCAGTTTGCTTTTTATAAATGAAATAAAAGAACTACTTAAAAAATTTTCAATTCTTCTCCATGATCAGCCTATTGTCACATGCATTTGGCATTCATTATATGTTAGCCCCAGGCGCCTCCAGTCTTGTACTCAGGCCAGCAGTAATTTGGTTTATAGAGATCATATGGCAGGGAAACAGACCTTGAAAGACAGAACTTTAAGAAGCATATTTGATGAATTTCCTATGATTTGAGTCTGGGTTTATTCTTTCCTGTTGTGGAGCAGACACCCTACAGCACACGCGCTGAGGCCCGATGCGCCCGAGCAAGGGGCCAATTAAACGACAATACGCGCACTGTTTTTTCGCACATCTCGGGTTGCATTTCCTATCAGAGAAAGGGAGGGGATGGTGAGGGGGAGGAGAGGGCAGAAAAGGGGGGCCTTGTAAAGGATCCAAATATGGGCAGGAAAGCACACAGAGTGAAGGTTGCCTTTGTCATTAACAATTAATTTAACCACAAATGCTGGGAAAAAAAATGCCGTGGCTGCTAGTGGCAGTGGCATAGCCGGAGCAGTGTGTCTCCTGTCTGCCCTCCTTCTCAGCAAGGCTGGCATCCTGGTGCAGCAGCCCCAATGAACCAGCAGCTGCTTATCCTGTTTACATAGAGGGGCCCTGCCTCTTATTGCAGTGTGCCGTATAGGCGCGGGAGCGGCAAGACTGGATCTCAGAGCTTTGTGTAGCCTGCTGCTTGCTTGCCGTCAGTGCTCCTTCTTCCGACCTGCACGCTGGAATCCATTCCGGCTGCAGAGTCTGTGGTGTGACTTAATGCTCTTGGATACTACAGGATGTTTTTCATATAAGTCGCTGAATGTCAAATTAAGCCTCAGCTGAGGAGAACTAAGATGATGAGTTGGATTTTGATACCCTTTCCTACATTCAGTAACACTTGGATCACTGGCACAGATGGGGTGCCGTAAGTGGGAAGTTACTAGCCCCTATGAGTGAACAGATGCATATGTAGCCCTGAACAGCGGTTATACTGCTTCCTCAGGGATCCCTGCCCATGGTGGGCCTTTACACCCAAGCATTAGCACACAGGAAAAGTTCACACTGGGGTTTATTTCATTTTTAAGGTCATAATTTCTTTGATAATGTCCAGAGACTGTTCAGGTCCCTTTGGGTTTTTTTTTTTTTTGATTGATTTTAATTCCTCTTCCCCGCCTCACTTCTCCTTTTCTCTCTCTTTCCCTTCTATTCTCCCCACCCCCCGTTTTTCCTAGTAGTTTATAAACGCCACTTTTCATTAATGTGACCAAAATGTCATCAAGTAGTTTAATGCTCTTTAATGTCCTTGTATCGTTTACGTTTTTTGAACAGTGTGGAAATGAATCCCATCTGTGGGTTTGCTAACATCAAAAAAGTTTGACAGGCTATTTAGACGTGCTACTTCACATTGCATTAGCGTGTACAATGTCAGGGAGGCAGGAGCTAGAGTGAGGCCATACCGCGCCACCTCACTCTTGACCCCTCCTATAACTGCTTTGAAAGCGACAGATCACTTACCTCAGAAAATCAAAGTCAATTGTGAAGTATCTTGGCCTGGACAGGAGCCCAGAGGCCCCAGGAAAAGTGCGAAGCCTAAATAAAAAAAGAAGAAATGTTTCCATAGGAAAAAGAAGAAAACAAACCAAATCAAACCCATCCTCTCTTCCTCACTTGTGCCAAGATCTTCACAACATCAGCTAGGCAAAAAGGCTTTTCTAATGTTGTCTGTTCATTTGTGACTGGAATTTTTTGTCGTTATGGATGCTTAAACCTTTGCAGGGCATCTAGTCACATTTCTGAGTTTGGTGCGTTGTTTTGTTTTTATATAGACCAACCAAAAATGTTGTTTCTCAATCAGCAAAGTTAGACTATATGTACCTGTAGAAGATGTGCAATTGTAAGGGGTAGATGCTGCTCTTAAAACAGATGATACCGTGCCATCTTATCAGGTCCCTGTTTTATTAAGGCCTATCTCAGCCAGTGGAAAGGCTTGTCATGCCTTTATTTTCAGCACAGACTTTTTGAGGTGAGATTTAAAGTTTATATGTAGCCACCTTAGCTACTTGTTATTCATCTTGCTCTGTAGTTCCCTATGTAAGTTAATACATACCATATAATTTTGTATCTTTTTTTAATCCATATTTGTGTTAATGTCTCATAAACAAGGCTTATGGATTTAACTTACTCTTTGATGGTGTATGTGATGGGTAATTTTAAATTTCTCTGGCTTTGTACCATGAGAATGACGTGGCCCCATTTAAGGCATTTACTGTAAAAAAAAAAAAAAAAAAAAGTGGCTTTTTATTTCAGGAAAACAAAAGCTTCTGTTCATCCCAAGACACAGGAAACATCAGAGAGTGTTTTAACTGTTAATCATTATAGATAAATGGATAATAATTTCTACCTCTGAGTGCACTAGGATTTACTTGCCAGTTTTTTAAACCCTCCCCCATATTGCATTTGCATACACAAATATAATTTAAGTCAAAATGTAAATAACCTTGTATAGTGGCATCAAGTTTTCAAAGTCAAGGTAATTTTTATAAGCATGAAATAAAAATACCTTTAAGGCAATTACTGTAAGTGCCCGAGTCCCTCAGTCTTTAAGAACTGGGTTTATGTGAGTAGTGCACAATTCTGTTGTTATTTGTGTCACACTGAAAGAGTAAAACACAAAGTATGAGAGCAATAAATAATGAGCCTTATTTTACTCTTAAACTGGTAGTATCAAGGTAATTCTACTAAAGGCAGGATGAGGTGGGCACCATTTCATGCTCTGATCCAAGCACTATTTACACAGAGTCAGGATTCTAACATTGAGGAGGAGACAGTCAAGGTTATATTTAAATTCAGTTAGTGAACACATGCATTACAAATGCAATTCTAGTTCTTTCAATTTGTGGTCTTTATGCTAAATGTGAATAAGCAGAAAGGACTGCTATTATATTTTTCAAAGGAATTTCAGGCAAAATAAGCACATGGATTTTCCTTAAACATCTGGTAGGAGAAAAGGAAACAAACTCTAAACTTTATTTTAGAAACACTTTCCAGTAGCAAAATCCAATCCTTTCACTAATGGTGACTCACCTTCTCTTGCCCTTTTGAAATCTGAAACATAGCTTCAAGGCTGTTTAAACCAGGAATAATAAACCATGTAGCTTCATAAGAATGCAGTGAGGCTTCCCTGAAAAATCAGTAGTACTTGTAGACAAATTCTGGGTATGCTGTTACCATAAGAATTTGTATTCTTTTTACACACACACACACACACACACACACACCCTTGACATATAGACAGCAGGTAGATTCCTCTGAAAAACTAATTAGACCATGAAGAAACCTCAAAAATTACCACTGGGCCAAAAAATTAGACAAAGCTTCAGTGTAAGGGCTAGAGGGCCTAGAGGAATTGTTCCCAATCACTGTTAGAACCAATGAAGCGCTCACATCTCTCCAAACACGTCCTTCGGGGATTTTGAAGTAATTCAGCTGGGCACTTGCAGCTATGCAGGGCAGTGAATCCAGGGCCTGATACCATGTGCTGCTCACTGGAAGCTTTTTCTGATATCATACTGGGCCTCACTCACAGTTGTCTTGCTTTCTGTGGGTAATTACCCCACTGCTAGTGGATATAAAATGATACTCTTTTGATTACCTGGGGGTTTAGAGCCATTAATGCTCATTAAAACATAAGACCAGAAGGGACCTTAAATATGTCATTTAGTATGGGCTGGATACAGATCCAGCCTCTAGGTTGGATTGATTATACCTAAACTGCTTGTTTAAAAATCCTGCAGACTTGGGGATTCCACAGAGTTCCTAGTTATCCAGGTGCTAACCTGCCCTCACCACTGGAAGGCTGTATGCCCTAATGCCCAACCTAAATCTCCCTTGATGCAGTTTAAGCCTATCATTTTTGTCCTATCTAGAGTGGACAAGGAGAATAATTTATTCCTCTCTGCTTTGAGCTATCTTTTATGTATTTGACGACTGCCTCTTAGTCATCTTTTCTCTAGACTAAACAACCCTTGTTCTTCTAATCTTTTTCAGAGATCATGTTTTCCAGATTATTCTTGCTGTTCTCCAATAGACCAAATGTAGGCTGCCCAGATTTCTATTCAAATGTGATGTCCCAAACCACACCATGGCCATACCAGCGTCAAGTGCAAAGAATACCTAATTTTTTTTCTGATGATACTCCTGTTTATGCTTATCCCAATGTACTGTTTGCCTTCCCCCCCAAAAAAAAACAGTGAGATTGATGACTACTGTTCTACATCCATCCCTTTGGATAGCTTTTGGCAAAACTGCTACCTCTTGATTTTTTTTCTAACCTGAGTTTAGAACACTGGGCATTCCTCATCAAGAGCAGTTGTTACGTTTATTTTTAGACCATGTATCTGATATCAAGATCATTCTGAATTCTAGCTCTGATGTCCAGGATGCTTGCAGCCTCTCCTCCTAGTTTGGTGGCAACTGCAAATATAGTGCATGCTAATTCATCATTCAAGTCGACTTCTTTGCAGTGTCTATGAAACTACTTAGATTTTCCTGTAGTTTCTTCTGTAATTTCCTAGAAAATACTCTCACAGAGATGTAGCATGCAGGCATCCACTTTGTAAGATAAGGCTTGTACTACGTATGGACCTTAAGTAGGCAGAGCTGATACTTAAGATCTCAGACAGTGAAAAAGCAAGCAGAGATGACCTCCAGTAGCTAATTTCTAAAATTCTCTGTTTATGTTTTAAAAAGAAGAAATGAGCTGGGAATATACTGGTCATAGAAGACATTCAGATGAAAATGAGCCATTTTCAAAGAAGAATATTTACAGACCTAGAAGACCTGTAACTTTGTATAATATACTATTTGGAATACATGTGTATGAAGCAAACAAAAGTGAAAAAGCTACTACCAAAGTTGAAAAGACTTTTTCCCCCTTATAGAAAATTTTGATGGAAATTTAAAAAAGAAAGTCTTGTTTTTAACAATCTTAAACAGATAATACAAATTTGTGATGAATGGGCTTGCTGAGACTTAAATATTTTAGAGGGGAAAAAATTTACAGATTACAACTTTTTTCTCATTTAAAGTTTTCTATTAAAAATCTTCAATAGGATGAGTATTAATTGAAGGTAGTTTGGTGTGTAGCACAAACTGGAGCAGCTTCAGAGTAGCTCATACAGGCAAATTCATCTGTACTGCATTAAGGGGCTGTTGTAGGGGAAAGCTCTTGAAGTTCAGCAGCACTTTCCCACATCTCTGATATATGGCAAATTCTGAGGCTTTTGTGGAAGATGGACAGGAAAACCAGTTTAAAATCAGTGGAAAACCAGTATTGGGGATAGCACAGGCAACTGGGAAGAGAATGGGAATGGTCTGCTCTCCTCAGTCTTTGTTCCTGAGAATACAGACTGCTCATCTTTGTATCAGCTGATGTTTTTTTAGGTGGTTGCTACTAGTGCAAGCTAGTTTTTACATCTATCATCCATATCAACCCATCAGTAAGACTGTGAGGAGACTTTCATTGACATGAAATATTCTCATCCAAAGACAATTTTTTTGCTTTTGGGAATCTGTAGCAGGCATTTCTTTACAGAGAAGCTGTGCTGAGGAAAAATAATAATTCTATTTCATTGTTTTCCCTGCATAATGAGTGGTTTAGATAACTCTACAGCTATCATCTCCCTTTTGTGCTTGCTTGCCAGTTTATTTATTTACTGGCCGCCATACCTAAGATGTGATTCATTTTATTTTCATCCAGTTAGCAAAATATTCTGCTAGGTGTGAAAGCTCTGTGAAGTATGTAACAATCAGATTATATAAATGATCTGTAACCCTAGAATAATCAGGATTTACTATGTGAATGAAGAGGTTGGCAACTACCAATCTGACCCTGATTTTTTGAACAATATTCTTTGATGAGAAACCTTGGTTATAAAGGTGGTTAGGAGGCAGATGTGGCTGTAGTTACAAGGCAGGAGGGCTTGGATGGTATGCCAAGCAAATGCAAGTATGTTCAAGCTCTGTCACCTGCTGTTTCTGCCACTGCAGCATAAAAAAAATCTTGCAGCTACTTTATAATGTTATATGTAATGTTCTACAATATTGTGTATATTCTTCCTATTTTGATAGTTTTTGTAAAACCAGTTAACCTGTCATATATCCCTATCAAGACATTTGCTTGACAGAGATAATACTATGTCAAGTTTGGATGATATTTGCAGTACATTTCAAAATGAAATTTCTGGAAAATAGAGCACAAATAAAGCAAATGGTGAAGCAGGAGAGAGCTGGGTGTATAAAAGGAGTGGTAAAGGAGGAACATCTCAAGTATCAAAATATCGCTGTGTGACTGGGTGCAGTGAACTGTGTTCTATCCCGATGAATCTGCATTGATTCAGCCTGGACTTCTGCTTTGCATCATATGAAGTATAGCATTTTCTGAAAAAGCTTTTGCCCTTCAGTGGGCTTAAAATAATCCACTATATCTACGGGGACATCTAATAGAATAACCTAGTTGAGATATTTGTACTTTCATGCTTAATAAGAGATGACTTTCTTTTCACTCCAGTAGTATTTTGAGGACTCACTACATTGTAATAATCTAAAAGAAGCAACACTGAAGGGAGAATCACTCCTCCTTGCTAAGACACTAAACTTGGCAATAAATCCAGACTTTAGAATGTGATCTATTCTGTATATGTGGGACAGCAGATATTCTTGTCTTTCCGTGATGAAATAAGAAATACATTAACTTGTCACATCGTTGTAGCAATAAAGCATCTTTCATATATTTTACATTTCATTGTATTTCTACTATGTGCTTTAAATCAGTTAACTGTAATGTACCCCTGTCATGACACTTGCTTGATAGAGATGGATGGTGATTGAAGCACATTTTAAAATTAAATTTCTGGCAAGTAAAACACAAAAGAAACAGGCGTAAGAGGGACTATGCAGAACATCAACTCCAGTGCCTCTCCTCCACCCCTCAATCACAGATGGATACAGTAGAAGGGCCATACAACACTGACTTTGTATTCCTTGCATGGCCACAAAAATGCTTCTTAGTGCTCTACCAAATATTTGGGACTTACAGTGAAAGATCAAAAGACCTTTAAATGTGTGTGTGTGTGTGTGTGTATAGGCACATGCACTGTGGAAAAAAAGTAGATCATAAATATCTCTGTTGTATGCAGTCTTTACAGTTGTAGAACATTTCTTTGGCAAAATTCCACAATTTTCATAGAAAGGACCTGTACATAAAGAGAACCAGAGAAGTATAACATTGTAAGCTGTACTTGTTTTATACAAAAAACATAACACTGTCTTTTCATAATTATGTAATTTTTTGATGACCATGAACACTGTAGTATCATGGCTCACAGCAATACTGAATGGATGAAAAGCTACTGAAACTCAGCATATATTGATGGACTACTTACTGAAGAAATACTTTTAGCCCAGCTAACAAAATACCTCATTCTGATGAAAGTACCAACACCTACAACATTTTAGTATGAAGTATTATTATTTAGGAAGTCTGACAGTATCTTAAAGGGAATCAGATTCATATTAAAAGAAGTCTTCAAGTCTTTTAAAATACATTGGTGCTTATTTTGAGTTATATGCTCCAATAAAGCTGTCAACATTTTGGCTTCCCTTTTTAGCTTTCAGAATCCCTGTGAACTGGTTTGAATTCATTTTGTGCTGAAGATTCTCTCTCAATCCCAGCAGGGGTAGTAGGCCGTGATTCATAACATACGCCCTTAGCTGGGGTTTCCTATTCCTATTTGGACTTGTCAGTTTACCTGAATAGTTTCCTTTTTTGCAAAATGCCATAAAAAGTCACTTGATTTACTCAATTATTGACAGCATTCCATGGTTAGTATTAGATTTCCTCTCTAACACACAAACGTAGTTGTAAAATTGAGTATAGAAGAAATCGGTTATTGTGAACAGAAATGTAGTAGGCATGAAGAGAGCATCAGGAAATGCACCCCTGAAGCTCACAGCATTTGATCTGAACTGTACTGTGGGTAAGAGATAGTATGCCTTTTCCCTCATATTCTCTGCTTAGGACCTACTGGCTATTCATCTTGAAATCAGTGTCAAAAATCCCAGGGACTTCAGTGAAAACCAGGCTGACCCATATTTTATAAAGAAGCTAATATGCATAGAAGAAACTTGGCCAAATTCTTTATGCTTAGGTAAGGTAAAATTTCCAGTAATGAACTGGGTTTTTCTTCCTGAAAGTTAGCTGATAAACCCAAACAAAATCACAAATCTCTGCACTTTCAAGAACTGAAAGGACTTTTATCTCCCCCCTCATTTATAGCTATCTCTAATGGATAAGACTATCTCTGAAGCGCAATGATTTATTTCATTTTAGGCCACTGCGTTTCTTTTTCCATTAGACCAGTGACTATCCGATCCAATAAGAAAGCATTTCAATAGCCTTTCCTTTTCTGTGGTGTCTTTTTTTAAGAGAGTAAAAAAGGAGGAGGCGTCATTGTATTATATAATTGGAGCTGCATTATTGAAACTGTAATTTTACTAGCCTTGTGCAACCAGAATGTTAACATTGCTCTAAAAATGTTCGGAGACATACATCTCCATTGAGCTGCTTGGAAAACTTTGGAATAAATATCAGGGTTTTTCCCCCCCCCCCTTCAGGAGCATGATGTGAGTGCTGTTACAGTACTAGTTTTGTTTCAGTACAAGTCCTGTACTGTAAGCCTTTGGTGGCTGAAAGGTGAATTACATTCATGCAAAACAAAACTGATGAACTACTGAAAGCTGTAGCTGCTGAAATAAATTCCTGCGTGCTAAATTTATGGGAACTATGCACTGTGTACACCACAGTACATTGACTCACAGATTCAACTTCTAAACGACTTTTCCTTACCAAAGTAAGCAGCAATATTGTGAGAACAGGTCCACCAGTGATGAGCAGAAAGGCGTAATTTTGTTGCTGGAAATACTGATGCTAATCAGCATATATTAAACCTTGTGTGGATCAAGGAGCACTGCTTACGTGTTTATTTTCATTTAGTTCTCGTTACTGGCATAGAGGTAGTTGCAGGGCCTAAAGACTTGGTTTAAAAGATACCCTACTCTATTAACAGCTTTGATGTTGACATTTAGGGCCTCCACCATTAAGGATTACTCCTACAGATCTTAGACTGGCTTTGCTTTGTCCTTTATGAATGGACATTATTTCCTCAATGCTGTAACTGCCGCATCTTCTGTTTCTATTCTGTATGTATCTGCTTATTACAGGACCACATTACTCAGGGAAACTGAAAAGAAAGAAGGCAAAAAGTGGATAACATCTTCCCTTCTTTGCACAGTCTTCTGCAGGGTAGAAAATTTTGATGCTTAGCTAGCAGAGCAGGAAGATGGCCATTTTAAGTTTTCTCTAGGTTTGTACTGAATTGGGTAACTGGGTAACATAAAAATGTTCAGTATTTATATTAAAGTGTGTTATAATTCTCACAGCAAATCCTAGGAATGACAGCACGTGTTGGTCTTCCATTTAATACAGTTGTCTTGCATGCCATTTTTTTATTTCATATTCTAAAAGCAGTGAGTCCATAACAGCCTATATACAAACCACTGGTTAAGACGTTAAAGAGCAAATAATTCAGACATGAAGTTCTGCATAAATGATTGAAAAAGTACAGACTCCAGGAAAGCCAAGACAAGCTGAAATTTGGATTTGGATCTAACTCCTGTTACACATAAGGAAGTTCTCCTCACCGATGGACACCCACTAAGTGAACACAATCCTTCTTAATAACACTGCCAGCCCACAAAAACAAAAAGGATTTTTATTTTGATTATTTTTAAAGTTTAATGACAAATCGTTTCCCTTCTTCGCATTAAAAAAAATAAAGGCTGTGCTGGAGTCCCATTAAGGGACTGCTTTAGAGCTTGGTTCTCTGAGGCACTTATGTTGTTTAAAATTTAATTTCTAGTTTGGAATTTTTATTTAAAACACTACTTATAAACAAAAAAAGTTTCTCGTAGTCTTTGGCATCTACTGTTGCAAAATCTTCTAAGCTTTTACCTGTCCCAGTGAATTCTCTGCCTACTCCCAAAGGCACACTTTCCCTTGTTTTGGCCGCCCCTAGTTAGTGCTACAGTACTGTGGGAAAGCACTCTACTTAATGCCTTGTCATGGTATTTTTATTGGCAATAGAATGTATGAAAAGACACAAGACTACATTCACCTTTGGTGTAATACCATGGAAAGCATTTCAAATGGTAGTCAAGGAAGTAACATCAGAGATAAATTTGGTGCTCACATCACACTATTTAGAAATTGGGGAAATTTCTGACATTGATGCAAAGTTAGGAGATTGGGCTATAACAAATACTTTTATGAATCTCCACCCCTTTTCTGGCTGCAAAGTGTAATTTTTTTCAATGTATTCATAATTAGAAATGATTTGGAAATTAAGTTTTTGGTCTGTGGCTTTTTCATTGCAAGTGTCTAGCCTGTACGAATTGATGTTTGAGCTGTTTTGATTAAAAAGAAATGGGTCATGCATTATGATTCTGTTTCCTAACTGGATGAAAAAAGATCTTAAGTAAAAGTTTTAAATGTAATTAAGATGCTGCTGAATTTGAAATTCTGTGATTATAGTATTACATATAAGCGTATGGATGCCTTGAAAGCTTCCACTCCTTTTAGTGTTAGCTGTATCAAACTCCAAATTCAATGAATAGGTGAACATTCCCATTCCTCAACTAGCCTGCTAGAGTATTCCTGAAAACCCTATCATTTTGCAGACCGATGGCATCAGTGCAGAAGACCCAGTTTGTGCTCCCTGGAGTCAAAGTTCAATTTACACTGAATAAATCAAGATTTAAATACAGGCTTAGTTTTAATTTACTGCTTAGGATGAGCTTAGCTGAATGAGATGCAAGCCCATATGACTTAGCTGACAAATGGATCTGCCGCTCTTGATTCCTATTCTAATACATGAATGAAATCTAGCTTTGCTTACAGCCTTCTTCATCTACAGATCTCAAGTTGCTGAGGCAACTGTGACTATTTTTTTGTAGGCAGATGGAGAAAATAGATTAGATGATAGGCAACATCATCCAGAGGATACTGTGTTGCAAATAGACTTCAAGTCTTCTGATTACTACACCATCTCCAAGAACATCGTGCTTTCTCAACCCCAAAATGTATTACATGGGCTCTTATTTTGCAATAGAAACTTTGTAAACTGATGGACCACAGACATTCCGGTTGCTCTTTGCTTGGGCACCTCTCACTTACTCATAGTGCATGATTTTGTGCTGTGACTGAGAAAAATGACCCAAACTGTTTTAAAATATTTCAAATGAAACATGAATCTGCAATATTCCCTCTGTTCTAATGGATGATTTTCTAGGCTCAGAGATTTTAAAATCATATTATTTAAGAAACAAATATTGTAACTGCTTTGTGAGGTCTTGTTAATTCCTTTTGATGGGTCAATATCCTCCAGAATTGAGATATTTGTATTATTTCCCATCATGCAGGGAGTCTTTAGAGAACCTGCAGTAAGTAGGTAGGTTCCTGTCCCAAGGATACCCTCTTCAATGCTTACCTCTTAAAGAATAATGGGTGCCTGGATTAGAGAGATTTTCATGTCTATGTCTAAAGTCTGCTGATGGCTTCCAGCTCATGTGTTACTCTCATGTGTTACTCATGTGACATTGACTGGTATTGTTTTAATGAATACAGATGATAGGATAAGAATGCTTAGTGCATTGGTATCAATCTTCATCTTTAATGGAGTCTGTGGAATACCATTTTTTTGGTTCTCATCAGAAACCCGTTATTGTATAACTCATAAACTGTTTTTTTGTTTTGTTTTGTTTTCCAGAGACACTGCAGTATTCACAAATAGGGCTGTAAGGAATGCTGTAGTGATACAGTTAGATTAATGTCAGCAAGAGTGAAAAATACCAAATTAATACAAACATTCTCAAAAAGGAACCTGTCTGTCATTTCTCTTTTATGTTTCTTAGTTCTAACTATTGGATGGATCTACACAAACATGGAACTATCAGTGAATACTTAGCACTTGCAACTGCAGTGAAGTAATACCTTGTATTTATTTGAATTTCCCTGAGTTGGCCAACAACAGGTATGTATCCTTGAGTTTTGTATGTGGAGGGTAAAAGGGGCAACAGTGACGGACTGAGCTGGAATTGGCTGAGAATGGGATGATCACTTGGGCAATTATTGCTTTTGTCTGGTGCATCACATTATAACACTGAATACTTTTCACTTTGTAACATTTCATCATTTTCTATCTATAATAGAATACTTCCAAGTAAAGGAATTATTTTAAAATTAGCCACTTTTACCCTTTTTGCTCTAAACAAAAATATGCCTGTGTTATAATACCAAAACCAGGAAAGTTGTGGGAAAGACTGGAGACACTTTTGAAAAGAGAATTAATACAAAACTTTGTTCTACAAAAAGGTCTGGAAGTATACAATGTGCCTTTGTAGGATTCTCTGCATTCTTCCCCTCATCCCAACATTAATGCCAGCATTGTCAGTACTTCACTAAAGACTTCAGTATCCAGAAGCTCTTACCAGCCTCCTGCTGAAACAATTATGGGGTTTAAATGGAACACAAGAGAAAATCAGAATTTGCCCTCCTGCCTTAAGAGAACTTCCTAGAATTGAAATGAAGAGAAGAAAGCACAAGCAGAGGAAATTGTTGGGTGTTCAGGGCCTAGTACTCTTTTGAACAACTTCAGCAACCTAGATTTCCTTAATGTCATTCCAAATTTATGTGATGGTGTTTGCCCTGTGTCCAGCACTTGTTCTCGCAACAATGGATTTGTCATGAAAGCTGTACAGATTTTATTCTGTGCTTAGCCTATCAAAAATAATAGTGATAGCGTTTTAGCTGTCTTTGAAAAACAGACTGTTTGTCTGATGAGGTACAGTCTATTTGTTGACTTGTTACAAACTACAGTGAGAGTCAATATGTCATCCATATTGAGATGAAAGACATTTATAACTGTAAAGAACTGTATTAGTGCACAGCTACCAATGTTGAAGACCCATTGGAAATGAACAGAAATGCCAACACACAGATAATCTATAATGTTATTACCTCTTGTTACCATGTTGGGGCTATACTGTTATTTTTTATTTATTTTCTGTGTATAAATTTTCCAAAAATTCATTTCTGATGCTCTGTTCTGCACTGACCTATATCCTCTGCTCTGTGCACTCTAATTGGCACTTACACTTTTGGGTCCTTAAAATTGGCACCAGAATGAATTAATATGTGATATGTTTTAAGCTTCTGGTCTTATTGCAGTTTAATTACAAGAATAAATTAATTTTGAATATTTTTCTATACTTAAAAAAAAAAACCCTTACTGTAAGAACCAAAAAGGGGTGATCATTCCATTCTCATTACATCCCCAGGATCGCCATGAGAAATAAAATAATTAATATCTGTGCTTATTCTTTATCATTAGTCTTTGTCCTAAGAATGGATTAATGAGAATATTCAATGAGAATCAGAACATCCTGGCACTTACTTCTGTGAAAAGTCATTCTTGTGCCAAAGACTGTAATGAGGCCTGAAAGAAGCATACAATTAATTCACAGCAACCTTAAGGTTGTAGTGAGAACAGAAAATAGTATATCGTCCCAGACCAATGACCAAGATCATAGAGAAGATGAACACTGAAATAAGACCATTTTAAGTATACATTTTAAAAACTTTGTCTGACTGTGTATCATTTTAAAGTCCATGTTAGCTTTTATTGACTACAGTTTTCCGTCCATGACTGGGATTTTTTCACCTCTCCTCCCCAGATACTTCTTCAGATATAAGGAATCACATATCAAAGTGATTTTCCCTACCTCCTCCAGGTGAGAGGTAGGCAAGAGACAAAATAAATTGAAACTGCTGTTTATATTCCACAACAAAGGCTAAAAAATAAAAACACTGTGAAACAAAATAGCTTTTAGAGTAAGCTGCATGGTATCCATGGGTTTAAAACAAACATCATGTAATTTTGGCCCAGTTTGTGTTTCTTTTAGGTATTCTTTGCTACACTATATGATACTGACAGGGGTGCTCACTTTCTGAATTATTCACAGTACAAAAAACCCCACAGCAGCTCATGTAAATACAGCGTGTTTGGACAGGCAAAAAACACGAGGAGGAAAAGACACAATGGAAGACAATGAGGTTGCACAGCTGACCAGTTCAATGTATTTGTCAGGTTCTGTGTCATGTGCGTTGTGGATATGGTTTCTGATCCGTGTCCTCACAGTCATGTAAGGGTTGCTGGCTTTGAATGACAGTTACTGATATAAAGTAATACATAGTAGCAGAAAATTAAATGAGCACATCTCCCTGAAAAATCTTTAAAATGGGTGCTTTGCTTTTGATTAATAATTAACATTGCTTAGTTTCAGTAGGCTTAAAAGAATTATTACAGCAGCATGCCTGCTCCATTATACTTTAGGTGGTGTCAGGTTTTCCATTATAAACCGCTGGTATTTTCAGTTTGTTTGGTAACTTGGCTATAAAAATTAACTCCAGCCGTGAACTTACCAGGAAAAGATCTCAGCTTAGCAGAGACTTAAAAAAATGATTTTAATTTTTAAATAGCTCAGCTATTTGATGGTTAGCAGGGGGAATAGAAGCCCAAGATAACTCCTCATGGAGAGAGCTCTAGTGATCAGAGTGTGGCTTTCTGTGAGGTTTATGCTATTTATTTCCTGTCACAGAAATGCTACTAGAAGACAAGTGGAGAAGGTTGTAGTGAGAAGCCTGACAGAGAACGAGAGACTTCATACCCTAATGAATGCCTGGTTCAATATCAGTATAAAGCAATTCTTACTGTGGTTCTTCTTTCATGGCTTTTGATATGGGGGGGTCAGAGCTGGACTTAAACGGAATTAGAAGGTAGGAGAAAAGACAGACCATTTTGCATCTGTCACAAGACTTCTTAGGGCTTCATAAACCTGTAACCCATCTTCCCTGAAAGAAAAAAGTATGATTCTTAGTGTTGGTTAATTCAAGTAGTAGCATATCGGGGCAGAAATAAAGGTATGGATGGCAGTCTTTTGTTCACTGAGGAAAGTGGCATCCATTGACAGGACAAGAGGCAGTAGGCACAAATCGAAATAAATACAGGAAATAATACCCCTTAAACTTAAGAAAAAATCTCTTGACTGTGAGGGTCATCAAGCACTGGCACAAGTTGCCCAGGGAGGTCGTGGAGACTCCACGCTTAGACACATTCAAAGCCCAGCTGGACATGGCCTTGGGCAACCTGCTCTAGCTGACCCTGCTTTGAGCCTGGGAGTAAGACTAGATGATCTCCAGAGGTGCCTTCCAACCTCAGCCAAAGAAAAGAAAAAAAGGATATAGAGCAAGATTAAGACTTTGGTGCTGTTGAATCTATGTGATTCAGGAGGCTAGAAAAAGAGCGCTCAGAATGGGCATGTCTGTGTTGCTGAGGAATGAGGACATTTCCCTACAGGTTTGCAGTGCTGAGTTCTAGGCCTTGTTTTCAGGTATGTTCATGTGTTTTCAAATCAGTCCGCATTAGAGAAGAATTTATATCATCTGGAGAACAGGGTGTAGCACTCACATCACCCCTTCACCCTCTTCCCGGAAAGTGTCAAAACCAACTATGATTCATGCCTGCTCCTTCCATTCTTTTTTGCCTTTATGCTGCTTTCTGCCTGGTGGAACACCCTCATGGAGGGAAAAGGTGTGTTCATCTCAGTGGTTGATTATGTCTGTATTCTGGTTGCAAAGACACCCCTGTAGCGTAAGTGTGAATGCTCTCCATCTCTGTGTTAACTGAGCAAGAAAGAAAGAGTGACTTTTCAGTTCAGTACTTAAGACTGTCTTTGAGGAGCTGGAGGAGATCTAGTTTTTTCAGTGCTTGCCTAGTGGGAGCTGTCCTTGAAATAAGGTGGAGATTGTGAAGGGGGGAGGACAGGAGGCAAGTGTTTCACTGAGCTACTGGCAAGGCAGCCTGGAGAGTCCCTTTACTTGTCTTCCTGTAATGAATGCCAAAGAGATAGAGTATCATCAGAGGTATAACAAGCAAGTGTGAGAGGCTGAGCTCAGTTTTGAGTCCTACTGCTAGTATTGTTCATGTATTGAACAYTGCCCTGTCAGTGGCTATAATGCAGAAATAGCCTTAAGAACAGAGTCCAGCTATGCACTGAGTAAATAAGATACCAGAAGCTTGTGGTTTAATGTAGTCTTTACTAAAGTAGTGTTCTTCATATCATCAGCTGCCAAAGTGCCTGCTCCTTCATATCATTCCAGGTACTGAAGAACCAACATCACACAGGAACACCATTTTCAACATGATGGCATGCTGCTCAAGAGTATTTTCTTTTCCCAACATTAAATAACCCAACAAGGCATACTTAACCAGTGATGTTAAAGAGGCTTACACCTTGACATTTGACCAGTAACTTGATATTCTGAACCAGTAACTTTATCAAGATCTGTACCTCCATAGAAGCCTAACATGGAAACCTTATGAAGAACTCGATGTGACAAAATCTGTTAGAAATACTACTACACTAGAGACATTTAAGAAACCAAAGTCTTTCTTTAGGACATCAACACAGAAAATATGTAGTGAAGAATTAGTCACCTCATATTAGTCTATTCTTTGACAGCAGGCTACTTGGGAAGGGTGGGGGGAAGTGGAGGGACAGGGGGAAGCCACCTGCATACAAAGGCTTGAGATGTTTTGCTGCCTCAGCAAATTAAGGGGTTAACCATGATGTCATTGCAACAGGTGAAAGGAATGGCTCAAGCTATCAAAAAAAAGCCCTCTGTGACACTATTACTAGCAGAGAATAGTGGATGGAAGTAGTGCCTGAGCAATCCTTTGTCACACAGCCTCCCTCACTTGTCCAGCTCCAAGTGCTCAGAATCTCCTGCAGCCAGCTAGTAGGTTTCAACAATTATTACACAGCTAATTTCTGCAGCAGGAGTTCATAAAGCCTCTTGGGAGGTAAGGTAATAGTCAGAACATCCCTGGAGCAGTGAGAGTTGGTTATGGCCCCAGAAGACATACAGTGCCATGGTGGCTAAACTTCCTTTAGCTTCCCCACTGTGCCTGTCTCTAGTGCGAAAACATAAGCCTTTGAAAATTGGACCCCAGTCCTTGTAGGAAAAAACACAAGCCACAGCCCAAGATGACCTTTTAAAATTGAAAGTTCCTTAGACCACAACAGAACTGATGAGCACATTTTGACACGACCTCCTTCTTTGCTCTACTTACATTTTAAAAATAAAACTACTGGTGAAACTTCATCCCCACCTCCCTTTTAAACTCTGGAGTAACACACACAAAGACAGTATTGTAAGTAAATTTTTTGTGTGTATGTTAAACTGATACATTTAATTAATGAAGGCATCCTGGGGCTGGAGCCTCATCTTGTAATCACAGTATAAAAAATTAAACATATGTATAATGTGTGTGAACATTTGCCGCTGAAATCTGAAAAAGGAACCATTGATATGTCAGTTGCACTCCTAAAGAAGTAATTTTAAAAAATACTGTGATACTGCAGTGTCTTAGCAGCACGATTCTGGCAAGCAAAAGGAGCTGTGTTTCTTTTTTTTAAAGCAAATTTAACTTAACTCTGAAATACACAGTACAGGCTTCTCTCATTGTTTTCCTTGTGTGCATATACGGGAAGTCTGTTGAAGTGAGAACTGTTTCTTCGTGTGCATCTGCATTGTTTAGCACAAAGGACACTGAAAAAGTATTTGGGGCCTCTGCACTCTACTTGAAGACATATGCAAGTACCAAATAGTAATTGACATGTCCAGATCAAAAGAATATATATTTCCTAAGGTATTCACAGGGAGAATCACAAATTAAACTTTTGTATTTTAACACAAGTCTTCTAAGTACTTTGCCAGCTAGTAGAATTTACGTCATGCTTAGAATCCAAGCTAAGGACACACATGAAGTATAGGATACAATGCAAGGGCTAAGTTAAGTACCAAAGAGTAAAATTCATTAAAAAATGGCACTATGTTAATTGGATTAAGGAAGGCAAGGTGGAGGAAATTGTCCAGACTAATTAATGTAAAAATGCCAAGGAAGTTCCACCCCTCAAAGAAAAGCTCCTAACTGTGTTGTGTTTCAGCTGAAGCTAGGTACTTTGACTGGAATATCATTTTCTCAGAAATGCAATGAGGAAACCCTTTCCTCACCTGTCAAGACAAGGCTTCCATTCAATTTTGCAGAATTTATTTATTTATTAAATTGAAGAAGAACTGGAAGCTGGTTATGTTTTTCCACATCCCAGGCAAAGTGCCCTAAACCAGTGAGCAACAGAGTCCGTATTTCACATTTTGTCTCATTCATTATTCAGTGCATAGTAAAATTCACATCTTCACCATGCCTAAATTACCTTGCAGTATGTGGAACCAAGCTTAGTGGCAGAATTTGGAATCTCACCTCCAGCATGTAGGCTGATGATGTGACATTCTTCAGCTGCTATGCTAACTTCAAGCAGGGAAAACCAAGCACACCTGAGTGTGCATTTTTGGATTTCTGAAACTGTATATCTGTCAATAAAAAGATCTCTACCATGTTTTCCTCCCTCCACAGTACTATCGCAGATTCCTCCACTATATGTATATAGTTGCCTATGGGTTGATACTGGAATGAAGTAGCTCACTTATTGACTGCAATTTTCAACTTTATTGGTATTGAAATCTAATCTTTGTCTGGAAACGGAAACATTTATTGACCAGCACTTTACAGCTCAGGTACAGAAGCCTACCTGTATGGCTTTCAGTACAGAGCTGAAAGTCCCTTGACTGTTGTGTACTGAGAGCGAGCCTCATCATAAAGTGTGTTTCCAAAGAAGGAAATTTACCTTTTATGTAAAGTGATGAAGCCCCACTGAAAAAGAACCATCTGTCTTCCTAACCAAGTTCTCCATATGGTTTAGATACTATTCAAATAACCACTGTAATAGTGCTATCATAGGAAATGAACACAAAGTGTTTGGTTAAATAAATTTCCATGCATCATTGCTCTATAAAGAAATAGCAATGTCTTTATGAAAGACACATTTATTTGATACAACAATAAATTATACGAATGCATACTGTGAGTCTGAATGTGGGTGTTAGTTTCACACTGTTCTTTTTAAAAATCCTTCCCATCCTATTTGGAAATGGCATTTCTGACAGAAGTATGGATATCTGAAAAGTGGTCTAAGGAAAATATAATACTGAACATGAATATCTAGTGCCTTTCTGAGAATAGGCTTATAAAAGAGAAAAAATAACTCGTTTTGTGGAATGAAAACCATCAGCTACCATAAGTGTTATTAAGAATAAAACTTGAATTGTTGTTTTCAATTTTCATTTCAGTTTATTTTCTTCAGTTTGGGGCATTTTGGTGAGTGTGCTGAAAACCTTGCCTCCCAAAAAAAGCACATAAGTAAGTGAAATGTAACTGACACTCAGAATGTTCACAGAAGGGAATATTTTGGCACAATCATTTCCAGTGTGCGCACACATGAAAATATTAGTTAATACTACAGAAATGTGACTTTGTGTTGTTTCTTTATTTTTTTATAGATTCTCCCTGTTCTGCAGCTGTTCCTCATTATACAAGCTGATGAGAGGTTAAAGTATAAATATGAGGAAGAACAGAACTGGAGTACTATCTTACCTGCTCATTTTATTTTCCAAGTTTAACATATCAACCCGTGCAATGAGGGTAAGTCTTTCTAGTAACAAATCCAGTCCAAAAGCAGCTCAAGGTAACACTAGTCCTATCAATATATACAGCAGGCTGATGTTACTCACAGAACTTATAAACCATCGGACTTTTGTTATTCCTAACTATGGTCTTACTGTATGTTAAAACTAAACCAAATCCTTAAATCTTTATCTTTCCCTGTCTACAAATACAATATTGCTGGAAGGGGGGAAGAGAGGGAGAGGTGACTGGTTTGGCACAGACGTGCTTGGAGAGTAAAAATTCCTAATGAGAAATTATTATATGAGAACTTCTCTTGTTGTGAAGGTTTTTGCATGGGATTTCAAAGGGCAAAACTTCCCATCATCTATCATATCTTGTGTTTCAAAATAGAATATCCATAGCTGTAGATGCAATTCAGTCTCTTGCCCACAACCCTGTCAGCTGGACCCTCCGAGTGTTGATGCTTTGGTCTTTGTTTGAGCCTTATTAGATGAAAACAAATATATATGTCACCCATAAAATGGTATTATTTCCCATCATCCTGAGAGTGGACCAGTGCCAGTTCCAAAGATAATCAAGCCATGCTGCCTAGATGAGAACTATCCTCTTTTTCACATGCACCTGCTCAAAACTCATTCTATAGTTAGAAATTACTGGAGCTTTCTGAGTAAACTATTAGAAACTCTTACCTGAGGGAAATGGAAGAGAGATGAGCAGGAGGGGGCAGCTCAAATGCATACGCAGTGCAATCTGATATGTGCAAGTCTGTGGTCTTCAAGACGATACCCAATTCACAGTGTTCTAAAAGACCAGGTGGGGAATAATTTCCTTTTTCTTCATCCAAATGAGAGTCCACTTTGACTAAAGGCTTCTGAAACATGGGGAAAGAACATCTACACCTTCACAGCCATTACATAATTCTTTTTTTTTTTTTTTTTTTCCAAATAAGCTGTTTCTAAGATGGTACAGTTCTGGTTCCTACTTAGTAAATCCTCTTTAAAACCACTATCAATGTCAGTCAAAGAACATTCAAATCAAACTGAAATTGATCTTAGTTTGTGGTTCTGAGATGTCCACAGTAATCCCCCATATTGGACTGTTTGGTATTTCTTTTTAGTGTATTCAGCTCTGCCAAAGGAAAAAACACAAAATTCTCCAGGTTGTTCCGGGTTTGTGAATAGGGTGGCCTCACCTGTAAAGGCAGCCAGGGAGAGTCCTACTGAGTGGTCTTTTCAAAGACCACCAAGGAAGCATTTTACTGTGCTGTTTTCAGTCTGTATTAGGCAAAATGTATTAGTCAGAAGTCTTCCTAAGGAGATATACACTGGAACTTTAAAATTCCTTTTCTTTCTTTCTGGGAACACAGCAAGCAGTGGAATCCAAAACTTCTGAAAAAAATAATGGATGAAGAGAGGGGGATTTTTTTTTTTCATTCTGAAAAAAAGCAGCAGTTAGGCATGGCTATTAGTATTTACAGTGGTCCTTAAAAGTTTCAGTTGAGATTGGGACTCTGAAATTCTGTACGCTGTTTCTACATATGATAAGAGACAGTAACTGCTCAAATGGCCTGGAATCTAACCAAAGAGTAAGACAAAAGGGGACAGTGAATCACTGTGTTATTAGCCCCAAGTTTAGGACTAGAGATTTCTCAACAGATGAAGTGACTTGCCCAAATGCGTAGCAGACCTGGGAGCTGAACCCAGCCCAATGTCTCAATCACAAGACAAACCATTCTGACTTTAAGAGAAAGAATCATATGGATAACCTTCCAGGACTTCAAATAAGTATTAAATTATAATTCCAACATTAAGTTTCTTATTCAAACCAAACCCCAAATCCAAACCTCTTGAGGTTCTCTCGACCCTGTTAATGTGCCCGTCAGTACATATTCCAAACAGCATGTGCATTCAACAGACAATAGTGATTGTTGTGATGGGTGGTAAAATATGCAGTGGGTTGCAGTAGCAGGGATTATATCCTCTATCTTTTTAATATATTTCATGGCTCATATTTCAAAAACTGTTTGTAATTAGAGTAAAAAATCTGACTTTGATTAATATTTGCATCTAATATAATGCCTTCATTTGTTCCATAGTTTCATTTTGAACAACTGTATGCAAAAGATTCTGATTTTGTATCAGCTGAAGTTTAGCAACTGCTATTACTGATTATAGCTTTGATGGAAACTTCTCAGTAGTTCACAATATTTAGTTACAATATTTCAAGAGACCTAAAGTATTATTATAAAGAAGCAAATCTAGGTTTGGCAATGAGCCTTTCTTTTGTCTCTGAAACTTTCTGCAGTAAATTTAGAACAGAAAATCATTTCTCTGGAGTAAAAATATATATGTATTGCTGGCTACAAGTGTATGTTTGCTGCTTCACAATTTTAGAATTAGATGATGGACTTACTTAGTAGACACTGGATGGTAAAAAGTAAAACCCCTAATTTAAAACGTTCCACATTGCCACATTCCAAGAAAAACATGGACCGGTGAACAAAACCAGCAGTATTGTAATAAGAAAACAACTAGGTGCATTTTTTCCAAAACCTAAACCCAGGAATCTAAATGTATGAGTTACTGGCTAAAAATGCCATTTTCATGTCTCAGTTTCTTCATGAACTGAAAAAACAACCTAGACTTGATAAAGTTAAAAAAAAAAATCTAAGACTCCAAGTTAAGCTTTAGAGCACAGTTCTATTTTTATAATAATCCTTTTTGAATCTTGATGATGCCTTTTAATTTTAATGAAATGTGCCTTTTTCTTTATAGGAAATTTATCATTACAGCAACGTTTTTAATGTAAAAATAAGATTTTTTTGCTATTTTTTTAAAGAATTATAATAATTACTAATTACTATAACCATAGACTTATCTAATTTGGGAAAGGAGTCACTTCTGAGGTGATCTACAGAAGACAACTGCTGACTGTAACATGAGCCCTATTTCAGCAGGCTACATAAGCTCCCAATAAATTGACATCCATTCTGATTACTGTCTGTTTCTGAGTGTTGATCATAAGTCATGACTATTCAGTCAAACACTATACCTATGCTCAACTTTAAGCACATGCTAACATTCCACTCCAAATCTCTAAAAAGTGAGCTTAATTTGCGTGTTTTAGCAAATCACAGCTGTAATGCTTGGACATGAGAATGGAGGGTTGTGGGAAGGCAAAAGAGGGAGAAAACCTTAGCCAGATTCTTGAATCCCTTACAAAGAGTGCTTAAGCAGCTTTGGTTTTTTAAAGGGTTTTGCAGGGCAGGAGAAATGGTACCTGTGTGAGAAGAAAGGATGGCCATAGCTTCAGAGATATTTGTTCAAATCCAAAGAAGGCCCTGATAAATGGAACCAGAGAAAATTTGTTATGAGAAGGCTAGAGCAAGATGTGGGGAACCTGAGATAGATAGAATTTCTTACTTTTGGACATCACTATACAGCCTGATGTAGTTTACCCTCTGCTGAACAGAAAGGAAAGATTTGTAATCAGAGAGCAGATGGATCAAAGCAGTCCATGACTACATGGATGACACATGTGGATGTCCACAGAAGAAGGGATGTAGCAGCTGGGAATGCTGCTGCATCCACATGGCTCTACTGCCGCTCTGTTTGAGAGGAAAATATTTCTTTCTCCTAACCTCACAGAGCAAAACTGTGCATAAGAGACTTGCTAGGACTTTTGTCCTGTAAAGGTCCTGTGCCTCTAAATAAGTAATTTCTCCTATGCTTAATCCTTCTTGCTTTATCCATGTGAAAGAAACAGGATGAAGGGATTGGAATGCTCCTCCACTTGTTCCTACATCTATATTGGTATGTACTGGTCTCTAATATTTCACAGTCACTTCCCCGTGATAGCACTGTTCCAGGCTTCATATTTAGTTATCTTCCAACGGCGCACACTATCTCTGGAGGACAGAAAATTATTTTTAAATATAATTAGGTTTGATGGGACAAGGGCAAAGAGGACTCCTGAATGCTAGGTTTGCTCAGCTGTTTGAGCTCTTGCTGTTTGTGGATAGCCCAGTCTTAATCATTGCATGTGAAATTTAAGTATAATCATCTTTGTTGCTTGCATCTTTTCTCTCTCTTTTGGAAGCTAGACAAAAGGCAGTCTCTTAACTATGCACAGTGCTTTGTATAACTCCATGATGGACCAGAAAATAGCACCAGAATGTGTGTCAAATGCATGTCCCTTGGGAGGTTTGGTGTGACTACTCCGTTATGTGCCCTGACCTTCACTGCCTGAAGGACAACAAGTTTTGTTCTTGAATCTGTTTCTTTCAACCTTTGCACTGCCTGTTTTCCTTTGATATGCATTATAAATAGCAGTCCATAAACAGCATTTTGAAATAGCTAGTATGGATCGTTGTATCATACTTGCTGTGATTTGCAGAGAGAATATGGAGCTTTTCTTAAATGATTAGAAGTACATTAATTGATTCATTGTCCTTCCAGGGAAGAAATACGGCTTGATGAATGATATCTTCATATTTAGACTATATGGGATCTGATTTCAATTTAGCCATAGATTTTAAGTAATAATCATCTGGTGAATCATTTAAATACCTATTACATTACCTGATAAAATGATGCTATGAAGTTAAACTCACGCTTCTGAACAACTTCGAAATTCACAGAGCATGTTGCCAGTATTCAAAATAGTATTAACTGAAAAATCTTCACCTGAACATCTACAGAGGCCCATTGCTTACCCTGAACTGTAATGCTGTAGTGGCACTATTGCGAGCTTTTCAATATTGGAGCTTACTTTCAGGAACATGTAGCATTTGTTCAACTGCAGGGAGGTTGGACCACCTGAAAAGTAGGTCACATCTACTGTGATGGATAATAACAATACTTCTTGGAATCTGAGTTTTTAAACTAATGGAGTACCTAAAGTGTTAAGGCCTGTTAAAGAGTTTTTAACAACTTTGTGTCTAAATGCAGTCCATATATATGCTAGAGATATTATCACTAGGCAGAAGCAAAGACTGTCAGGCAAAAAAGTGTCTATACATACTTACATGTTTACTGAATTACTGTCTTTATTCAGAGTTTTCTCTTATAACCTTTATTCTCTTCTTTTTTCTGCTTTGTTTTCACCTTAGTTTATCTGTGATCTATTTGCCTTCCCTTGCTCCTTTATCTTTCACTGGCTCCTAAGTGGAAGATGGAACTGGGTAGTAAGTTGTTTCCATTTGAGTTAACCTTTTTAATATCTGATGTTCATTTGTTTGAAATTAGGCAAAGCAGGTCTACTTGTTACAGCCAATAAGTTGAAGCATCTTTAAAATCAGCAGATACACAAGCTATTGTTATACGGACTGCATCTGTAGTTGATATCCCGGTAAGTGGTATGATTATTCCAGGCAGTTGTTAGCAAAATTGAAGTGTAAAGCACACCCAACCAAAAAGCTTAAGGCACTGTGCAATATAAAACCATTTTGAAATACATTATACTAAAAGGACCAACCTCTAAAGAGACAAAGAAATTTAATCCATGGAGTCCAAATGGGGGGAGCCTACATGAGAAAAATGGAAGAAAGTAGTAAGTGTGAAGCCAAAGAAATGCATTTATGTTTCTGGCCTAAGAAACTGTTATGCTGATTGTATTACAATTGAATAAAACTAGAAATCAGGTTATTGGCTGAATGATAAATCCTTTGTGAGGCACTGAAGATCACTGCACATTATTCTTGGTGTTCCGCTCACATAACTGCATTGTGGTTTTATGAGTTACAAGCAAAATGTGCACCTCAAGTCACGCACTCTTAAAAAAACCAGCAATATAATCTATTTAGAGAGGGCCCTAAGCATTTTCAGAACAAGTGCATCATTTTCTAAGTTTTTCCATTGGAAATTACTTATAAAAATATGTATCTTTTGGGGTTTGTACCAGGATATTTCTTTAATTATTGCTGACATGTCGCCCATTACACCATGAGCTCCCTCAAAGGGCAGGAAAAGAGAATCAGTCTTCCTTAGTCACCAAGTATAAACGAAATGGATCTAGCAACTACCTTGTGCTATTGAAGCATCAAATTGACGTATTCAGAGTTCCCTAATGACTTAAATATAAAAATCTAACAAAAAAACCCCCAAAACTGCATGTTGGCCAGGATGGAATCATCTACTTTTAGGGCACTTTTTAGAGCTACCTACTGGCTCACAAACCTGCAAATCTTGAGCAACTGAAGATTGTCTAGTCAGTCAGCAGACGCATTCATACTGTGGAGGTAGCTGAAGTGAGTGGTTAAAAGTGTAGTAAACGAAGCTTTCAAAGAATCAGGGTCAGAGGTCCAGTCCTGTAAGTATTTAATACCTAGAATAGCATTTAATAATGATTGGTCTTACTATTTTGGGCAGGACTGTTAAAAACAAAGAATAAAACCTAAGAATTTGCACAAAGAATTAGTGGAACACATCCATTCAGTATGCTGTATATCATCTTCAACTTAGTATACAGTAAGAGCCCTGAACAGCCAACCTACACTAAATCAAGTACAGCATGTAGCTTCACACATAAGAGTGACTGAGTGATACTATACGTGCACATAAATTTATGCATGTAGCTGCATTTGAAGGGTAGGATTTTAAGTGCTTGCTGTATGCGGACCCCCCAGGTCCTCTGCTACAGTACATCTGTGTATTTCTTAGACAACTCATTTAAGAAACTTAACTGTCCTTACAGTCCTTTTTCCTGCCTTATTTTTATACCTTGAAATTTTTTAGGATTTTAAATACATCTAAGGTTCTTGAACCTGAAAGGTTATGAAAGGTGTCCAAGTATTTATTAAATTTTCATTAATGCTGTACTCAACAAGTACAGTGACTAACAAGAAATGTCACGGTTTTCATGAAAATTTTCACATTTTCCAGGCTATTTCCTGAGCAAATTCTAGCACTCAGTTCTTTTACAGGAAATAGGACTGAAAGGACTTATTACTGTTACTGTGTCTGGCTGACTGTCATTACTGGAAGCCATGCATTTTGGAAAATCTTCATATTCAGAATGTCATGGGAGATACTGGGCAGTCCTTTAAACCCAGGGTACAAGTAAATAATATATAACTCATCTTTCAGAACTAGATGATATCTCTAAAATGTAACAGAGGCCCACCTTTATCTCAGTGTTCCTTCGAGCTGCCAGCAGATGTATTGAGAAGAGCTTGCCAGCCATGCACTCTTGGAAAATGCAGTATGCAACCCATACTGGGTTAAATTTCCCACCCCACTTTCATGGCTTGCATGCTGGGGCACTAATTCAGACCTTTTGAGAGAGAGTCTATTAGAGTGAGTCAGTGGGGAATGCCCTGGACTAGTCCACAATTATCAAACTTCTTAGTCTCATGCAGAGAGGAAATAAATGTTTTTGGTACTCCTTTTCTCTCCTTTACCCTGGCAGGCTAATAGAAAGTTTCCTCTCAGTGAGGAAGAGTAGAGTACCTTTGGACAATGGCCCATTTAAAATTCTTCCTTGGCTTTACTGATGTTCCATCAGACAGAGAGACATTACACCTGCAGAGATGCTCACTGCGATTCGCGAGAGCCTGAGTGCTCAGTGCAATGACTGGCTAAACAGAATTGGGCTCTGTCATGAGCCAGATGTGCCCTCAGCATTCGGTAGCTTTTACAGGGAGGTGAGAATACCCTCCTTGACAATAAAGAACTGCATATGCTGTGTAACCTATATTGTTCTGGTAATTTATACAGTCTAGCCAGCTAAGTGGTTTGCAGTATATCTCATGAAATGGATTTTAGAATCTTCCCTACTCCTTTCTCATGCTTTAAAGGGGACCTGCAATTTTGGTCAATACAAGTATTTTTCTCCAGTTCACCCTCATCCATTGATTTGTGTTGAGTTTTTCAGGTTTGAACAAACTCCACATTCAAAAGTTTTCTAGCATGACTACATTTTTATACATTTATACTATGATAGCATTGTGGAGTCCCAGTGGGCACGGAGGTTGCATTGTGCTGTTTGTTTTATACGTTTCTAAAAAGACAAAGGCACTCCAGGTAGTCTCTTGCTATTAAAACTGTAGTTGGCTATGTGAGGAAAGAACTATAACCATCTGCTTCACATAATATATATCAGAACCATCCATCAGCACCAGCTTACTTCAGTCTCATCTCAGACTCTAGTCTCTGTTTTGTAGCAAAAAACTTGAAACCGGATGAGTTTTATGACAAATGTTTCTCATGTTAGATGTAACCCTCATAGATTTATTTATTATTTTACTGTGGATAAAGCTTAGAGTCTTACAGGACTGGGCACCCATTACCAATTGACTTTAGTTAGATTTGTAAGAGCCTTCTATCTGACTAGGGTCCAAAGACCCTTGCACACAGGGTCTTTATATACAAGGAGAGACTTACAATCACTGCCAAATTATACACAGGCCTTCACAGTTGCACATAATGGTAGGAGATTTGTCCCATGCTTTTCTTCTGTGATTATTTTCTATTGAATATGCTAAAGATTAAAAGTATAAAAATTTATATTCTTGTTATGTATGCACCTATAGGTAGAAGTATGGAAGACGATTATAATCAGTGTGGTTATACTCATGCAGGATTATTTAATCATCTGGTGATTTGCTTTAAAAGATTTATTTTTTATTTTAATTATCCAGTGCTTCAGCAAAGAGATTAAGGAGGCTGAATGAGAGCTCTGTCCTACTGTAATCTCTAACTTTCACAGGTCAGATTTATTTGTCAGTTATATTGGTATAAACACAGACTGAGACACCATAAACTTCCCTTGTATAATTTGGCCCTTCTCATTTTGACTTCATCAGCCTTTAGGTGTTGCTTAAATAATATATTTTTTAAGGTGTATTTTAATGTTCATAGGAATGGACTTTAAAGACATCTAGGGGTAGCTCCAGTAAGAGCTTAAGTAAGTCCTGACAAGACTAAGCCCTAAGAAACCTCCCTCAGGTCTCAGATGAGTAAGAGTTAGGTGTTACAATACTCAGCACTGTCAGTCTTTCTTATGGGTACCTAACATTTTCTCTGTAAACACACTAACTTGCACATGGGAGGAAGATGCCTTTGTTTCTTTCAACATGTTTCTGGGTATTTGTCTGATGTGGTAAGCTTCTGATAACTTTGCAAACCTGTGCCTTGATAGCTTGCTTCTGAGGATCTTGAAGTATGTAAGAACACCACCATTAGGCAATGGAGACATGATAAAGTTCTGCTCAGACTGCACAGTAAGTCAGTTTCAGGTTTAGGAATTGAATTTTTGAGGTTTTACTTCTAGGTTTCTTTTTCAGGCAGTATGTACTGTTTAACATATACATGAGGGACTGACACATACTAAAGGCAAACCACAATAATATTTTAAAAAGTAATTTACAAAAAGAAAAGACCCTTGTGAACTCTGGAAAACGTTATATTTTCTTCCCTTCTTGTTCTCCATTAAAAAAGCAACAACTTGCAACTATAAATGTAATTCAAGACCTTTTTAAAACAAGAACAAGGACGAAAGTAGAGGAGCAGAGGGGGTTATCTTGCTTTATGTTGTTTCTGCTGAAGCTTAAAAGATTTTTGCATCTTACTGTGACTCAGAAGACTGGACCAACTTAAAACTTTCCAAAGAGGTCAGGTATTTTCTACACCATCACCGAAGAGTAACTGTAATAAACACAAGTGACATCTATTACTGAACGCATGCTTCTGCAGAGTATCTTATAAAGGCCATTGGGCTCTGGTTAAACAATAGTTGCTCAACAACCAGCCCTCAAATCAGCTGGGCCCAAGTAACAGCCATGCCCCGTCTTATTACAGAAGATAGGTACCACCATCACCCACACAACCAATACAGCAAAATAAACAAACCATCCTTGCAAAACAACCATATCTTATATAATGTTTAGATCTTGAGGTATTGAAAAAAATGTTAATGCTAATCAATACTTAGGCTCAAATTTTAAGTTAAGCCATCCAATCTAACCAACTTGAATGCTTATTACTAGAAGTCTCTCTGCATACTCTGAAGAGTTACCTAATTATTTGTCTAATTTTTTTGTAAATTCACTTCCCTAACAATTTAATCTTCCACTTTGTATCTTGATTTTTACCAACTCTCTGTCACTCCAGTTGTATCTCACTTTTCATTCAAGTACATATGTTTCTAATTGAGCAACCTTGTTACATGTTGTCATGGAACAGACCAACTGTCCCCAAGGGTCCATTCTGGGAATCCTAAGAAGCAGCCTTAGACAGGAGCTCTTATTTCTTTGGTTTTTTTTTAATAGCCTATGCAAACATATTTAAGTAAACAATCCTACAGACCCACAAAAGGTCCCAGGGCCAATATATGCTACTGTTTCATATCTCACAAGGGTGTTAGGCCCACTGCCAACGTTAATCCATTCCATATTAGAAATCTAAAACCTCTCAGATGTATTAGGCATACTACCAACACTCAGCCATTCTGTGCTGGAATTTGGCTTAATTCCTGCTAGTCATCCCCTTATGCTTTTTCAGTGGGTAAAGGACTGTTTGTTGAAAACTTGTCATTGATGGCTAGAGAGATTTTTGGTGACAGTGAAGTTTCACTAAAGCAGTTACTGAAGCTCTACTGTTGCCAATTGACCTGTCATGGTCACTACTGAAGAGCTGGAGGCCTTATGCCACATAGTCAGGAAACCATGCATTTGCCAGAATATACCACTTATTTCCTTTTTCAAGCGTATGGAAATAGAAACAGCTAGTAACAGTTGGCAAATGACATATGCTATATTATTTGCAGAGGAGCTAACAATAATCAATGAGCAGTCTGGTGTTCTTTTTGCACTGTTGTTGGTTTGAAACACCGCATCGGCTGATTTCTTATCTTTATGAAGCTTTGAAAATGATGTTATGACATGAGCAACAACCATAGTAAGGGATGATTTTTGTTTTTTGAAGCTGGTAGAGTCAAGAGGTAAAGTAGCTCCGATTTGATTTATAGAGCACATAGAAGAAGTAAACATTCCATCTGAAAACATAAACGAATGCTTACAAATGTTAGACAGTCTCTGGTCTGATATCCATGTTCAGCCTATTCCTAGCTTTAAACTGGCTACAACACTAAAGGAATCCTATTTAAACTCAAATATCATAGTGCTAAAGTGTGAAAACACTAAAGAAGGCCATTCAAAGGGCTAGCAGCAATTTCAGAACTGTTTTTCCCTAAATCCTGTTAATACCAGAGGTGCACATAAGCTAAAAGTGAACTATTTCACCCTCTACATCATCAGCCAAGCAACTTGAAAAGCTGTTGCCATTTTTAGATAATTAATACTCTAAATCAGTTCATGTTTGTTTTTATCTGGGTGTCCATTACGCAATCTGTTGCTGTTATCCAACACAACAGCTGAATATAATTTGCTTGTGGCTTATCTGGCAGCTTACAGGCCTAGAATTTAAACCTGTATGTTCTTCATAGGTGTTGGAAAAGAGTTAACATGAAAGTAACCCCTTAAGAAGAGAGTGTTAGCTGTTTTGTCTGAGTTGTACATTTTGCACCTTTTTTACCCAACCTGTGGCCTCTAACCACTGCCACTAGCCTGTAACATTCATAGGACAGCAAAATGCCACCATATTGTATTCACAGTATTTATCCAGCTAACAGCTCAATAGGATAGCATAGAGATTGTGGGACCACCATAAGCAGACAGGATATAATACTGACCAGCAGAATGCTTGGTGTTCCAGACCTATTCTTTAACAAAGCAGATATAGATAGATAGTGTCCAACTGTGTTGAATTACATCGAGCAATGTAATAGTGTTGAGTTGCACAGTCTTCTACTAAATGCTAAAAATGTCACTTGTGTGCTTACGTAATGACAGTATTATTTCACTGTGACAGCAGTATATTTCAAAGGAATTGCATCTCTTTTTACAGTATAGACAATTAAAATATTTTTGGTTACCCCCAAAAATGGGTGTTTGAATGTAAAGAGGCCAAATACTGCTATTGGTTATACAGAATGTAGTTGAGAAAGGGATTTGGCTGACATAGTCGTAGGGCCTTAAACCATAAAGTCACAAGCATGACTTGAGTTAGGTCAAAACGGAGTTACCTCCGAAAGGAAATCTAAATGCAATTCTAACTGCAGTGCCAATCTGTTAGGTGCTCTGCTGCCTAAAAAATAATACGTTAATAAAACGAGTAAACCTAATGTGTCCAGGTTAAAGTTGGGATCAAGACTCATGAATGGGGGGGGGGGGCTGATTGGGAATAGGTGTCAAAGGATGCCTAAATCCATTTGTGAGCTAGTCCAAGAGCCTGTGCTCTTAGCAGAAAGCATAACAAACCTCTCTGACAGCCTTGAGAGCTCTACTTGAAGATGACTGTGGTGAGAGTGATGAAAAGTAAGTGCTTTGCATTTGTGGTCAATACATCTTTTTCCACATGGACGTATACAAGGTTCTGTACATCCTGTAAGTGACCAACAACGTAAGTTCATAAGGCGATGCTATTAACAAACAGCTTTAAAACGCATCGGATGAAATGTACTTCTGGTTGGCGTATTCATGTGTCTGACCTGAAGTGTAGCACTATTAGCCATAAAGCCTGATCACATGTTGATTTTTGAGGGCTGGGGCTCAGAAGGCAAAAAGGAGCACTGGCCCATGACTTCTACTCAGTAATGATGGAAAAATCTGTCCCATTCAAGGCAAGAGACTCAGAAGTTAATTCAACAGAAATACTGCATATTTCTGAAAATTATTAAATAAAATTGCCAAAATATTACTAAAGCACATTTGAAAATAATCCCGTATGTGTGAAATGAAAAATGTTTATATTTAAAGTTAGCTGTAAAAGATATTTTTGTAAAACATGCTTCTTAAAAAGGATTATAGCATATAAACACAAACACATACAAATACACGCACATCTGTACATGCATACTTCCCAAACCCGTAAGTTGTCTGTTTGAAAGATGTCATTTTTTTCAGTGACTTAAAGTTACTTCAAGGCAGAAAACTATGGAAGATACAGTATAGCTGAACATCTGTCTTGTCATGTAGGCAGATATTAGGATTAAATTAACTAGAAATGAATAGAATGATATATGACAGGGTGCAGATGTCCCAGCCACAGTGTGATAATTTCATTGCAAAACTATGTAATGAATTCCATACATTACAGAAATACAAATGTACCACTTTGGGTAATTGTGATGAAAAGGTATAATATGGAATGGATAAACAGACGGTGGACCCAAAGGCATTTTTCCTTCACTATTTCTCTTTAGTCATTGTGGAATGACTTTCCTGGGCTTACTTTAAGTCTGTTATTACATGCTTTCCTTTTAATTTTTTTTTTCCTCTTAGCACTTCTGGATCTGGATTGCATGACCATTCTGCATGTCTGCTTTCCTGATATAGATTGGTTAGCTCCCATTTTCTTTTATATACTGTACATTGCTATGCTATATCTAAAGCCAACATTTCCGTGACTTCAGAACAAACTGAAATGATTCTGGAAGCTTTCTGGCTTCGTGTAGTTTCTAAATTGGCACATGCTGCATCTGTGCTACTTGAATTAGCAGAACTGTTCATATTTTACCACAGATTATTGGCAAATTTTCCTTTATTACTTGCAAATGAGTATGTTGGATAGTGTGTGAGATTCAGTCAAGTCCTATCTGTTCCTAATAGGCATATTAAAGCATGATTATAAGAGGATATATTTTATGAACAAATCATGATTTGACCAGCCCAAAAAATAAAACACCTTTTTCTATCTATCTGGCAACAGGTATTTTTAAGTACTGTAACTATTTAAATACACAATATGACATTCATAATTGTTCTCATTTGGAGCAGATAGTCAGCCCTTGACCTCCATTTATGTGCAAAGCTAAACTACAGGAACACCAGTAACTGTGGGGCTACATGTAGAAACTTAACACCGACTGACTGCACTTGTATATGGCTTCACTCTTACACTGTGCATATGTGGTTGGAGGCTGGGCTGAGGCCCCTCTGAAGATACTAAATTTTAGTTCTACTGTTAGCTGCAGATTATTTAGCTAATGGCACATCAACCTAGAAAGTAATAGCAAAGCCTTTTCAAATGCTTTTGCGATTACATATATATATATATATATATATATAAAAACAAAATAAACTGACATTTCTTTTTCAGTGTTATGGTATCTTCTTGATTCATATTCTAGTATCATAGCAATAATATCTGCAGCATTGATGCTCACTTGCAATAAACAGCTTCTGAGATTTTGAAATGCTTCAGCTTCAATTCAGCATTTAATCACCCGCAAGAGCTATTTATTGCCTTGTATTCTCCAATGCCATAAACATTACCTCTTAATTGTTAAGTATGGCTCTAATTTTATATCTCTTTTTTAAGGAAAAAAAATCTTTAGTAATTGAGACAAAACAGGGGAGTGTTGTCAGCTGATTTTTTTCCTAAAGCAAATCAGTGACTAAATACAGCAGTATTTTTATTAGCACCAGTACACACACACACACAAAAGCACCCCACACACATCTCACTCACTGCTGCAATGGTTGGTTTCATTGCTACTCTTAATCGCTGTATCTCAATACAGTTTATATAGCAGTTTGATGAAGGTGCTAGTAGCAACTTCAAGTTCCATTAAAATGTTAACACAAAGGTTACTTCATTTTGGGTTAATATCTCCTTGTTTCAGTTTCAGTTTCAATTTTGTGGTTACTAGTTTCTATTTCTTAAGCTTTCAGAGGAAGATAATTATTTAGAAGCATATGTTTTTAAATATGGAGACAGCACAGTTCATTTTCTCATGATGAAAGGCATATTTTGGATAATCATTTTTTTCCAAACAGATGCCCAGTTTATCTCACTTAAATCAACTGTTTCTGACTGGACCAATTCCTGGATGAGTTAATTGAGCATGGCTAAAATCGAAATGCTAGCCTAATCAAGGAAATACGAAGAGGTGATGACTATGAAGATTCTCAGCTTTCAGTAAAGGTGTTCAGTTGTTTACTTATATTCTCACAACAGAAGGAAAGTAGCAAGCTCAGCCCACTGGAAATAATTCTTGATAATCTCACTCCATTACTTTCAGTGAAATTGAGTCTGCTCGCTCTACCCTAGTGAACCAACATCTCAGGGAAAAAGGAAAATAGTATCTCATTCATGCAGTACAAAGTAAGTGACAGAAGGAAAGGCAGACTGCAGGCTGTATGTCTTAAGTTTTCAATTTATGTTAGTAATCCACCATTCCTGTATTAGCCTCTCAATGGCTATATTCAGAACAAGAAATCGGTGTTATTGGGAATGCTGTTCATTAGTACCAGGCAAATGCTCTGCTGTCTTGCACACATCACAGCTGTTTATTCATGTTCACTTTTCAGACTTGGAAATACAAGTTTGGAAAATGCTGTTGTCTTGTTTGACTTTTTTTTTTCTCCTCCTATGGAGTCCTCTTTTGGGAAATGCATGGTAAAAAAAGAAATCACAGATTCTTGGATATCTTAGCTATAAAAGAGGGTAACGTTCTATTCTTAGTGCTTTGAATATGCTCATCTATCACTTTCTGTGATATAGTTCATAGGCAGACAGCTCATGGGACCATGCATAGAAATCTACCATCATTGCGGTCTTTGTATATAAAAAAATTGTATGATGGTCTCTAGAGCTGATGGTTGGAAGAGACTTTTTATGGGTCAGTAGCTGTATTATGAATATTTTTGGCTAATTATTGGTTTTGTATGTGTGTGTTATTATACTACTGTTGAGTTCTGCATTTTAATAAGCATAAGTAAGAGGAGAATCAGTGATTCTGAGAATTACCAGTTAATTTGAAGTAGCCAAAAGGTGTGTCTTATTCCAGATCTTTTGATAGGTCATTAGCGACCACAGTTCTGCACAGGTATCCAACTGCAAATCAGTCATCTCACATGAAATTAACCACTATCACTGATGATGTGTCAAAAGCAATGCATCTACAATTCGTACAGCCTTAGGGAGGAACTTGGTCCCTCTCTCTAATGGCAGAACCAAGTAAAAAGGCTTTCGCAACTGTTCTGATGCCTGTGAAGAAAAGGAGAAGATGACAAACCTCTATCTATCTATCTCAATTAACAATGTAAGCTCATTTAGAACTTTTGGATGGATCCTTTAGGCCCCCTGATGGAGGGCACTGTTACTGCTAGATGACATACAATCTTTTTCAGCCTAGAGCTCATCTCTTTGGGTTTTGGATTTGAAGTACATTCATAGAGTGCTCTGCATAAAATGTTCAAACCTGTGTAGTGGCAGGCCAGTAGTCAAAAGAGAAGGAACTCTATCAAATATCTGATAGTTACAAAAACTGCAATGTAAAATATACATGGAATTATTATAGTTCTACCATCCTCCATCAAATTTCCACGTGTCTAAAGGGAGGGAGAACTCCATCCCTTTTTGACACATTGAGTTAAAAAACAAAACAAAGCAAAACCCCAACACTTGTTTCTTCTTTCAGAAAGTAAAAATGCCTTGAATGCTAGCAATCTATTACTTGTGGACAAGTTTACAGTAACAATGCAGCATGTTCAAGTGGAAGAAAAATCTCAGTTGCTTTGACAATTATTTCACAGAGCTATTAAAGACAAAGTACTTCCACTATGGAATGGTTTTGCTGATTGAGAAGTATCTGAACAGATGCCTTCCAACAGTTAGCAGTCCTGGCAGGATGGCTTTGAATTGCCAAAAAAACCAACCCCAAAACAAACAAACCAACCGAACAAAACCTTATGACCATCTCTTTATAAATTTGACATTTCAACAGAATTTTTACAAATTATTGCAGGTCCTTAGCAAAAAAGCACAAATGAAAAAAACACAAAGAAAAAATCTTGAGCCTCTCATGCTTACCCCAAACCCCAACGTAAAACTTCCAATACTTTGTTAAGCAGACATGCAAGGACAGGGTTACAGCTCACACAGTTGGGTGTGTTGAAATAGGTAGCTCTGCTGGAGAAGGAGGGAATCAGACAAGAACTAGCATGGGGGTGAGGGAGGAGGAGAAAAAAGAAGCAAGTCTTGGAGGCGATGATCTGCTGGGTCATATGAGGTTATGCTAAAGGAGGCAGTGGAATCACACCCTGCATGAATCATGGACAACAATGTGCTTATGGATATTTACTCACATGCAAAGGCAAAACATATTTTTCCTTCCTTGTTATCATTTGCAAACACTAAAACACTTAACCATAATTCTAAGGATAATAATACAGGTATTATGAAATCTGGAGGTTTGTTTTTTTATTTAATTTTGAATATTCACAGAATGGTTGAGGTTGAGGTTGTCCCCCATCTTCCTAAGGCCCAACAGACTGGTTGCCTCCTACATGGGGTTCTAAGGGACTAAGTAGAGCCAGAGAGAGAGCGGGGACCTTTCAGTAGTTCCTGCACTGGAAGAAAAGCTGACATTATGTAGGAAGAGCTATATTGGATGCTTACAGAGAACAAGATTATAATGTGAAAATGTCTGGCATTTTTTTTGAGCAAATGTATTTTAAAGTTTGGGGTCTTCTCTCTCTCGCTCTCTTGCTCAAATAGAACATCAACCATGGGCATCAGGCACATTTTCAGTGAAAATACTGATGAAATCAGTAAATCTCCCCCCACAAAAAATTTAGTATTGATTAAACAGCACTGTATGACAAAACTGTTCCAGACAGGTTGAGTGTTAATCCTTAAAAGCATGTTGTAAGACCACCAAGATCAGTATGATGAGTTAAGTAATTAATGTTGTATAGAAACTTAAATCACAGCAACATTTCTAGCATCTTCCCCATATGGGCAGGTTTAGCTATTGCAGTGGGATTAGGCATTATATCTGTCAGCTGGCTGTGAGACAAGATACCTGTTTTCACCGTGATAGCTATGTCTGCTCATTACCTATGGGTGTGTGTGTGCCGTGTGTGTATATATAAATATGGCGCATATGGGACTAGATTTTTTGAGAGATGTTGCGCATCTTCCTCTCCCATAGTTTTTAGTAGGATTTGTGGGTGCTCAGTAATGCTAAAAAAGTCAGGCCAATGAATGTTTAATATGCTATTAAATCTATGGAGACATACATTTACCTTTTTCATCTATAGAGCAGGGTAAATTTTATTCTCAATTACTGTATTACAGCAAATTTTGTAGTAATGCTGTGTGTCATTTTGGCAAAATGATAGTAGTAGTGTATGGATATTTAAACTTTATTTTTGCATCCTTGATTTATTTATGCAAGTGAGATATCTTTCATGAATTTTAATCTAAAAACTGGGCTTACAAAATACCAAAGCATCTGCAATCACCAGTAAGGCCTCTTAGCTAGAGCAACACTATGAAAAGAGCTATAATACTGAATATTTGTAAGCTCTGTTGAGTTCGTGTCTCATCTGAGGCATTGTTGCATAAAATGCATTTCATGTTTTGAAAAAAAAATTATGACTACAGTCTTTAGTTATTTTTAATGCAGACTGGGGGGGGCATGGGGAATATTGTGATTTCCAAGTTTTCTGATAGGAACGCTTCACAGCATAAGTGGTGAAATACACTGCTATGTGTCTTTATTAATTTATTTATCATGCTGCAATTCCCTAAAAAAGAAAAGAGTTATCCTATACAGAAAACATTGCTCGTACATAGAGATAATCACAGATGAAATTTAAATAATTTATATGTAAAATTACTTTTGCCTAATGGTATAGTAGTTCAGTTAGCCATATGACAGCTTTACTAGTATTCTGGAAACTGAAGCAGTTATTCTGAAAAAAAGGGTGAAGCAGGAGATGATGCTCTCAGTTTAAGAGCTTTAGTTGGAATGCCTAATTGTGTTCCAGTAGGTGTGTTTATCTTTTTTTAAGTATACAGACTGAGACATAAAAGGCCTTTAGGTGAGCCGTTAGGTAATAAGGCCTGATCCACCTTGGTGCTATCAAAGTCAGTCTTTCAGCTCATTTTAGGGAGACTTGGATGAGGATCTTAGGACCAGAATCTGAGCTGTGTTCATACAGCAGGCTCCATGTTGCGTATTTAGTGAAAGGCCTGGCACACTTCTGGGCACTTGAAAAATAGTAACTGCTACGTAACCTCTGTGTGTGGGTGTGGTGAGTGCATGTGTGTGGCTGAATAAAGTAGAAAAAAATGGGAAAAAGCAATAGGCTGGTGCAACACTAAAGCAATTCCAAGAGGGCAGAGGAGGAACTGCAGGCGACACATTCCCAGAATTTTCTTATTTCTCTGTTCTCAGTGTGACGCTTGACAGTGAGCACTTCCTGCTGCAATTTCAAGCTGGAAAACTTGGTGTCAGTGATCAGCTGTGCAAAACGTGTGTGCTTTGACCTCATTTCCTAATGAAAGAACAGCAGGCTGCACTAGTTGGATCATTCTAAGATCAGTGATGAAGTATCACGATAAGCAATACTGATATCCAAATGCTATTCAAATTAACATCCCACTGAGATTAACTGGAATTGCTCAGGTAGTTGTTAGAATTATCCACCCTGGTGTTAACAAGTCATTGAATACCACAGAAGAGTCTTCAAAGTCCAAAAAGCTAGGAGATGGATTTCTTTTAAAATACTGTTCTGTGAACAAAAGATTTCATTCTGTAACTGATTATATGACTCTAATAACCTATTGCTTCTGTATCTTTAGCATATGGCTGCTCTTCCTGGGCCATGGTTACATCTTTTATTGAAGAGGCCACTTGAATTCCTTGCTTTTTTGACTTTTAACTTAAAATAAAAAGGTTGAAACAACCACATTCTCCCAAGAATCAAAAAATAAGTAAGTTGAGGAACTAGAATAACAATGAATTTGTAATGATCATCATAATGATGAAACTGAAATTAGAATCCCAGACGTTTGGGTGTAGAAAAGGAACATTTCTATTTAAAAATATGGAGAACTTTAAAAGACAGCTTTGCATAAACCTGCTTTTCTTAAATGTTGTATCTTTCTGTAGTCCTTCTGTGAAATGGAGATAGGTATGAGATGATAAAAAGTCTATTCTCCCTGTGTTAGAGCACCACTGTGTATCCATTCATATTGCTGGGACAGAATAAGAAGAGATTCCTAACTCAAGTGGTATTTTTTTTAGCTCAATGTGGCTGAGAATCTTTTTTGTGGAAATGCAAAATTTGTACATCAGCAGTCTGCTGACTTGCGTGGGGTTGAGAAACGGTGCTTTTCTATGCAAAGAATAAAAATGGAAGGTGCCCATGGGGTAACTGTACAATTACCACTGAGATGTCTCTTTCATATTACACTAATATTTGTAAAAGCCCATACACAGATGGCTCTGCTTGGCTTGCTGCACAATCAGGGGTTGGTAAAGTCTGAATAAGGATGGCTTCAGATAGCTCTATTAATACACATATCCCCCCGGTTAAATGGATGAAGGAAATGAGCTACCTTGTTTTACATACATATTTCTATGACTTTGTCAGAATGAACAGAACCTTATATACTGTCTCTTTGACTCTTGAAAAATAAAGAGACATCAGAAACTCAGCCATAATTAGATGATAAATTGAATGTGGACAAGAAGAAGAAAAGGAAATGACTCTAGTCAAAAGAAACAATGTTTCTATCAGAAAGGTGACAGTAAGAAAAAGGTCATATAAATAGTAACATCCAGAAGCTGGGCACCTTGCATTTAGGATCAGTGCTGCCTTTAAGATAATGAAGCAGAGAAGAAAGCAGTGTAAAAATCATGTAAGAATGGAGCATGTGACCAACCTCTACACTGTGTGACTTCCTCCCTCGTGTATTCTCTCTGGAGGAGTAGAATTTATGAAATCTCTCTCAGTCTTTTCTATGATACAGAAGATAGAAAAAAGTTACATTTTTTTAATTGTATGAACCACTCTGTGCATATGTTAGTGGATACAAGGTTTAAGTGAGGCCTCCTGCGTGGCTGCAGAATTAACAGCTCTAGTGTAACTCTGAGTCTCACTCCTCCCATTACACTCTTAAGTTATACCATGACTGCTAGCCCAGTGAGCAGGAAAAAAAAGCAGGGAGCCAGGTGAGCAGCAGACACCTGGGTTCCTTTGCTATCATCTCAAAAAAGTGCCATCTTGTCCACTCAGCCAGGGACCACATCCCTTTCCCACTCACCTTCAGTCAAAAAACCTTCAGTCAGATCCTTATTAGCATCCTGGCAAGTGCAATAGCAAGGACTTGTGAATTGGGGAATTGAGGCAGTGGGCTGGGAAGGGCTATGAGGAGGATGCTATGACAGCAGAGGCTCTCTCTCTAAGTTGGAGAGCCCTCAAAAACAAAGAATTTAGTTTGGCACAGACTGTCTCTAGGAGACAGCCACATGGAACAAGCCAAGGCCATTAGAGCAACCTGTCTCTAAGCCCCTCTCTCAAAGCCCTCTCAAGCTAACCCTGGGAATGAAGAGAGAAGTATATGTAAAGAAAGGTTACAAAAATGTACTCTTGTTGCTTCTTTTTTTGTGATGGATTTATATTAAGGGATGGCGAGAAAAAGATTGTGTCGTCAGTTATCTGAAAACAACAACAAACTGTACTGAAGTACATGCATGAATCAGTGAGGAAAAAGTTCTGCTTATACTATAAATTTTCTAAAATATTTCCTGCAATATGGACATGAGGTGATTCTTTTTCACCAGCAGTTATGAAAAACCATGTAACCTGTTGCACATGACTTGCTTCTACCCTTGGGCTAACTCGCACGCTTTGTCTTTGAACAATGTTCAAGTTTCATTCCCTAGAATGTGCATAGCTGGCAAACAAGCTAAGACAGAGGCTGTTTTGGTTTGGGCTCATTATAGGCGTGTATGTGTAAATATACATACACTATATTACACACATACACATACGAAACGGTGCAAACACCAATGTTAGAAGGAGCAATAAGAAACTTTTTAATGGGGAAGGGAGAGAATTTGAGAAGCATGTGGTTAATGCAGACTTTATTCAACAGGTCATTGCAAATCATATAGCATTCAAATATACTGTTTTCCTGGCAAGATGCCAATTTGTGACAGCACAGCAAAATGAAGAACTAATGTTGAGGGTTTTTTCTTAAAGAATACTAACAGTAACTTGAAAAGATCTAAGGTTATATCTACTGTGAACTACAGAATGAATTTTGAGAATAATTCTCAATAATTTTACTATGAAAACTCTGACATAACATCAGCTTTTGTAACATAAAAGTAATCTGGGTCTGAACAGAGAGATTATAAACACAGTCAGTGTTAATACTGTCACTTAACTAACAGTGTATAATAGACCGTATATATATATATATGTATGTATGTGTGTGCGTGTATATATATATATCTCCATATATTAATTAGGTAATAAGAACAATACAGACATGATAATGATGTATCAGACGACAAAGGCATAATTTTTTTTACATATGTGCATGTGTCTATGTTTATAAAAATATATACACATACATATCCCTGTAGACACCCCCATCATGTAAAGGCTGTCCTTCAGTTTGTGTGTGTGTGTGCATGTGTGTGAGAGAGAGAGAGAGAGAGAAAGAAAGAGAGAGCAACATGTATCTCTGGCTGGTATGTCAGATGTGTGTGTATGGTATCACACACTCATTTAGCCATAATGAAGTATAAATATTGTGTAGAGTTTTGCTACGAGAAATTTCACTTGCTGCAAGTATATTCATTTTTAAGCATACAAACAGTATTTTATACTAGCAGCAAGGACTCGTACTAAAAATTGTCACCATCTTCAGTGACTGAGAGCCTCAAGAAACACCTCCGCAATTCAGAATTTTCTTTCTTCATGCTACCTCCATTACAAACATCTTTACTCCTAGAAGAGCTGTCAAAATATTAAACCAGCCTAAAGGAAGTTACTCAAATGGGCTCTTTAGTATATACAGAGTTCCTACAATATGTTTCTTTAAAAAGAAAGAAGCCATTTTAGCTTCTACTCTTTGAGAAATCCCAATGCCTTTAGACCACTGCAGAATAAAAATAAATAAATAAATACCAGAAAAGGTTTTGTGTTTGGATGCCTGCCTTCACAGGGATTTGCTTTACTTTCACTTCATGTTTCCTGGTTGATAGAGAAAACGCCAGCAGTCCAGAAGCAGCAGCAGCTGCAGCAACAAAAAGGTCATGAAAAGTAAGTGCTATGCAAATAAAGGAAATAAAACAAACATCATTTAAAGCATAAAAGAAATAGAAGAAAAGACCATAAATCAACATGCTTGGGAAAGAAAATGGAAATAAAGGGCAGTTTGAAACAAATCAGAATGTCACCAAAACAAAAAATGGCAAAACCATAAAGAACTAATAAAATGAGCAGTAATTGGAAGAAACTGCAAATAAAAATAAAATGGAAGTAACAAAAGCAACAGGTGAAAGAAACAGTTTTTGTTTGGCTTAAAGAACATTTTGCATTTGTTTTATCTTATACAGAAGACTTGAGTGGAAGCAGAAGCTTTTGGATTTCCCCAAAACACGGGCATGCTGTTGGGGCCACTGGCCCTAGATTGTGAAACTGCAGCAAGAATGGACCGTCCCATTTCAAAGTTTTCTGACAGTCTGAATGCAAAGTTGATACCCCTCTCCTCCATTTATCTTGTAAGCTAGAAAGTTAGAAACAAACCAACCCTCCAGCACCCTCCCAGGTGCTGATTTAAACACCTCAGAAGCTGACAACCAACCAAATCCCTGCATGTCTTTTGCGAGGGGAAATCAGATTTCAAGTGTGGACACAAAATTGAGCTCAGCGCTGCTGGGGCTGGACTGCTTGCACTCCTGAGCAAGTTCAGGGAATGGGGTCCAGCCTGTCTTCCTCTAGGGCGCCCTGGGGGACAACAGGGTTCTGGGAGACATCCCACTAAGATTATAAAAAAAGCACCATGAAGGGTGCAGAGACAGAAAGAAATAACCAGCTAGTAACTGACTGAATAGGTGGCATTTCACTGGTCACAAGACACCAGCTCCTGAAGGAGGAACTCACCAAATTAATGTGGTTTATCTGTTTTATTAGCTATGACAAATGAATGACAAAGAAACAGTTGTGGCCAAAACTTGCAAAAAACACTTAAATTAATAACAGACCCAAGAAAGGGCCTTAGTTGGGCAAAACACAGATGGAGGAGAAGGGCAGCTGGTATGATGTATAGCTCTGTAATGGCTTAAATCAAATGGCAATTTTTGCAAAAATGTGGATTTAAGATTGCTGTACTGTCAGCACCAATGTGAGTAAGTGCATTCTGCCCACCTAAAGCTCTCCGGCAGCCTCCCTTCAAGAGGCCGGCCGCCAGGGCCTCTCCCCGTGTGCGGCCGGCTGCCGGGCTGCGCGGCACAGCGCACACGTGCTGGGCCTGCGTGAGGTACAGCTGGCTGCGCCTGAGCTGCTGCTGAGCAGGAGCTCACATTTATTCCCACCTTGAGCGCGCAACACCTGTGCTCTGGGCTGATGAGAGATTAGGGCCACCTCGCCTAAGCGTAAGGGATGCAAGCAAAACAGAAGCAGCCCTGCAGTTGCAGTGAGGTGCAGATCTCGAGCTGTTTGCTCCTTTCTCTTAACAACAGAAATACAAGAATAAAGTAACTGAGTATTACATGTTCATCAAGGCTACTAGAAACCTAAAACCCTGCTTCAGCTGTTTATTTTGCTTTGGGTGTTTTATATATTTGTTCTTAAACAGTCCCTAAACCCACACTGTGCAGTAATTTATACAAATATTCACAGGCAACTCTGCACTCAGTATATATAATTTTATTGTTTTGACTTAAAAGTCACAAGACTGAAATAAAAATGCATGGGTGGCACTTTGCCATACTGCCCCTAGAGAACAAGAGGCTGTCAGCCTGAGCTCTGTGCCAACAGGTTGCTGTGTACTAGACTAAACTGAACAGCAATAAGTCTACACTGCAGAGCTTTGCTGAAAGATGTGATCACACCTCCTAATGTGACTCCATGGCTCTGTTACTTACAGCTAAATTACATTATTATGACTTCATTGTTGAATCCCAATTCTCCTAATTATAGCCTAGAGATCTATTATTTGATTTTGTAACACCAAGTGCTTCTTTTCTAAATCATGTAATCTCTTGTAGCTTATTAATGTCAGGTTTGTGCACACGCAGGGACTTGGTTGTTTGCCAGGCAGAATCAAATTTTCAAATTTTCACTGTGTTATGTTGCAGGGGTTTGCTTGTTACAATCTAATTATATTGGCACTGAAAGCAAATTTATATTATAAAGCACTTTAACTCTTTCATTGAAACATATTTGCATATGTAAGTGTCTTGCCATTGGTCTATTAGCTGTTTCATTGGGAAATTTTTATGGGATTGTGTGGAAAAGAATAATAATTCTGAAACCATTAACTATTTATTTTCCTTTGAAAATGTGAATGTGTTGTTTTAAAGCCATGCTCATTGTAATAACCCCATGAGTTAAATGCAAGTAGGTGCCACACATGAAACTGCCTTTAAGCCTCATAATGACAAAACTGGAAAATGGAAATCTATTGTATTATTAAATGACATAAATTTTAAAACGCCATTTTAAATTGAGACTCTATTTCCCCAGTATAAAAGCTGTCTGGCAGGTGGTTGTGGTTTTATTTACATAATTCCCAGTAATGTTAAGTATATTTGGTTATGAGCATTTTATAGTAGGAGCAGGCTTTAAAGCTTTACAGTCCCAATTCTATGCATGTCATCAGCTTCTGCTGAATTCAATGGAAGTTGAAGGGACTCGCAATCTTGCAGATTCAGAGAGCAAGCAAGAGTGAAATAAGAGACTACAGTTCTCAATGGCTACTTTCCTCCTGTTGTATGAGGGTTGGGGCCATAAGTGATTTTAAAGCTCTCTTTAAACTACATGGTTGTGTAAAAGATTCTCAGGACTGCAAAGCCCTGCCCTGGTCTGCCTTTCCCTTCGCTTAAATAAAATGCTGCAGTTTCAGTTGCTACCTCATCTGGTGTAGCTGGGAGTGGCTACTCAAAGGAGTGGATCTGTGCCATCCCTCTCTCCTTGTTGCCCCCAGCTAACAGGCTTCCACTTCTTTTGCATCTGAGCAAAGGGCTGTGTGGCTGCAGGATAAGTCACATAAGCAGAGATGTTGGTGTTTTGCTTTTTGCTTTTTTTAATTCCCTCCACATTCTCTCAGTAGTTTTCCATCAGATCACTGATTTGGACTGATTTGATCTGCACTCAGGAGACTATGCAACTCAGTCCTGTGCAAGAGAAAGGGCAAAAACATGCAGTTGGGGCAAATGGAGAGAGCAGGGAGAGCAGGACTTCTGCTCTCAGCAAGAGCCTGGATTAGGTTGAAGTGAAACTTTATCCTAAATTCCACGCTAACTGCCTGCCTCCCCCAGCAGCTATGACAGACAAAAAGCAGCTAGCCTATGCAGTGGAGTAACATGCATTCCCCCCTTCCCTCCTCCTACCACCTGGAGGACAGTAATGAGACTGATGTTCAGGCATTTTGCTGGTTCTGTGTTAAACTTCCACTGCACAGAACAAAATTTTTCATAGGGGATAATTTTCCTCAATATATGACCTCTCTCTGACATCAGAGAAGCAAAAAAGTGGATCAGCATTCAGAGCCAAGGCATAGGACTGAGCTCTTTGGGAAGAGCTTGTCACTCAGTATATATATGTATTTATAATGGGCTTCGCAGAATGGGGCACACTCTTTGGTGCTGTAGTGAGACAGATGTTTACATACTGATACAAATATAGAATCATAATGGAGAAAACATATGTAGACACAGTTGCCATTAGAAGTTAACAGATTGCAAAATTTACTACCCACAGAATAGACTCTGCCGCTGTTGCCCTACCTACAGGCCTTGACGTTTAGTCCACCACAATAGAATTCTTTCCACTGACTTCAATGAAGACTACTTCCGTATGCTCCAGGTAGCTAATGAATGTGGTATCCTAGATAGTATTCTTCGATAACTCTTAAAAAATACTGAGGTATTACTGTTAACTGTGATACATGAATTAGGAATGATGCGTTCCTCAGGAATAGTTATTGAGTGCTGTATTACTGCTTTATTTGTCCTTAAAGGGAAGAATCTGATCCTACATATTCTTCCACCTAGACACATGTTGAAATAGATTGACCTGGTATATTGGAAACTTTGTTGGTAAACTCATTCTCCTGTATTTAAAGAAGATCCCTATCATTAGTTTTGTGCTCCTTGTTAGATTTTTTTTTTAATCCAGCCCATGGTCACCAGACCAAAGAGCAGCTGACATCTGTTTATGCAGTTAGTGCTCCTTACTGAATCAAATCTAATGTCAGTTCTGCTCAGTGAATAATAAAGTGTAGCTTTCAATGTCTATTAAAAACACCCCATTGGTGGGCTTTCCTGCTGAAGAAATGTGTAAACTCTACAGCTAGATTTAATGGATTGGTTTATGCATGGATCAGCTTACACTGCACCTGAGTGGGTTGGTTTATGCATGGATCACCTTACACTGCACGTCAGTATTTTCAGTATTTGCACAGATTATCATCTCCATTCTAAGTGAGCATATGAAAAGAGAGGTGCAGGAACAACTGATTTTTCTATATAGAGATGCTTTCTCTATGTATTTTGATTCTGCAAAAATATCCAAGATTGCTTTCAAAATAGGCATCAGTCAAATGAATAATAAGGATAAAAAGAGATTTTGATGAGAGAATAAGATACCAAGGGGAAAACTGGTATCAAGATACAGTGTAACAAATACGCATTGTATATACTAAATTACAAATGTTATATTTAGTACATTTGCAGGAATTTTAACCTCTTTGAGCTGATCCCTGTTAAAACCAGGCATCCTATTAAGGTTCATCTCAACCTGCATAAATGAGAAGAGCCACATCTACATTAGAATTGTAATATAAGCAACATGTTAACAAAAGAAGAGTTTACTTTGCTTAGAGATCTGAGTTTCCCACACAGTAAGCTTATGCATAAAAACAGCAGCGAATTACTAAGCAGCATAAGCACTATGAAATTTGAAAGAGCAACTCTTGTGTTTTCTGTGGCATAAGTATGAGCGATTTGACCAAGGAAAGCAATAGTCCATAATAAAGAAGCGATGAAAAGCAATTACACAGCAAATTACCCTTCTGTAAGGGCATTCAGTAAGAAATACTGATCTGTGGCCACTTCATGTAATTTGCAGCAAATCGTTGATCAAATGTATGGATACAGCTGAGGGACTCTCTTATTGTGTTATTGAAGTAGCATATTCAAGTTTTATGTAGCTATACAATAAGGAGATGAGTTTCTGATCCAAAATGAACTCTAGCGCTTAGATTTTCCTTATAGCAGATTCATGGGAATAAACGGATTGTGGTATTTGTTGATTACAGAGTCATGGGGCAATCATCTGCCATGTTTGCCCAGCCAGTTTCTCTTCCTAATCAAGTCAAACCATAATTAAAGATTTTGAAACAATTTCAGTGAACTTGCTGGAGAAATTGTATTGACTATTTGGATTCTGAACCTCATATCAATTACACTATCTGCTCACATGCCAGTTTGCTTCTGCTACAGACATTAACAAACTCTGCTGCTTCTGTTCTGTGTTAGTGTGGTTGATTCTGTAGACGCTTGTACTTTGTCTCACACGTTTTTCTTCTTTGTTGAGCTCTGTATGCATACTGGCCCAAACACCTAAACTGCAATACTTAGTTTTGAGAAGTAGCATAGGCAGATGATACAACTTGCTGTGCAACTGCCGATGTTTGACAAATCTGGGAATAGAATTAAGGTCTCTTAAGCCCTAAAGCTGTGGTTTCATTGTTGCCCTTCTTACCATTTATAAATAAGTATTGTATTTCTGTCCTTTAATGTTATGTCTCAAAACTATGCTGTTTCAGCTGGATTAACATTAATGCGTATGTGTTCATGTGTATTTTTTCTGGGGAACATATTCAACACAAAATCCATTATTAAAAGGGGGCGATGAAGAATTTGAACCAAAAGGACTCATACAAAACCAATTTTTGTTGGTTATATGACTCATTAATGAACCTTACTCAGTGCTGCTATTGTGCTGAGTGCCTCATAATGAAATATACAGGGTTAATGGCTGCAGTGCAGTGGGTTTAAGTAAAACCATGCAGGTGTGTTCCTTAACGAGGTGTTAATGGAGAGACAGGTGCATGTAAATATGGAGCAGGAGGGCACAGGAATGGTGGGGTGAGAGGGCAGAACAGTGTGACCACAAAGTACTGTAACAGAAGTTACTGAATCATTTAAGAGTTAATTGTGCTGTGGTTGTTGATACTGACAAACTAGATCTGAAAGACTTCATCTGTAATGAAACATTCTGCATTGTTTCCCCTTCAGTGGATGAGGCGGGCACTAGGAAAACTCCAAAGATAACTCTATTTCTTAAGTACTTTGGATAAATGGTTCTTCCTGGGAAAAATCTTGGAGAGTTTTCCCTGGATCAGTTACTGATTCCTAACTTGGTGCACGTGGGCTGCACAGAAAGGGATGCGCAAGGGGGTCATAGCTCCAGCCACCTTATATTGAAAACATTTCTATGAAGTCTCTTACAGAAAAAGAAAAAAAAAAATCTTGACTGGCCAAAGGCCCTAAACTGTTGACTGAACAAGCGGTAAGAATGACTAAAAATAATCAACCTTAAACGTCTAACTTCAGTGCCAAGGAGATGCAGAGCTTCTCAAATAAAATCCATGCCTTACAGTGGGCAGTGATTCATGCATCCTCAAATGGTAAGAAACAGCATTTTTGGGTGCATAACAGCTGACAGCACAGGAAGCAATTTTTAGTAGAGAGTGGCCATACAGCAGCAGTTCCATAACTGGTGGCTGCGCAGGACACACTCTAGAGAAGTACTTGCACAATGTTAGAAAGCTGAAGCCCTCCTTAGGAAAATGAAGTTGTTTACTCTTTCCTACTAAAATTGTCTATGAACTTCCATATTCTTATCCTAGGAGACTAGTCATCTAGAGCCATCAGTTTATTATCCTTATTTGATTTTGCAAATAATAACAAAATTGTTGTTGTCAACAGTATCATCACTGTTGCTGTAAGAGGAATAATTTGCATGTCAAAACTTCTCCTCGTTCTCTGCAAACTCAGGCTAGTACTGCCACAAAGACCACTTCTTACGGTGGGGCCTGCTAATAAAAGCTTTTTCTCAACCCTGGAGTTTGAGACTTCCTTTTCCATAATAAAATAAAAAGTAAAGCTGTGATTCTGGGAAATAATGTTTGCAAGAAGTATGTTTCCCACATGCTGTGAAATATCATCCTGTTGTCCACTCTATTCTGTTCGCGGTACACTTTATCCATCTTTTGGTTAAATCAGAATATATTCCTTTGGAATATATATGATGAACAAAACCCTTAGTGAAAAAAAAGGTTTTATTAGCACTTTTCTCTTCTTATTACTCCTTATATTTCTGACAGTTTCATCTCCCTCTCAGTTGTGAAACAGGAATATAGGATAAGTAGGCTCCAAATGTCATCCTCAGGGTATTTCTTCAGGCACCTGACATGGGCACCATTAGCTCAGATTACCCAATTACCTGCTGGCATTCTGAAGGTGCCTAAAGAAATAATATGAATACATAGCTGGAATTTGCATTAAATGTGAATGGGTAGTAAAAAAATTCTCGATTCTTTGACCTCTTTGTGGTTTGTATTAAAAAAGAGCTAACTAGGATCTCTTATGTTAGAACAGCTGCATGCTTTTAAAAAAGCTCCTAAAAGTTATTTACTTTTAAAAATGTCTTTATTTATAACTTTTCTTGGTAGAAAATTAAAATAGTCCATTCCTATTAAATTACACCGCAAAAAATTAAACTGGAAAAGCAGAAAGTTTAAAGACAGCTTGAGTCTCATGGAAAAAGGAAAAAATATAATGCTAACCTCTGAAGATTGCTTGTTACTCTGTAAGGTAATCTTTTGACGTGTTCATTTTTTTCAGTTTGTAAGGGAAGCTGACAGGCACTTTGGACAACTTATCATGACACTACGTGCCATAAATGTGACACAGTGCTTCATAAATATGACAAAGTACTTTCAAAAGAACTGTTGACTTTTAAAGGTGTCCTACTTCTCTAGAAGCAGAATATTTACTGTAAGTGCAGATTGTTGAGATTCTCAGCTAATTTGTTACCTGCACATCTTTAATGTGTTTGTGAATACTCATAAGAAGTTCATAATTGTAAGTGTCTATGAGATTATTGTGTTGTAAACCAGGTCTGACAGCACAATAGACTCCAATAAAAGAAAGCATCAGTTGTACGAGGGATGCTTGTACAGAAGGACAACGTGAATGCAAATAAGATAAAAAATAACTGACAAACTGAAATGTAAAAACTGCATGCGTATTTCTGCACTGCATCCTCTCCACATCACCACCTCAATATCCAAACATAAAAATACTATTGTTATAAGAAGAGTGGTTCTAATGAAAACTGAAGCATGTAAGAGTTAAGATAAAATAAAGCTGCTTCCCATTAGAGTGCTTCATTAAATAATCTTAAAAAGATGACACATTTAAATCTTCATATGTACTTAAAACTGCTTCCCGCTACAAGCAGTTTCTGTTACATATTCTTATACTATCTAGTTGAAATAAATTACACTTATGGCATGATGGGCATCTGTAAATTCTGGGTTTGCCCCTCAACAGATTGAAAAAAATGCCAGCTGAATCCAGCCTTATGCCGGAAGATATCAAATAGTCTTTCAGAATTTAAATCCCATCAATGTAATGACCACAAAAGAAACTTCCTACTGTACTTTTCTGGCATTATCATGATATACCAAAGGATCCACAGGTAACAGCACTACATGAGACTTTTTACTGTAAGAACGAACTATAGCAAAAGGAAACTATGCCTGATTGAAGAAATGTACTGACCACTATAGTTGAGAACAAAAGAAGCATTTCTGTTTCAGTGTAACCAAAGGCCGATGTCTATGTTTTCCAGGTATGGCCTGATAAAAGATATTACCACTCCATAAAACCTTTGCTGAAAAGGGCAGTTACACTGTTATTACATTTATATGTCTTCAGCTATCATCACAGGATAAATTTAGGAACCATAATACCTACTTGCTGAAGCACTATTGAAGGTTGCGTTATGAACCCTTTTTAATAGCGCTTGCTTAAGAAGTTGCTATTTCCATCTCCGCTCCGTGCATCTGGCCACATTGCTATGGTGTTGTGCCCCAGCTAATATGCGTGAACTTATGAAGATTAAACTTGGCTATGTTCATAAAATCATGGTTCTTCCTATGATTTCCAGAAGTGAACAGCAGGATAAGTAGTGAAAGAACTCCAGAGATGAATGTCTTGAGGCACAGATGATATTTATGCAAGGGCTTTACCTCCAACAGTAGGAAAGTGTTCCACAAACTTTGCCTGCTGTGAAAATCTAGAGAAATGCATCCTAAGGCATTAACCTATCAGTCTAGATGGGAACTTTTTAAACAAGGCTTAAAATGAGGTGATGGTAAAAGTCCATCTGTCACTAAAACTATAGTGACTCCCAGAGGGAAATGTGAATTGCAGTAGCATCCCAGGAGAGAGAAAAAGAAGCGATCATTTTCAAGAATACAGGAAGGCTGGAGGGAGTCCCACAAGACTGGAGTAGGCAAACACAGTAACTGCCTTTAAAAGAGGGTGAAATGGGCCTTCAAGTAGACAGGCTTTTAGAAAGTACTAGTACCTCTCTCAAAAAGTCAGTCCTAAAATAAATACACAAAATCACTGGTCAGTTCTGAAAGCTGCACCTTGGATTTACTGGATACAGAGCAAAAATTCCACACAGTTTTTTGTCAGCACATTCCTACATGTAATTGCCTGAATGGGCACATTACTATTTGCAAGAACTGTGATCAGCAGAAGCTACAAAGCTTGAGATGCATTTCCTATCAAAGGCAGGAGGAGAGAATGCATCTTCCTCCATCAGGGAATCTGAGTCAAGCTGGCACAACATGATTAACTTTGAGTCTCAGATTGTTTTTATTTTTACGTATTTATTTTTCCCTGCCCCAAGATACGAACTAGTATGTTTAGTTAGAAAAACATATTTAATTGTACTCTACATAAATTCCCATTTAAAAAGAAAATGTTTTTCAAATAAAGTTCTTTAAATGTTTTGTGAGACATCTGGACTTTCTTTTATATAAAGGATCTGAAAGGAATTTAGAATCCCAGACTCCTTGTAGTTCTCACATCTTCATACAAAGGCAGCATATTAGAATGTGTTTGCTGCTGGGAACTGACACTTCACAATTATTAAGGAAGTAAAATGCCTCCTACTAAGTGCAGGTTTGATCCTGTAGTGCCTAGGATTTTTGCCTGAGGGCCTTACTGAAGATGACTGTAAATGGTATGCAAGGTGGGGAAGTGCTTTGAAAGATTGTTTCCTCCTCTTATTCTCTAGTGCAGGGGCTGGCTGCATTCATTCTGGTAGGGCCTGTATCAGGCTGCATGACGGGGTATTGGTGATAGGAAGGGGTCAGAGCCACCCTTCACTTCCTCCTGCCATGACCCTCAAGGCAGATGCAGCACAAAGGAGAAGCTCATACACACAGCGTATTGTTCATAAAGCAGATTTAATTCTCCAGAATATTATGAGGGATTACGAATACAGTATTACTTAGTCTCATCATTTTATCACAACTCTCAAATTCTAGTTTCTGGAGTCATGTGAGCATAAAAAAATCTTAATTTTTGTTACAAAAAAAAGTAAAGTTTTAGTCTCTTAGAGTTCCAAAGAAAAGCTTGAAAGCAAAAACTGCAAGGAGTCAAAAATATAGAAGACTATTAAAAGAATGAAGAGTTCCTATCATTTAATCTGATATTCTGGAGTTAATCTTCCAATTTTTGACAGGCTAAGTCAACTAGAATAATCTCTTGGGCTTTTACTGAATGTTGTCATCTTAACTCCCCGTGGTTTAAAAATCACAGTTGTTTTGAGAAATGAATCCTCATCCAGGGTTGTAGGAAAACATACAGTTCCAACAGGTTTCAGAAGTACCTAAAAAATGTAAGTGCCCACCTCCCATAGAAGGTCAATGGCAACCAGGTGTTTAACTCATGTAAGCTCTTCTGCAAATCTCACCTGAAATCCCTGTTATGTTCAAGCAAGTGTTTTGCCTGTTGAACTAAAGGATCAGAATCGACTCTTGCACAGTATGTTTCTTATAATTACTCACAATGGGAGACTCCACTCACAGCCAACTGGGAGGCATTTCTGAATCTCTGATTTCTAACATTCTTCACTTTCTCACCCCACAGTATGAACAGACTGCCTTATACTGCTGACAATTTATGTTTCCTCTGTAACACCCACCTACGTAACATCTATGTTGAGCATTTACGTTTACACTAATAGCCCCTGAGAATCAATTACCATAAGAAGATCTGTTTCTTTACACTTCAGCTGATGAATCAGTCATAGGTTAAAACAAGAGGAGGTAAAAAGCCAGCATTTTTGCACTGATTTTTTAAAAAACATTACTTACTAAAATACTCTGGATACAGATTAACTTTTTTGTTGTGTGCAGGTTCAGTTATTATTTTACCTGCCTTAAAATAGGCTTTCATAAATGGATTGAGCAAAAAAGCATTCAGGATGAACTGTATTTTTCATACACTCCAATGCGGTTTTGCATCCTTATGCAACAATAGGATACAGTCTGTTTGATTGGCACACCCTGGTGGAAATAAGTATGATAGCAAGCTGACTGCCAGTTGAAACCAACGCCAGACTTGAACTGATTTTGCAAAGATGGTGCTACTAGGAGTACAGAAATACTTTTTCAAATCCCAAATACCTGTGATTACTTACAAACCCTGGATAGAGTCCTGTCATGGGGGCTTTGTTCATTCCTCACAGACAGGGATCTCTGCGTCCTCACGAGCATCTTCCCCTCTTTCTAGGAAGCTTTCAGTGATGAAGTTCTGCAAACATTACTCCTTTCTACTCTTTTCCAAAGTTTCTGCCTAAGTATGGAACTCTCATCTGTACAAAATCTGACATCCTTCCGGATTTGTGTTTCACAATCCAAACAGAAGTTTTAAGGATAAAGTAATGGCTTAAATATCCTTCCTCAGATTTCTAGAGTAGATCTCAGATGCCCAGAGTTGTTGCCAAATACCTGACTTTTTTAACCTTTTCAAACTGCTGTTTCGAAATGCCTTCTTCTCATTGCTGATCGAATTCATAGTGATATTGTTTATTAAAAGAGGCCTTTGTTTCACATCAGGTTCTCTGCACCTGTGTCCATCTCCAGCCTTCTTTGTACTTAGCCCCTAATGATCTGAGAGGTCTAAGTCTTAGTACCATAGCAAAAGCTGCTAAGGATTCTGGACACACCAAAATCAGGGAAGAAACTCTTGGGAATGGGGAGTTCCTAAGTGACATTTTCTCTGTTACACAGTTTCCTACAACAAAGATAAGGCTGAGCCCCAGCTTTTGTCCCTTAAGTGTATGCAGTAGGGTACCTTTCCACACAGAAAATTACAAAAGAACTATTATCACCTCCTTCCGGAAGGAAAGAGCCCATGTTAAGAAAGGAATGAGAACAACTTGGATATTCATTGACAGTATGGTCCTTCTGAAAAAACGCTGCCTTTCTAACCTGTGATTTTATCACTTATGTACAATGGCAATGGAGACAATGAATAAGCAAAGATAAATATCAAGAAATATTGGCAAAATACTTCCTGAGCACAAGCAAAATTACTAAGACACCATGTGAAACAGTAATATAAATGCCAATCCCAAAACACTTGAACTCCTCCTACTTAAAAAATTCACGTCGAGGAGTTGATTTATTGGGACTACCCAACTATCAAAAGAATTCCTTTCTGGAAGAAAATCCATTTTAATTTAATTAAATATCCTGAAAAATATTTTGTAATAGACAAATAGTTTTAAAGTTAATGCAAGGCAGCATTGTTATTTACAATTTTCATCTGAGAAGTGTAAAAATCATATGAGTTTAGTTCAGAGTTGCAGCCTCACAGCAATTTCCAAATTACAGATCCTTATTTTGGAAGCGAAAAGACTTTATTTTCAATCTGCTTGTCTCTTTTCTTATATATTGCCATCAGTATTAAAAAAGGAAAAGAGAGGCTTCAGGGTCAAACTTTTATCCTCAGTTTCATGTATATGATCCTGGTGTACTGATGATGTATAGAAGACATAAATCAAGTCTCTCTTTGGAATGCAACCACAGTTAAGAAGAATTTGAGAAATATCTGAGTCACCAAAGTCAGTAACATCTTTGCCTCTGAAAGTACTTGTGGGGCACATCTGCTAAGAGAGAAGATTACACTTTTTTGTAAATTCTTTTTGGAGTGGAACCACAATTCAAATAACCCAAATAAAGCAGGAAAACAACCTAACATGAATGGATGTCTTGCAGAGCAGAGAGTTTATGACAGCAGGAACCAAACTGCAACTATAAACAGACTGCTTTCAGACAGCACCATGCACAACACTGAGACAGCGTAGGGTGGCTGTCCTGTTACTTAAGAAACTTTGCAATGCACAGTGGCATCTCAGTTTCCTGCCAACTTTCCCAAATTGGTGGAGTGCCCTCAGCAGCAGTGTTGTGATTCTACTTAGGGATTCACAGGAAAGGTGTATCATTGTAGTTGTTACGCCCTGTTAAGTGGACTCCATTTTACTCCTAAATCAATCAGAAGAAATTCCCACAGAGTGCTTTAGCAAGATGTTATCCTTCTCTTTGCTGCTAAGGAGCATTGTATTTCAGCTGCAAACTCAAATAAAGAAACCCACAGTGTACTTTTCCCTGTTAACTCGGTTTTCAAGAGAAAAAGCTTTCAACATTTGTGTCTCCACAATGAACAAACCCTTATATACTCGCCTTTGTCTGGTACTAATGACAGTCTTCACTAATTCCAGACAAGTATCAACTATGTCCCCCCTTGTAAGGATTTTAGCCTCCCCAAAAGGCTGTTTTCTCTTACATTCCATGGGCTTGGTCCAAAGTCCATAGAGTCAATTGGACTCAGTCAAGTGTGCTTTGCCCTGGATCCTGCGTGCCCAGGTTATCTAGCATTGTTAGTGAAAATATGTCTCTGCTGCCTGTGATTCTTGTACCCTATCTTCCCATAATAAAATTTTTCATTCATCCTTCCAGTACTTATTCACAGGTCTCACTCACCTTTTTCATATTTTAAGTTGAATTAGCTCACCTTTAACTTAGGCTTAGTGATCACACGTGGACATGGGTCAGTTTGTGTCCTGGGAACATGTTAAGCTGTGGTAACTGGATTGTGTATCTGACCTGTGACCTTTTCTCATACTGGGGCAATTCAGTAAATAACTTTTCACATGGTTACTATGTAATTTTATCTTTTTTTTTAATTTGTTTTGTTATTATCATATACTTGCAGTGTAGGTCTACTCTCCTTTGACCACAACACTCGGACATGTTTTAGGTGAAAACAATGAAATTTAGTCCTCAGGGCCTCTTATTTCCCAGTCTTTCATAAATGCAGAAACTTTCACTTTGGTCCTCTTATTGCTTCTTCACCATTCTGTTGAAACTCATATTTAATATAATATGGGGTATTTTAAAGTAACATAAATAAATGGGAAAATAACACTACATCAGTTCAAGTACTGCTAACTGGAGTTCAAGAACGGTACAGAACAAATAGGGAAAATATCATATATATAAATCATTTGTGAAACAGAGTTAAAATTAATGACAAACAAAATTGAGTTCCCTTTGTGGTTGATTTCCATTTAGCTGCACCCAACAATAAAATAGTTATCAAAGAAAGCTACCAATTAGTTTTTAATTCAAAACATTTCCAGAAAGCAGTTCTCAAATCTCTATTGATATCTCTCCAACAACCTAATTGCAGCAAGTTGGTGGTAAAGAAAAAAAACCCCTACTTTAAATGAAAAAGATGTATTCCGTCTGCTGGAGCATACAGTATCCTTTTCTTAATTATTGCCAGAATTTCCCCTACACCATGAGCTTCCTCTGAAAGATTATATATAGACAGATATATGTGCGTGTGTGTGTGTGTGTGTGTGTGTGTGTTCGCGCAGGCACATGGATGTATGCTAAGAGAAACACACAGGAAACATCAATGTATCAAAACCTACCCTTCCTCCACTCACATGCATGAGGTAGAGACAGAGCGATCCCATGATTTTGCCTTCATCTAATGTGAGGACATACTCTTCTGAACCCAGTCTACTCCTTGCTATCTTCCTCTGTGCACAATCGAAGTGCATTGACAGTCCTCTGCACAGTCCTAAAAAAATGAGAAAGATGCTGCTGAGAAAGCTGAAGCCCATTCTGCCTAGCAAGAATGCGATTCACATGCCATCAGATGGGAAAACTTGCAAATGCTATTTAATTTGTTTGTTTCAACAGAAAACTTCCAAGCACATTATCATCGACGTCTTTCAGACCTGCAAAATCATCACAACTGTATCTAGGAAGCACTACAGATACCTGACCGTCTTCTGTGTTGAAAGGCCAAAGCACCTTTCCTCAGTGCAGACTTATGAACAAAACACCGTCTTCTTACCTCTAACTTTTCTATTTGGAAACCATGTAATCCTCTAAAAAACATTGAAGCCTTCTGAAATGGATTTTTAAACATCATCTGGCAGTTGAAAATGTGGTTATATTACACATTTCAGACTGGGTAGTATACTTTCACCAAGCTACCAGAGAAGATGGGTAAGTGAACTAAAGATGAGGCAAAGGATATAGGAAGACAGCACTGAGCATCCTCTGCAAGCAAGGACTGGATGTAAAATTCAGCATGAAAGGAACATAACATATTTATTAGCTGACAGCATTATAAAAGCAGTCTGTTTCACACAGTCTTGAAAACATAATCTAAAATAATTTCAGGCAATGTACCTCCTGGCATTCCTCTCGCATTGAATTTTTGAGTTTGGTAGGAATTCTGGAGGAACTGGTACCACTGATTGAGACAGGTGCCTCATGGAGACTAGTGAAATGTCCCAAATAAGAATTATCCCGCTGTTGTAACTTATGGCAGGCGCTGAACTGACCTTACCACTCTCAAGGTAAGCGAGAAGAAACTGGCTTTGCCGATGCCCCTAGCTCTTTTTGGTCTAGACTGCACAAGCAGAGGGTAGGTATGGTGGATGGGTGAATGTAAAGGGTCATACTACGACCAGTTCCTAAATAACATATTTGAAAGAAAAACTGCAGGTACTCTGAGGCAGTATGCATATGTAGACAAAAGAATTATCTGAATATTATAGCAGTAAATAAACTTTGGTCACTTTGCTCTTTACCACAACATACCTGCTCTACCTTCATTAGAAATTCAATCTGTGTGAAAATGCCTTGGTTTTCTCAAAAACATTCATGTAGAGTCTGGCATCTTCAGCAGATATTATATTAATTCTGACAATTTTGAAGAACTCAGATTCAACATAAATGTTTGTGCCAATGAGACACCATCTTTGTTTTCTCAGCTTGTTTTGCCAATTCTGTTTTGTCTTCCATACTTAGGAAATGCCTTTTTAAATGTCAGAAAAATGTCAGTAATTATGTGAAAGGATTTTTACAGACTGTTTTTTCCTACTTTTTTGCAGAAAAAAAAATTCAAGAATGAAGACGTTTATAGTCTCTGGCAGAGTAACGGAACAGAATCAGAAGGTGTCAGCAGATTCCCTGGCACAACAGATTCAATCATTGTATCTTTTCAAATAAATTGTAAAGCTCTCTTATGCTATGCTCTACCTCCCTGATATCCTGCTTGCTTCACTTGGTCAGATACGTTCACAAAGGAGTGCAGACGCCTTCTCTTCCATGTAAGGTAAGTTAAGTAAGTAGCAGAGCAGCAAAGTTTGCCTCTGGCTCATAACATCTGCAGACGGATACAACTGTTTCAGTGATGGATTCCACTTCACCCCATTATACAGGTAAGGTCAGCAATGAAATCTGGGTCTAACCTCAAACGTCCACGAAGTTTTGGATTATTTCAGTTCAAGTGTTACAAGCTGAACTGTCTTTGGTTTTTCAGTAAATGTGACAAATACTGTTATGTAGATGACAGTACCTTTACATGGAGCCAAAGAAACACTTGAGCCCCTTTCAAGGGAGAGGGATGCTACTTCTCAGCAGAAACAAAATTTATCAGCTATTGTCACAGGCACACAAAAAACAAATGAGAGGTGGAGCTGCCTCTAGCAAATATTTTTTGTCTCTCATCAGAGAAGTGTGGTCTGAATAATTGCTCTGACAAAGACCAGCAGCTCTAAGATCAAGATTACAACGCATACCAACAGGCCAGAGGGGAAAATAGCTCACTTAAAGACCAAAAAAAAAAGAAAAATCGCTTGTAGCTGTGATTATCAGTCAGCCAGAGAACTACTCCCTGGAAGGCTGATGAGGGGCACTGTCCCACCCCCAAACTATTACATTATATCTACAAGAAAGACATGGAAGTCACACACCAGTACCCACAGCAATCCCCATATGCTAACTTCATTAAAATCATATTGTGCTCCTCCAGTTTTTTATCTGGAGGAAAGTGTCCTCTTCCGGATGTTTTCTTCCCCCATTTCTCTTTTAAGATGCTGAAGACTCTGCCTCCTTCTTCCTGTGGGTAATTGAAAAAAAAACCACAAAAAAGGTCATCATTCGATCTCTGCTTTGTCTCCTACTATAATAAAATGATCTTCCTTTATACTGCACTTTTATATGCTTGACAGCTATGCCTGACAGTTAGTAATATAACTCAAGTCATAATCTGCTTTCAGTTATAAGAGTCATCTTGAAACCCTTTGGTATTCTTGTCAAAAATAATAATTGCTCATTGTCAACATTAACCCCCTTGAGCCTGCAGATCTGTCACTCCCTTTGCTCAACTTAACAAGCATTACTGCCTACAAAAATCCACTGCTGAGGTAATGGATGGGACATTGTTGCCCATTTATCCTATTAGATCCTCTTCCAATAGTAGTTCATGGCAATATTTACTGGAAATGGTTCAAAACATTTTCTTCTAAGACTCTTGTTATAGTAAAAAATATATGGTCTCTGGCTAAATTAAAATTACTCACAAAAATTCTGCTTTTCTTAAGAAATGGAAAGTATACTTTTAATCAGAAAATACATAACCTCATTTTTTTTTTTAACTGTTTAGTTTTTTTAGCCAGAAAGTCAGATCTGAACATTTTCTACCACATACACTATTTAGCGCAAGTGGGATAATGGTTGAGGTGAACTTTCACAAAATTTTCCATAAAATTTTTCTTGGTCAGTTCATTTTAGGTGCTAATTTCTTTCTCACTTGGGTATTGGAGGATATTTGTGCTACAAGCAGAAAGCTGGAGATATGGTAGAAGAATGTGGCACATTAATAATAAGATCACTTTGTGGAAAAAACTTTTAAATTAAAAAATAATTAACTTCAAGGAGCTAGAAATCCAGTAATTCTATGGAAGAAAAATAAATGAGCTATGCTATGAAAGATGCTCACCAAATTTCAATCTGAGAACTACAGTACAACTAATTTGTTTCCTCTTCACTCCATTTCCTTTATTCTGAACAGAAAAGGTGCTGCTGCTGTTCAGACACTTTCATTAGGACCCAAGAAGCAGCTAGCAATAAGAAATATGATTTTCTTAGAATCATTTGACACTCAGTGATTGGTCTTGCTACCTATTTTAAACACATTTTTGGAGTGTACTGTTCTAGTTCTATTAATTAAGCCACATGTAAAATTAGGGTTGCGTGATGCTGGAATGGGTTACTCAGTGACAAGGTAGAATCATTCTTGTCAGAATGTTTTAAGAAAAGGCTTCAAAAACAACAAATGTGGATAGTCCAGGTACAGGTGAGCCTGCTTCTGTTCTGTGAGCTGGATAAGAGCTTCTCATCTCTAAGAGCTCTCTAATTCTGTAACTATTCTCCAAATCTATATTGTTCCACCAGAGTGTCTGTCTCTCCCTACACTCAGGTTCAGGTGGACACAGTCCCATCAATAAAGACTGTACATATTTCTCTATGCTACACAGATACTTTGTCTTTTCATACTTTCAGCAAATGAGCTGCAGGACTCAGTCGTTGACCAAACACTCAGTCCACATCCTCTCAGAGAGGACTAAGAACAGCAACAGCTCTGAGAAAAGCTCTCTGAACTTCAACTAACACGCAAAAGGGTTATCCACAGAAACCACAGCATGTATTAAAATAGAATGTCATATCATGCTAAGTAATTATTTTGCTACAAGCTTACTCAAGAAGCTCTAGGTAACTCTCTACTCCAGCCTACCTCCTAGTATGATACTCTGCCTAGCATCATGACACGCTTCTGTGAATTGGGGATAAATCCTAGAGATGAACAAATAATGTAAGCCAATCGTCTCCCAAATACTGAATGGAAATTTTTAATGAATTAATTCCTGATCATGTTCAACCATCTCTTAAACAAAACCTTCCATGATCATTTTATTTACAAGGATATTTAGGTAAATTTAATGTCAAACTTATGTTTATGTGAAAATACATATAAAAGAGTACTGATATTAGCCACTGACTAGCAAGATACTTCTCTATTAGTCCTCTTGGCTTTGAGTAAGAAAGAGCACAAAAGTTAATCAGTTTTGGATCACGAAGAGATGAACCATGACTCTTTTGAACAGTATAAATTACTTCCCACCTTTGCCTAATTATGCTAATACCTCTAAGGAAATGTAAAACTCAGTCCCTCTGTCAGAATATTCTGAATCCACACCATTTGCTCTATTTTAACCATTTGCTCTATTTTCACCATTTCAGAAATAGGTTCTTCTGTACCTTATTACCAACGCATACATTTCTGCACTGTTTAGTCTCCTCTTTGGATAAATATGACACTCTGTATGACAATGTAACGTTGTGCAGGAGATCACAATGTAACTGTAACCCATAATGTTAGTCATAAATATGTTTGTAATTCTAAAATGTAATTAAACTAAAAATGTATGTGCTTAGCACAAAGGTATGAGATTCATAATGAAAATCACAATACTCATCGATTGTTACTGACCCACAGTAATTATTAAAATATGAGAATTTGTTTGGGGCTAACGTGAAATGAAAGGTTCTGTGTGTAATGATACTAGTAGCATTTATATTTTTATAAAAAGATCACATTAGCCTTGTATTTTCCTAACTGGAGAGGTCCCACACCAGTGAAAAACACAATAATTTTTATGACAAACAGTGATGAAAATGTGAAGATAATATATATCAACAGCAGTTAAAGATGTGATTTGATATTTTATTCATTCATTGGATGTAACAGCAGAAACAAGATCTGAAAAGGTGCATTTTTAAACCTCACTTTGATCAAAACAACAATGCTGCATCTTATCAGAGTGCACTGCACCTAAATCATGCATTTTAGTCTAGAGATATATATGAACAATTTTAAATAAGCATCTCATCAGCCCATTGACCTTACTATGTCCAAAGCATCTCCTAAAAATAGTAGGGAGGCCTTCCCTGACGTCCAAACATGATGCACTGGTCACAACTACTGAGAGCTTTATGGTAAGGTGCAGAGTCACAGAGTAGCCACACGTGCTTCCTGACCTTGTGGGCATGGCACCCTGCCGGTCCTGATGCTACTAGACACCTCACTACACAACGGTGCCTATACTAAAAAAAATCCTGCTTGTTCTGTAGAAACACTAATGTGGACAGAGCCCTGTGTCCACTAGCACAGACATGGCTACCTGCACTTCTCTGTAGCTGGGCTGAGTCATTCCTGGTTTTTCTGAATAAGAGGAATGCTAATCTGTGATCGCTCTTCACATGCCTGCATTGACATGCTGCACCAGCTTTTAGGCTTCCAAGATGTATCATTTCGGTGCCTACCACATTGTCCGAAAGACTGTGACTGCAAATCGCTATAATTACATCCCTTATTCTTACACAATCAGGACAGAAACACCATAATACCATTCTTGGGCAAACCAGATTTCCCAAAGCACAATGTTCCTCTGTTTGCTGGAAAGGGAAAATAATAATTCTGTGAATGTTAGCAGCCAATACCACTATTTGCAAACATTTTAGTTCTCCTGCCCTTGCTATTCGGGGCATATATTTGTATAGAAGGGAAGACAGAGGTGGAGGATTTTAAGCATCGTAACTCATAAGCAGTATTGGTTGTGGGCTGAGATAGTTCCAGTTCTAAGCATTTTACCCTACTGCTTGTAAGGGAAAGGCTGGAGCAGCCTTCACCTCACTTTCTGTATCTGCACAGTTTTTCCTCTTCTGTAAGCAAGAAACTCATCAGGATTGTCCTCACACTCAAAGCTGCTGCTGTTGTGATCCTGCTACCTTCTAATGACAGGCCAGCCTTTCCAAGTGACGTGTGGAGTTTTGTTTATTTAAAAATCTGGTCGGCATAGATGAGAGTTTGACAGGGCAGCTGATTTACAAACTTTTGACTTCCAGGAATGACTTCCACATGAACAAACTACCATTAGCAGACCTGCTTCCCAGGATATGTCTCATGGCTACTTTTTAAGTCTATGAGACATCGTGTACAACGTCAGGATTCTTTCTGGCTTGAAGGGCAGAGCTGAAGAGACACAAGCACTGACTTCAGTTTTAAGGAAGCTAGAGAACTACAGGTATCTGTAAGGCACTTTTTGGAAATGCAGATTCGGTTGAGATCTCCATGAATACATAACCAAAAGTTCCCTCTTTCATTGAAAACAACACTGTCAGATAGGTACCTACTTACACTTGCCTATGAAAAATACAGTCTTATTCTAAAGAATAACTTTTTAACAATGTCTGGTGGGCTTACCAAGCAATTGTGGTTTCACTAATTTTCACTCTGTTTGAAAACACAAGATAAATGTCTTTAATAAGAGTATGTCCTTTATAAGGAGCTCTGACACTGATAATACTGAGGCAACAATCTAACACAGGTTAATGACATAACTTGGCCTAAAAATTATATTTAGATTGTATATGAGGGGAATCAGTGTGGTTTGATGCTTAGCACCCCAGTGTACGTTTTTGTACTTACTTTTATTTAAATAATCTTACATACTAAATGAGGCAGTTAAATCCAAAAATCCAGACACAGATTTATGAAAACTGAGAAAGAAAGGGCTACCTCTGATAAATTCCTCTCCTCCTCTCCACACCCTGCCCTCTTAGCACTGGCTGTATGTCAAACTTTCCCGCATCACATGTAGCAAAGCCATGCAGTTGCACAGCACTACCATTCAGGATCACAACACCCCAATGTATTTTTCTTCTTTTTGTGTCTGACCCTCCTACATGCCTCTTTGTCAAACTGAAAGACAACCAGAAGTGTTGACAGTCCAGACAGACATAAACTAGTCAGGGGTCACCTCTTCTGAGAGGAATGCTGTTCTATGTGTATGTTTCTGTGTTAGTCTAACTAGGAGTTCCTGAATGCCTCTTCTGACACAACGCTAGAGAAATCAGTGTAATGTACTGAATATGGACTGAATATGTAATCACCCAGTACCACTAAGGCCAGTTCCCAAGGCAAAATAACTTTACAGAGTTTTGTGTAAGGTAACATACTATTACACAGTTTCTGAGGAAGTAAAATTGTTATCTTGTTAAACTCTCATACTCATATTCCAAACATCAGAGGAAGGCTACCTCAGCAGCCAACTCCATGTCAAACTTTCTCTGTGTCAGAGGTGGGTTACATTCGTTGTTTTAATGTAGTGTGTCCTGTTTTTTTTATTTTCTGTTTGCTTAGAAATGGACAGACTAGACACTGTCTTCAGAGAGAACTTCAGAATCACAAAATACCCTGGCAAACATCAAGATTTGCGCTCAGGGTAGCCAAAGGCAATGTGTCCCAAAAAGAACTCAAAGAAAGCTGTATTCAGCTACAAAAACACATTCAATCCACTTCACAGAGCATTTAGTGTTGATTTGGTTAGTGCAAATGTGTTATTTGCGTCAAATTCTTGTGTCTTTAGAGTAGGTAAGAAAAAGGTCAGCCAGGCATGATCCCCTTACTTTTTTCTAAGCAGGACTGTCCGCATGTACAGTATTCTTTGTGGAAATAACAGATAGGAAAAAAAAAAAAGCAGCTAGACAATGAAATGATATACAGAATATCCAAACATATCATCACCTATCATGTTAAACCTTCTATAACTGCATTAGCAATAAGTGACTTCAGTTATGGCATCAACCTACTGGAGTTCTGAAAAAGTTTTTAGGTTACAACGTATGTCTGGACTTGGTCAGAGTTTTCTCTTGAATTCTGAACCAAAACCCCATCAAATCCAAAAGTCTCTCTCCCTCCGACCCCCACTACTTATGAATAGAATCCTTCTTATGTTGTTGTTGCTGCTGTTGTTGCACGCTAAGAGCCCTGCCCCCTTCCCACTCGCCAAACCATCGTCAAAGGCTTATTCATTTGGGCAAGGGCGAGGGGACCCTTTGTACTGAACCTGTGCTGAACTTTATTAAAAGTGACCGAGCAAGGTTTTTGAGATGTGCTACTGCACTACAGATCTTCTTTTGTTTTATTCCTCTATTCTTCTTGCATTTTTTAAAAAGACTGAAAGACTTTCACTGGAGACAGACTTGAACACTAAGCCTAAGGCTTATTATATCCCCTTTCTCTTTTCTGCTTTACTAATAGGTGAGATCGGAAGGGCACTGAATAATACAAAAACACTCATTACTCTCATAATGACAGCTTTGCAGCTAGCCTCTGCAGGAAGATTTAGAAATACTTAACTTTTCAAATTACAAGTGGCTCAAAATGGGAGCCCACCAGTCCAAATAAAAGATTTACTTGTCACCTACCTGCTACTGCGTTAATCTAACAATTATTTGACAAAATATAAATCACAAACAGACCTGCAAACATTTTGACTGTCGGAATTTTTATATTTTTTGTGTATTTAGGGAAGGAAAGTTGGGAGACAAAAAGAGGAAGAATTGGAATTCACAATGTTCATAAGTAGTCCAAGACCATATCTTACAAAGATAATACCTAAAACTGCCAGGGTAGGGAGGGCGAGCCAAAAAGACACCCAAAGACAAAGACACAAGGAGCAAGAAGTTGTCACAAATACTGCTAATACATATTAACCAGACTCAGCAATCCCTACAGACTCTGTCTGATTCCTTATTTGCTTCTTCAGCTAGCAGTTCTGACCCAAAATTAATACACACTGAAAGGTTTTATAAATACTACAGATACAGTTTTACCAAAAATGTTTGTGGTGTCAGAGAAATTCCTGTTAGCCATACAAAGTGCATGATTCAAATGATATTTAGAGGAATTATAAAAATATTTGGACTTTGCTGATACTTCAAGGTTTCACTTTAGCCTGCTGATCTTAAATCGTCATCTATACCAGCTGACTACATTACAGGTTACCACAAAAAACACTTTATAACAGGTAGAACTGTCAACCAGCAGGGTGCTGATTTTAGCAGTTTTATTACTTCATCCTTCACCTGTGACAAAAGCTTGGACACTTTGGTCTGGTAGCAAGAATATAATCCTAGCAATGGAAAAGATCTTCCTTACTAAGAAACTTCCTATTTGAATAGTGCCTTCATGGAATTGCTAAACTTCCTATTTCCAAAATGTTACTTTATATTTTTTGCAGTGGTGTGTTTTCCTATTTAACTCCCACTGGTTTAACTGAAGCCAAGACATCAACATAGATACTTGATTAAATGGGGTAACTAAATATATGTCAAAAGTTTTGTGCACTGACTTCTTCCACAGCTTATGCAGACCAATAAGAGGATCAGTCTAATCACAGAAGCTGGTGATAGCACTTACACACAAAAAGACATGGGGCTCACACGTGTGGGTTCTTTGCTGAGTTACCATGCATTAACTAGGAGTAATAGATATGTATGACCCTCATCCACGAAGTTTAAGCTAAAGCATTTTACCTGGTTTGTCTTTGCTATAAGCTAAGAGCATGCAGCCTACCATGAGGTAACTAGTGATACTGCAGTATCTTGGCTGTATCCTTATATATTACTGAAGCATCCTGTAGGTTAAGGATAGTTGTAAAGAACTGTGAAAAACACTTAATTAAACTTTTTAATACATCAGAAAATAGCCTTAAAATTAAAAATATTTTTGTGAAATCATTCAGCAAAATTTTTTTTATCAAGACTCTTCAGGGGAGAGCTGGGCAATGTTTAACCAATAAAAACTGTTTCTTAATTACAAAAAATACCCCAAGATTTTTGGGAACTCTTATTTTTCAAACAAAACAACAACAAAGATTTTTATCACTTTATTCCATAAATTATTCACAGGAAGAGGATTTTATCATTTTAGCTCATTCATCCTAGAAGATTGTAGCCAACTGCATACCCTTTCCTTTCAGCCTTTCACAGCTCATAGCCTTTTATTTGAGGTAAGGAGTTAGATTTAACTCTTCAGGTATGACCAGGCTATTCTCTGATTGTGGCTGGAAGAGGATACAGTTTGTGTGTTGGAGGGTGTACGAGTACTTAGTTGATCATGCAGTAAGGGGATGTCTTCAGTTGGCATAAACTGACATCCATGCTGCTGTACTGATTCAGGATTGCTGAGGCTCTGATCGAGTAACCAGAACGACATGTCCAAGTCTCTGCAAACACTGGACAACTCTTTCCTGAAACTCAGAATTAGAAATAACTGTGGTAACTTGGATTCCACTTTGTAATAACAGTTGGCACATGTCAGCTTTCTAATGGCAACTACTGTATGTAGAAATGGCCCCAAGGAGCTCCATGCAGCCAGAGAAAATATAAATTGTTTTTTTCCATGGCAGAGCAAGAAAGAAGTACCCTCAGCAGTTTGCTCATGCTGCTGCTGTTTCTGAGGCTGACACTTTTGATGTCCTAAAAGCTGTTGCTATTGCCTCCTTCTCTGTTGATGCCACCGCACATCCTTAGGATATAAGCCAAACAGCACTTCCTTTATATTCTCCTGCCAAGATTTAGAGAAAGATGATTTTAGTCCCCTATATTCCCCCAAAATATGGAACCACTAGTTCACACTGAGATGAAATTTCTGCAAAACTTACAGGAATATTGTGACAATAATCACGCTAAAGACAAGGAAAACACTCATGCAATGGCACAGCATGGGTAGTCAGATTAATTCATGGTATATTAACTGAAAAAACGTGCTGTAGCAAAAAAAATTGCTTTTCAATTAAGAATTGTTGAATGTATTATATTATGTGATCTCTTTAAAGTACTTTCATTTTTTTGTGTTACATCCCTGGCTTCCTAAATTTCCAGTTACAACTGTATATTCACCTGCTTAAACGAGACATAACAATACATTTGTTTCCACATTATAGCTTCTTTCATTGAAAATAAGCTGAGGAAGTTAGGATTTTAGTTTTGCCTCATCAGTAGGATTTTGTTTCTCTCCAAACCAAAATCAAATGTGGAATGCATGTTCAGGTACTGTTTTTAACTGACTCATTTAAATCGGGATTAGAAGGTTTAGGTGGAATGTTCCACTTCTGACTCATCTCTAAGTTTTCTCAGTACAGTCTGAACTCATGCATTTTTCAGCCTGTCTGTATATTCTAACTCTGCTTATTTATGGTCAGATTTTGGTACCCCATCAACAGTGTAGTACTTCTACTGACTGCCAGAGCATTACTTACTGAACATGGTACTATTTAATGTAAGTGTGGCTGTTTGACTCTCACTTTGTTAGGTCAAAAGATCAAACGCATTTTCAAATTATATTTGGTTGAAAAGGTTTGTAATACACAAAAGCCAGAAACACGGTGATTTTCAAGAGTCTAGAAGTAGCAGCAAAGATTGGGAAAGTTTTGGAAAGATCAAGCATGGAAAAATATGAACAAATAAAGGTCAAGGCCATTGCCAGTAACAACAGCCAAACAATAATTTTAACAAATGCTTTGTTTCAGATGCTGGTGACTATTCTACCAGCACCACTATCCTTCAGTGAGAGTGCCATCTCTGGGGATTTGGGTTTTTTCCCCTATTTCTCCTTTTTCCCTTGTGTTCTTTTTAACTTCCTGAAAGATTTAAGTGAAGCTTGATGATCTTTTCTAAGTTTAAAAAACATCTGTCTGGCTATAACACCAGGAAACATAATTTTTTCAAGATGCCCAACTGGGGACTCTGGAGGCAAACTGGATAGACTTTGAGTTTGCTTGGAGAGCTTAAAGTAGAAACCGAGCATCTCCAGAGTCACACAGCTCTTCCATCTGCTTTGAAATTTCTTTTTAAAATTAGCTATCTTATCATGTTACCTGAACTCTGTGAACGGCTCAAAAAAATCCTGTTGAAAGGTTCAGTGGCCAAATGCAGTTTTAAAATCTGAACTTGTACATGCTCATTCAGTTGAAATTACTGTGATGTTTTGTTTTGTTTTTTTCCCCATTTTTTAAAACTTATGAAGCGATTGTTGTTTTTACATAAAGCACAGAAAGACTTATAATTTGCTTTTTATCACACTGGTCAGGAAAGGTCAGTGTGAACTTAATGTATTTTTTCATGGAGGGAGAATTTCTAAATTGTAGTTCTTTATCAGTGCAGGATTTTATTCAGTATCAAACAAAATACAGTAAACATCCTTTGGCTGATGTGTCTTTGGGCAACTTCTTAAAGCACTGCTTTTGAAACATACTACCCTGGCCTGGGAACAGCAGCAGAGATTTGAAATCGCTGAAACTGATGGAAAGGGCAGGATTTGGTCTGAATCAAATCTCTACTAAGACTGAAACACTGAGGAAAGAGTACTTAAAAAAAACCTCAGCTACTTTAATTATTGAAATATTCTAGTGAAAGCACTGAACAGATCCTTTGAATATGTAATTGAACTTAATGCCCCAAATAAGAAAGAAAGGCACTGGGGCTGTTAACATCAAAGCCCACATTCACAATCTAGACCTTGCAACTGATAAGCTCCTTCTGGAAAAAAAAAAAAAAAAAAAAGGATTGGAAAAATCTCCATATTTCAGTGTCACTTGAGTAAAACTGACATGATAAAAGCAAATATGTGAAGAAAGAAAAGGCAAAGTGGGGTCAGGTTCCAGCTTCCAGCAATACTGTACCATACAAAGTCTTAAGTAATGAACTTCATTAAAAAGTAAATTAAGTATTTCTTAGGCAGCTAAAATTGAGACTTTTTTCTACAGACTCTGCTGAAATGTTTCTACCACAGTATCAAAGCAAACAAGCAACAGTTATACTGAAAGAAACACTCTTCAACTCGATGTCTCTGGGCTGTTGCAAAGCACAAATGGTTAACATAAAAGCCATTTTCTTTTGGCAGATGATTTACATTAGTTTGGGGGTTTTATAAAAGAATTAATTTTTATGATGATCCACAAAGGGATTCTGCTAGCCAAGTGATATGTTAAGAATGACTGAAACGTACTTCCTTGAAAAGCATTAATATTACTAGAAATATTTCAGAGCATTTTTTATACTAGACATACAAGACAAATCTTCTAGGGCCCTAAACTCTTCCAGAGATGCTGAGGGCTCTCCCATCCTCAGTATCTCTGTGGACTTGCCAGTGCTTACCTTCTGAGATAGAACACTTCATATAGGTATAAATATATGTTACAAAATACTTACAAATGCATGTATACTTTCTCTTATATATATTTGATGAACATAAAGACGGATAGATCACTCAATCTCAGATGTGATCAGGATTAAAAACAACACTGAAAAATAAGTTAGTTTTAGCCTGGATCATTTCAATGGTCCCTGTTTGTGACACTGTCATACCAACCACTGCAGCGGCCCATTGTGAGGGCCACAAGCTGTAGTGGCTGAGTAACAGCAAGGCTGGCACCTCTTAAGCTGGTTTCCATGCCAAAGCCAGTATCAGGTTGACCCTGTAGTCTCAAGGAGAATGATAAAATTACTATTTCTTGATTCTATTAAAAGATAGCATTTTATTTGAGTGCAATAAAGGAACAAAACCTTTGTAATTATTCATAAAATCACACACATTTCATGAATGAGCTAGAAATCCAGGATCTCTCACCCTACTTGTTTTTGTGCATAAATTACCATAAACATTGATACAGTTTTCACATTTTAAACTGTGATGTTCTATCCTTATTGCTAGTAGCTCAGGTAAAATTAACTGAAAGATACACACACACAGCCCTGGTGGACAGAAAATGCACATCCTACTCCAATAGTATAGTATTAAATATTCTGAAGCTACAGATTTAAATAATACTTCACTCACAAAAATATACAGTGCAGTACATGACTGGTTGTTGCTTTACAAAATCCAAGAACAGGAAATGAACAGGAATAATCTCACGTTTAAAAATGAAAAAGAATAATTGAAAAATAAATACACCAGAATACATAAGAGTTCAGAAAACATTTCTCTCCTGATCTGAACTTGAAATTGCAAGCCAAACTACTCCAAAGTTCTTTTCTTTTTGGATAAAAAGGAATAAAGACTGATTACTTATATTTTCAAAAATCCTCTTTGTTACTTTTCATTTTCACGTATTTCTTTTTCCTCCTTAAACCATTTTAGTGCTGTTTCTAGGACTGTAAATCAATCATACATAGAACATGCGACCTTCTCAATTAGGTTACAAATATACACAGAACAGCACCGGGTAAACCAGTTTCAACACTGCAAACAGATTTGTAACTACAAGCAGCAAACTACTATCATCTTTGCAAATACACTTTGAATCATTTTCACTACAAAAAACATATGAAAGACAACATAATAAACCAGTTACACTACTGAACAAAGACAAGCATGAAAAAGCTTATCCTTACCAAAGCAGAAGATTTTTAGTTTTACGTCACAAAAATCATTAAAGCTTTGCAAAAGCAAGCAGTCAGTCAAAAGCTAGGAGATGCTGTCTGTGCAATCCTCAGTTAGCTTCCTGACATACTGTGCAAAATACAGGTTTAATTATACTACTCATCCCTTTCTGAGTCAGGCATTCTTCTTCCTTCTACTCCATGTTGTCTTGGTGCGAGAAGGCATTGGAGAGCACACAAGAGGCCATTCCTTTTCCACTCATTTCTGTGATTGCCCCACAGCATTCGCTGGCACGCTGGAGCAAAGAAAGCCCCCTTCAGGTCCTGCACTAGTGCCCTGAAGCACACTCAAACAGAGAGCTATCTTCGGGAAATTAGATTGTTAGACTCTGTCAAGTCTCTGCTGGGCACATGCAAGGCCTTAAAATTTAATGCATTTGGCACAATTTTGACACAGAGGGCAACACACAGATACCAGGAAAACTGTCAATTTGCTAGTCCAGATCTGAAGTACAGCAGCCTCAGAGCTCATGGAAACAGCTGTAAGAAAACTTTAAACACTTTAAATCTTCTACCAAAACAGTTAAAATCTGTCAATTATACGCACGACTCCTAACCTGCAAAATAAACCAGTCCTGAGGTATGAAAAAGTATCTCAAAAAAGTGGATTTATGATGGTCGAAGGACCGTGTCGTCTTTCAGGGGACAGGATCTGACATGAATACACAACTTCCTTGATCCTTATTTCCGAACAATGAAAAGTCAAGCTGAGCACATAGCCATATTCTCACAGCTCATTTCCTCTGCACATTTTACATTCAGCATCTATTCTTACATATTTCTTGCTGCAAGGCACAGAGTTCATAACGTGTTTTTTCACAGTTCTAGTTACCATGAAAAATTCCAGCTTTTTTAATTACCGACATTGTATGTTAACATATCTGAAGCTAGCTAACAGAAGAATCATGTCCCATCTATCATATATATATTTTTTTAACATGCATAACAGAAAAGACTATGTACTTTGGCTTGACAGACAGCATCTGCCAGAGTGAACAGTGACAACCAACCACTATGCCATGCATTTGAAAAAACATGAGCATCTATGGATAATTTTTTTCACAAACAAGAGACCACACCTCTACTGCTACCAATAAAAATGCTGTGACCTAATTTCTTGTTTAGGAAGACAGACCTTAAGTTTCCAGATAGCTGAACTGTTATTCAACCCTTGCCAAGAAATAACTTGCTATTCATCCAATGCAGCAATTCCTTACATGGACCTTGACTCAGCAAAGTACTCAAGCATCTACTAACCTTCACCACATGTTTAAGTGATTTGCTGAGGAGGAATGCAGCTCTGTTTACATGCTATGTTTAACTGAAATTTCATTGCTTAGGAAAACATATTTCATTCTTCATCTGTTTGTGGAGGCCTGTGATTCTCTGAGGAGATAAAACCCCCTAACAGTAGATACTCTTTCCTTATTTCTCCTAAGTTATCCACTGATCTTAAAGTCAAAAACTACTTTGCTCATGAGCTAATCTTTCTGGGGACAAATACAGGATATTTCAGATACTGGGTGAGACTACAGCTCCATTTACTTCAGTGAGAGTTTTGCCAAAGAGTCTAGCAGGATCATGAAAATGATAAAGCAAGTTCCCTAAACTTAAAATGAACTGCTGGATAGATGCAATGGTTTGTGGTGTTTTCTTTTTCTTTTAAGAGAGACAGTCAATTGATAGTCCAGTCAATTTTCACCACTGATTCAAAAACAGTTTCAAGTATTATACCTATGACTGAATTTTTTTGCTTATTTCTATGGGCTTGCAATCACGTTTCCCATATCCTATAACCACTTTTTAAGGATTTTGTATTCTTTCATGTTGTATGAAAGATCTTGTGTAACTGAGAGAATGACTACTCACAATGTATGGTAAAATACAGAAAGTACATTGGGAAATAGAAAATTTAAAACATAACAATATGAATATAGAAACTTCCTCAGACAGATTTTTTTTTTTCTTTTGGAAAGAGATCAAATCAAACATCAAATTTCTACTCCTTTCCAAGTTTGCTTTCTTTAAAACCTTTTCCAGTTCAATAATATACAATTATGGTTGAAATCTGATACCTTTAATATTTCTGCCATTGGCACCTGGAAAATTTTTGATGATCAGGATCAGATCCAGTTTCCACTGAAGGAAAGGGAAAGAGTTCCCATTACCTTCACAGAGAGCTGGAGTGTATTCTAGATATATAATATGAAAAAGAGAATATCTGTGTAGGTACAAATGCTGACCTATTAGAAAATGTTTTCAGCTTCTAGTAATTCAAATAAGTAAATATGCAACGTAACAGATGGGTGCACTACATGCAACAAACCAGACATGCATCACACAGACAGGTGGAAATGGCCTGGTGTGGTGACAGTGGTGAGTAGAGAAGACAACCATCCCAAAGTGCTCTGGAACAACTGTTCATACCAGATGTTAAAAAGATCTTACACACTCATAGAGGCAGTAGTGGCACTGAAGCATCATTTTCTAAAATGCTGTAAAAGGGAAAATTAGCAGGACACAGTGCTATAGCTTCACCACTATGAAAAGATGGGCCTGACGGGCAGTACTGAGGTAAGCACTGTGGCATGCAAAGGAGCAGGGACCCTTCTGTAAGGGTAGTCATTTTATGCTCTCCCTTCCAGTTCAGTGACACCTTCCTCCACAGTGGCACTCCACTGGATTATGTTAGCTGAGCAGAGCCCCCAGTGAAACCCTAAGCAAAGTGAGTAGCAAATTCCCTGGGGCCAGGCATTTCACCTCTCCTGCAGAGCCAGTCTACCCACAGTTCACCTGTACCACAGCAGCTTTTGAGTTTTACTCATAATTTCGCACTGAATACTTGGCTTCATTCTGGAATGGGTTAAAAAAAATCAAGTCTTGTTGAGCTATGGGTAACTAATCTAACAATTGTGTAATTTACTTTAAGACACAATAAAAGATGTTGACATGCAGTGTAAGCATTGTTCCTGGCTCTAGTTATTCCAATTATTTTTTATGTTTTCCCCTTAAATGAAAAACATATCAGGCAGTAACTCAAACACTGAGATACCTATTTACGTTTTAGAACAAACAGTTTGAACAGTATTATATACAGATGTCTAAATATTTTGAAAGTATCTGTTTATGGAAGCAAAATGAAACTACCTGTTTTCATTTGGAGAATTTTATTTAAAATTTGCATGCAGAACTGAAATTGCTTGTTAGTTGATACACTGTGGCAAATGAGGCTTATTTACAGAGTATATGAAGTGCTTGGTTCTCTGTTTGAACTGGGAAAAGCAATACATTTGAATTTTCATTAGACTGCTCAATTTTTACAAAAATGATTCACTGTATAAAAACAGTAGTAAGTGGCTTACTCTCTGTCTCTGTCAACAGACAACTAGCAAATTGCTGGCTGCATAATATTTCTGTTAGACTACTTGTGTATGGAAATCTGACTGCTTTGCAAGCAATTTAATCAACAGTGTAAATAACCTGTGTAAAATAACCAACAGTGTAAATGCCTTTAAAATAATCAAGGCTCTTTAGTGTACATAAAATAGGCTTTTGTACCTACAACAGACTTTATAAGCATGGTTTGTTCTCACCTATTTGTACTACATTATGCTCTATAGTAACCAATGTATATAGAAGCTTGATTCTGAAACCTGCTGTTTCTAAGTGCAATTTTTCACCCACAGAGAACTGTGTCCACAATTTCACACTACTAATAAATTGCCAGAAAAAATGAGAGAGCATTACAGATGTAAAAATTAGAGGCTTGGGTTGAAAACTGGATTGTGACGCATACATAAAAAATAAATCAACAAAAAAAATCAGGTAACTTGTTAACGTTCCTGATTCATGTCTCACGTTTTTTTAGGCGATGAAAATTCCCTGTGTTTTACAATGTGATAGAAGTTTGATAATGCTGAAATTTAGATGCTTTATGTAGCACAATGTATTTACACTTTTTCACATTTTAATGAAGCTAATAATTAATATCCTAAGCACTGAATATGTGCATGATTTGTTTAATTACATAAACACATGAGTATTTCCCTACATTCCCTACCAGATAACATCAAACAGTCAGAGCAAAAAGAACTGGAAGACTAGCAGGCAGAAGTCCTTAGAACGTGATGCTAACATAAGAACGACAGCAAGGTAGCAAGTGAAAGTGAGTGCAAATATAATCGATGTCCACTTAAAGAGCTATTTAGACCCTCAAAATAATACACTATTTGAGAATCAAGCCTATTGTGCTCATTTTGCTTTAAAATGTCCTTAGCAGCTTTTTAAACATCTTCAAAAACATGCCATTATATTTTTATCATATGTTTTTTTTAAATCTGTTTTAAAATTTAACAAAAAGTGTTTTTACCTTTTCATTGATTTTGGAATGTGATGTAAGTTCTGTGCAAGGCTAACCTAATTCAGTCTTGCATTTTGGAGACAGTCAGAAAACAGCTTTTTTAAAAAACGACATTATCAAAGTTGAGTAAGTTTAAAAGAAGATGCTTTCAAGGCAATGGACCTCAGTAACAGACAACCTGAGCAGTGGAATGTAATAAACAGTATGAGAGAGCTAAAAAGATTCATTAGCAGTGAAGAAGCCACATGAGATGAAAGGTGGAGGGTCAAAAGGCGAAAACCAGAAGACTTGGCTTCTTAACGGTCAAGCACACATTTTGTTGAAGACGTGGAAATACACTATTTAATCTGCAACCAACAGATTTTTGATACCTGTCGGTTTTATCTTCACCACACTTTCTCTTCCCTAAGCACCTGCAGCCATATACTTTTGTGCCCAAGTCAGGGACCAGAAAGAAGTTAGATATAAAATTTAGGAAATGGAAGATCATTAAAGAAACTGACTGCTAAAATCATCCCACTGCATTTCCACCTTGGCCTTTTCAGTGTGTTTTGGTGTGTTTCATCTCTCTTGCATAAAAAAGAGGCCCTTTATTTTCTTCACTTTAATTCTCTAGGTATAGATGTCTATATTGTAGGTGTATTTTTATCTCCAGCTATATGAATCTGGTACAGGTTCACAATTCATTACAGTGTTCCCACTGAATCTGAATCTTGGTATCACTAATAAATTTGTTACGAGTTACTGAGTGTAATACATCCAGAATTGCCATTAGAGATTATTAAAAGGCTATTTTACCAGGTTCCAACTACTCAAACATCCTTCAGATGGTGAAACAGACTTCATTCCAGATGGCCCCATCTGTTTACCACGACAGATACTTGCATCTGCCCACAAACACCTCAATGCATCTCTAATAGGAGCAAAAAGAAACTATTTCACATTTCCATAGTGGGTTGTGTTATCTCTGTATATAGGTAACTTACAGTATAATCAGTACAATTTTGATCACTGTTACAGCAGTTACTACAGTCAGTTATTTCAGAGAAATTATCATAAATCTCTACCAATGGTCCTCCAGAGCTGCTCACATCAGAAAGAACCTTCCTTGACATAATTCAGTACTGTAGGAATCCTAGCACTTGCCCATTGTATACTTTTTCTCCCAAATCCATTCACCAGGAACGGAAGATCTTCTTTGAGAAAAAAACATGAAGGATTAATCTGAGTAGCTCTAGACAAAATAGTGAGGTTCTCAGTTGAATTGAGACCCATCTCATCTAATTTTAGATGTCCACATTGCACATGTCCATTTCTGAGCTCAGATGCCTTGATTCTCTCTACAGCCAATGGAGAGAAACAGGCCTTCTTAGGGTGTGATCCATCTCACCTATTTGCAGTGTCCCTTTGGATGAAATTAATGACCCCCAAAAAGGACACCGATATATTTTTCCTCCACCCACTATGAAGGAAATCTAAATGCGTGGCTCAGGTGTAAATGTCTATATTGTAGCTACCTAAAGTTAGGTGATATTAAATCTACATGTGAATTTTTATCTACATTACGTGAGCCATCCTCTGCAACCACAAATGGGACCTATGCCACTATAGCTGCTGGGAAATAAACCAGTGTAGCCATAGAGAAAGCACACGTCATCTGTCCTCACACTGAGCACTGTGTTGTTTCGGAAGGTGTAATACACCATTCTTCATGAGGAAACCACAGTCCTTCAACTGGGCTCACAAAGAACAGATTTAAACATGAGAAAAACACCTTTCTCACATGTTTTAGACCTGTCTTAATTTGAAATAACTGTGTGAAAAGGCTGGTTTGATTTTTAGAACTGTACTAAGTTATTTGACTTAAATACATACTTTGGTATGATTATTGTTGGCATATCACTTCAAAAGGGTTACTATTAGAAATATGAGTAGACAGTTTCAAACTGTTACATTTAATATGCAGTAATTAGCATTGTTGCTACTTCCCAAAAGTTACAGCTTCAGCCTAAGCATGGGAGAAGTTAGACAAGGGAAAAGTTTGTTTAAGGCTGACCCCATTTGAGAATAGCATTGGAATTTCTCACTTTTCCTGGTGATGGTGGCCTGATTTACATACTTCCAAAATCAAAAAGAGACTGTTGCTGAGAAATATACTAGCTAAACAAATTGTTAATTTTCTGTTACACTTTAAGGTAGCTTTAAGGTACCTTCTGACATTTCCACTAGAAACTCGAATTAAAGGCAAATTCCTGTGTATCCTACTGAGATTTCTACAGGGCTCAGAAATAAGGAGCTCATTGTGATGACTGAAGAGTGCAAAAAAAATTAAAAAAAGTTTCTGGTTGGAGCTTACAAAGCTGAAGTAAAATGTATGTGAATTTTAAAGAAAACAGAATATTCTACTATGTAGGAGTTCGGCAAAGCCATATGCTGGCAGCATTATGACTAACCATACCTAGTTAAGGAGGGATGGAGACCTTGCTAACAATACCCAGTACAGTACATGTTGTTTGCACACTTATTAAAAAGAAGACTAGAGGGGAAGGTGGAAAGGAGATCTGTAGGATTGGATGGAAGGATGAAATAAATGTGAATTTTTCTTACTTCGCAAATACATCAGAGAGAGAATGTGATTTACCCTTACTCCATCATAAAGTTACCATTCAGCTTCTACTCTACACCTATCCCCTGCATAAATATTTTCAGTGAATAAACAACATATGCAGCAAGCTACTGCTGAAGGGTCAACAGTGCTGAGCAGCTACATTTTTTCTGACCAATGACAAATACCTTAAAGCTCAGCTAAGAGTAATGAACGTTCACTTTAGATGGGGTGCTCTATTTTTGACCTTAACTAGAAAACTGTAAAGATTGTGTCTTATTGCTTTGCTCATTTTCTGGGTTTGAATAATAAAACATAGTATTACAATAAAACGTAAAAATAAACAACATTCAAAATAAAGTGTATTCTCAAATGTAACACAATACATCCAAGTACAATATGGTGCACTTTTCTATCATTACTAAGATTTCCATTTTATTTGAACAGTAGGTTAAAAACATTTTGGTTCTTTGAACTAGATGTAGATACCTGAATCCAATAAATTATATTTTATCTACACCTTTTCCAGTTCCTTCCTACAAGATTTTATTGGAGTTGGGCAGTTTATCTTTTTCACTTCTCGTGTTAACTTATTTCAAAAACTTTCCTCTATCAACTCAAAAATTCACAGACCAAATTTAAAGCCTGTTATTCAACTTTTGGTGATCTAGGGACAAGAAGGGTTGAGAGAAGGTAAACCCAGCACAACTGAAAACAGAACTTCTACAGAGGAGAAGTGACTGTCTCCTAAATAAAACTGTTTCAAGTTCTATAATATACATAAATTTATATATCTATATAAAAATAATATATAATACAAATACATAAACCTTCTTTCCCTTATAGTAAATGATGTCCCATCCAGAAAAAGAAGAGTTATTTTATTGGACAGATTTTCCTCTCTAGAGGAAAGATGAAGTCACTGAATACGGGCAATAATCCCCTTTTCTCTGTCAACTCATTTAATTTAGTGGAATTTGGATTTGTAAATATGATAGCAAAGGTACTGTTGGAAGGCTAAGTGGACATTACTGGTGGACAAGAGAGAAGAAATGATATACTCTGGAGATGATCAACTCATGGTTAAATGCCAGCAGAACATTCGCTTCTTAGAATGAGTGGATTTGGATCAAGTGAATATGCACAGATCCTACATAATGTTTTACATAATTTTTCACCAAGAGCTACCTTTCTGCTGTGTAAAATTCTGAATGAGCAGTTTTATTTTCAGTGCTTTTATATCTGCACTTATATCTACACTAACATTTTTGTTTAGGTCTATGCAAATACTCACATTAGTTATTGGTGGCCATGAAGAGGAATACTACCCTGATGAATCTCAGATATGATACCCCTGACTTTGTGGGCAGAAGACTCTGAAGCTCTTGGCTACTTCACAGTTAAAATAACCATAAAACACAGAAATACATGGAAGGAGCAAGGAGAGACAGAGGAATGCAGAGAGAAGGAAATCAAGAGAAAGCCTTATTTAAATTGTTCTCAGTCATAATGAAGGTACAGGATCGCTGGTTCCAGGTAAAAAGAAAGAGAACATGAAAAGAATTTTTGGATTTTACAGCTAGCATAATCAACAATTTGAACATGCAAGCCAATTTGTTCTTCTGACTCCCAGTTCTCCCCTCTGATAATGGATATACAAAATCCTTCACCTGGGACATTCTATGAATTATGTAACACTTGGGATAAGCTTTAACAGAAATAAACAGTGTTCCCTGTTTTGCATCTTTCATCATGACTCTCAAAGTTTTATGAAGGAAGCAGAAGGTGGAAGCTGTACACTTAACTCCTGCTTTAGACAGACTTAGGGAAATGAAATGACATGCCTACAGTTACACAACCAATACCAAATATGCAAGCAGGGTCCTGGTCTCCAGAGCCTTAGTGTGATGCTGGTGACACCAGACACCCAGGAACACAATAATTAGTTGATATCATATCATACTGATTACTTGGAACATAAAGATTAAGTAACATAATATAATCAGACACCTTCTTTAGATGCATGCTCAAACACGGACATACACAAAGCCAAAGCTTTCAGAAACTTTGCCTCTGCTAATGTTGCTGTGGAACAAAACCAACTGGGAAATTTACCATCAAAACTAAAATTTTATAAAAAATAGGAGGGCAGAGCAAATTTTTTTTTTTTCATTTTTTGTTTTCTAACTATCGGCACAATAGAGAATTTAGGGACGGGAAAAACAAAACAGCTCACTTCACTACGTTCCTTCTCTCCTTTAATCAATACTTGTGCTCTCATGCACCTCTTCAAATTACCATTTCAATCAATCTTGTAAAATTTGTGGGACAGATCCTCTGTGAGTACAGGACAGCAGAACTTCCCTTAAGTCAAAGAGCTTAGCAACAGATTACCAGCACTGCATGAGAAGTTTCGAGCATCTGACAATTATTAAATGAAGAACAGTTGGCAAAATCTGTACACGGCAAGAGGAGTTAACCAGTCTTTTTGACCAGACCCTCAAGTATTATTCTGTTTATCTATGAGCAAAAGAAATGCGTAAAGCTCTTACAAGATCTGCTAAGTCTGCTCTGACACAGAGTAGTTTAAAACTTCCTCTGATTTCCATCTACCAAGGAGCTTTATGAGGTGATCTGGCAATCTGTATCAAACAGCTGCTCAGGCAGCTTCTATGCACGATAAGCAGTTCCTATGCAGAACAAATGTCACGAGCATTTTTTTGGCTGATGACTGAACAAGCAAGGATTTGTATAGGAAGGAATAAACAAATATTTTCACAAAACCTCGAAACTTTAATCAGAAAGGAAGAAAGATTCCTCTGCTTCAGAACTGGGGATAAATGCAAATGAAACTCTAAACAGAAGACTGACATTGTTATAAAATCTGACCAAAGTCCATGCTTTCCGTCTCCCTCATGATCTTACTTGGTGTCGAAAAGGTATAAACTAAAGCTGAATAAATAGTGTGTTTCCAATAACTTGTAACTGAAAACAACCTGCAACATGGTGAGCTACCATAAAAGATGAGGATTACATGTTTGGGGGAATCCTACTTAAGCTGGGAGTTTGAATGCATCTGTCCTTATTATACTTTACTCCATTCATAAAATTCCATAGATATAATAGGATCTGTGTATGGCCCATGGCTGACTGACCTCTTTCCAATTCTTGCTACTCATCCACCGGGCAAAACATAGGTAGAGGTACCAGAAGTTTTCCACACTAGCAGGCTGTGTACTTCAGGAAACAGCCAGTACAAATGACTGTCCTTGTTCTTAAAGTTTCAGACTTGCCTCTGGCTTAAATATTGAGAAAGGTACCAAATGGCTGCCAAGGATCAGGTGAAATATCCTAAAAAATCAACTGTAAAGTGGTTGCGCAAATTCAATACAGCATTTACTTAACTGAATAGTCTAGCCAAGGTCACAATTTGAAACAGTCTCTGTGACAGGACTCAAATCAGACCATGTTGAAAGAAGTGGTGCTGGAATTGAAAGGCTGTTAACTGTAGAACAAAGTGTCTTTTCCACTTTGTTTTCTGGCCCTCATCTTTACAGGAATCTGAAAGACTTGTCCTCTGCCTAACTTCCCCTTGGGCTCCTGAACCTGGCCAATATTGTTTCATTTTATGACTAGATGAGTAGTTCTGGAATAAATAGCAGTACTGACAAGAATTTGAGAGTTCTGTGAAGTATTACAAAACAATCCCTGCTGTAGAATGAAAGTGAACGTCTCTGAAATGAGTTAATTTTAAAATGAACAATTGTGGTATGCCATTTTTTTAAAACGTGTATCATAGTCATGCCGGAGTTTATGTAATGAACTTGCCTGGGAACGTTTTTTATTTCAGCATGGTGAACTTGGAAATACAGTGGAATTATCCAGAATTACTGCAAAAACGGAACAGACTTAAGAGTCAAATACAAGGGAGACCATATCCCAGACACAAGACATGAGAAAAGGACAAAACACCTGTCGTGAGTTTTTCAATATATGAAGGGCGAAATAAAGAAACAGTATCTGAGAACTATGTGAAAAAACTAAAAATTTTAAAATGGACCATGCTTTGTGCATGTACATTTGAACACATGGGTAAAAAAACATATATGGAATAGGTACAAATTGTTCCTTTCTTCTCAAGTTACCAACATGACACTGGCAACAGGATAGAAGGGTAATGAAATGCCCATGGAACAGCTGGGTAAATCTTTCATTCACACAGCCTGGGGCTGGGGCTCAGTACTTAAACATATTAAGCTGTATCTTGAAAATCAATTAAATAAAGTGAGGCTGTACTCTATCACTGCCATCAAAATAAGTAACCCCTTCTTTCCTCCATACTTTGTGGCTTGTCCCTGCCCTGTTTCATCCTCTTCCTCTGCCAGTATAAGCTTGTTCCAAGCTAAAAATCATTCAGCCATAAGAAAAAAAATAAAGTTAATTCTAATTTGGTTCAGTTCCTTTATATGGCTCATCCCGGGGTCACAGAAAATGGCTATGCTACCACAAAGGAGAAGCTAATGTGAGGATGGAATCAATGGATGTGGGATGTGATAACACATCTTTCGATGGTATTGCCACTAACGTTGGCTTAAAATTCTCATGAAATGATGATTTGTCGGACTAGAACTATTTCCTGGCAATTAAAATCAATGAAATATGGAAACAGCTTTCTGTTGTATATGGTAACTGCTTGAATAAGAAACACTGGTGATAGGCAGATCCCAAAAGCTTCTGGGCTCTTTACTGTAAAGCTTTCACAGACTTATGTGGCAGCACTCAAAAGAGTACAAATGGAGAGAGTAAGTAGCAGCTTTGATTCTATCAGAAATAAAGTCTAACCTGTAAAACTGTGGCACACATTCAGGACAGTAAGTGTTTTGTCTAGCATCAGACAAATAGCATTTAAAAAAAAAGTTTAAAATAATATCTTTTATGTAGGAAAGGAGAAAAAGACACGGAAGCTAAGAATAGCCCCCAAATAAGGGTTTTTTTAATAGGAACTCATGTAGGAAACATGGCTGTTTTTTATTGCCTAATCTCTCAATTGGAAACTGTTTTAAATGTTGGGTCATCCATTTTGTCTTCAATCATTTTAGTAAGTAAAGGGACGTATGACAAAATCATGGTACGAATACTATTATTCATAATATCTAAAAATGGTTTACTTAAATCACTAATTCTGGGTATGACATTGCTCTTTTGAGGTCAGTTGGAATATTGCCAGTACCTTCTATGGGAGCAGCTGCAGGACACGAATATTAACTTGATTATTTACTGTACAATTCTGATGTTAAAAAATATTAATAGTTGATTTAGAATATGGCTTACAGAGATGCTGCTTTTTTCAGTCTGAATTCCAGCACAGCTGTACCTCGGCAAGGAAAATATAGTAAATTCTCACTAATTTTACAGAACAAATATCACATATGATTTGCACTTAGTGTCAGCATTCATTTCCCCTCCCTCTCTTCCCCCACCTTGCACTTGTGCAATACACTTGTCAGAAGTGTGAAATGCCTTCAGACAGAAGGACTGACGGGGGGAAAATCCCTTCTGTTATGGAACTTCTATCCTTTGTGTGCCCTCGCTCATTCAGGAAGTGTTCTAAATCTTCTGAAATACTTGTTTAAATAAAGTTGTTTCTCTTGAAGTTTCTCCCAGGGCCTGTTAGGAATTATAGAGAACTTATATATATCCCACTTATATATATTCCACTTATATATTGCTATAATCATTTCCCAGCCACTTTCAGTACTTTATTACATACAACTATATGAATATTGCTATGCAATAGATGATACTTTCAAAGTTGCATCTTTTTTTTTTGCTTAGCATTTATGAATAAGCAGAACTGAAGTAGAACACACTCAATATTTGTCATTTAGGATAGAGATGCATAATCAACATACCAGATTAACAGGCACTTAGGTGATTTTGGTCCTCGGTACCAAAATCAGTATTTCATGATTGAAGTTAAACGCATGCCTCATTTTTGCAAAAATTAGGCCCACAATTATGCCATGGACAGTTAGAGACAACACTGTTTAAGACAAACCAAAATCCAGAACTGATAATCCTTCACAGACTTGAAAATGACATTCTTCAGGTATATTAATGAGAAACCTTTCAGAATCGCAGCACAGCATACCTACTTTTTTTTCTTTTTTCAAGTGTGACAGAGGGTCAGGTACAGGCAACTCTAACATTCTGCAAGAGCATACGAATAACCAGATAACTGAGGTAGTATGGAGAGCACTTCTCCACCCTTTCATCCCTGTAGACAGTATTTGTCCCTTTCATCCCTGAACAGATCAAACAAAATCTACTAATCAATTTTTTTTTGTCTTTCAGATGCTGCCACAGGCTTTCAAATACTGATGGCTAAGTACTTCAGAAATATTTTATTTGTTTACTTCTATAAAAAAAGTGTTTACCACAAAGGAATCTTTTTCATCTTTCATCTTTTTATTTCTTTCACCATTCAAAAACATAAATGAAAAAGTACCTTTTAAAATAGCTTAAAATAGTTTTATAGCATAAGTTATTTTGAAGATAAAATTTGGAAACATACTGGAACTTGAATTATAAAAAGAAAGTGGATTTCTTACACTGAAATCTTCCAAAACTGCTGAACTACACACTTGACAGCATCTTCACTGTCATTAGCAAAACTCCATTGTGTTAGGACAGAATAGACTACTTGGTGGGTAGGGGTGGAGGAAACTTAATTCTGCAACGCAGTTTTAAAAGAATGCAAGGAATAGCTATGTTTTTCCATGAGGACTATAACAGAAATGAACAGTTTCAGCTGCCCACTGTTCTTTGACAGTAAAAGTGGCTCACTACCTGGGTCATCACATGGCTAGCACTCATGCTGTGGTTTCTTGCACATTCTGCATACCTATCTACATGTATTAGTCTTTTTCAGATGATCAGCAGAGCTACCATTGTAGTACAACTCCTCCAGCCTGATCTAAACCACTTCACAAAAATTCAAACAGGTATATTATAATTCTTACTCATGCTCATTTGTTTGCTAGTGTAGGGTTTTATTGGTGCTGCAGCTGTATCTGTGAAAGTTCATCTTCAACTACTGTATCAGAAATAGTTGACCTGAAAGGCTCAGTGCTGACAAGTCTCATAGTGATGTGTAATACCACTGGTCCATCAGTAGCACTCTACATGCTTTATTAGTTATTAAAAATAATACAGCATTAAAACTTGATATACCAACCGGTTCTGTTCTCTGTCCAAGTCTGGGCGCTTGAAAGAATAGAAACATAATTCCTTTAAGCTTTGAGTAGAAGAGATCAGAAGGAAAGAACAAAACCAGAACAAGAGGGAAGCACAGCTCAGTCATTGCAATGTGCCTTGAAAGTGAAAGTTGCAGGAAGGTTAGAAGTGGTTGTAGGTGAATTCCTCAGAAACACCAAAGAGGGGGAAAGGAAAAAAATCAGAAAAAAAATCTGAATGAATTACCAGCAACTTACGAGGAAAATTGTTTCAAAAAGTGGGAAGAGAAAGGAATGAGATAGTATGCATTGCACAATCAAGTTGAAAAAGGAGTAAAAACATTCTATTTATTATAAAAATCTTCATCCTCAAAGAATGCTATTTCTTAAGAAGCATTTGAAAAAGTTTCCATTAGACGTCCAATTTCTAAATTCTGTTGAAACTTACTGTTGCAGTATAAGGTGAGTAAATTATTCAGCAGGTGTGTTTACACTGATAAATCCTTTTGGCCAGCTCTCACTTATATTCCACAGACATCTTCCTTAAAATTCTACATACAGGGATGTGACACATGAGAATAATGAAAACAATTAGTCATTGTGAATGGAGTAATTCTAAACATTTCAAAGCAATAGCACAGCAGACAGCCTTCAAGTATTACTATCTTATTCTTAGATTTTACAATTATCAAAGAAATAATGGAAATTTCACATGAAATAAGCACAGCAAGGGTGGAATTCAAAGAACTACAGAACTGTTTAGGTTGGGAAGGCCCTATGGAGACCACCTAGTCTAATCACCCACTCAAAGGAGGGCTAACTTCACAGCTAAATCAGGTGTCTCAGGGCCTTGCTCAATCAAATTTTAAAAATCTCCAAGGATAGAGATTCCGTAACCTTTCTTCTGTAACATTTATATAAATACATATGAGTTTATACAACTTCTATAACCATTTTAAATAACTTTAGACATTGAAATACTAGTTTTCTAATTCAGTTGTCTAGATTCCTCCAGCAGATGACTTATCCCTAAAGTAGCTCAATAATATAGTTGGGAGTATTTTCTGTCTGTAGGTGCCTACTTCTCTCCATCAGCTATGAAAGGAGCCTAGAAGAAGACTATGTGAAACAAGTAATCTTCAGATTTCTCAAGTTATGTGAGATGACCCTACTTAAGATGTTCAGGCTTAAATTCATTACCACCTTCTCTTATATGGTGTCCTTTAACTCCTTTTGACTATTTCATCTACCACTCATGGAATCCTAGCCTTGATTCAAAATGGAATTTCTTTTGGGACATATTTTGTGCTGCCCAAGATCTTGCACAGCCTTGTAAGAATTGCAAAAAAAATGCAAATGGTAACTGTATACTTAAATAGTGACCAGTAACTCTGTAATGGATTGTTCTGGGTGGAAAACTGCAGGTGAGTATGTTTCACTTGTCTTGACACATTAGTGTGCTCCATCTCTCCACAGTTTATGTTGCCCCTAAATGTATTAGCAGTTAAGAGAATACTTCATCCTTCCTTCCATACTGAATGGACTTTTTTATTACTCTGTGTATGCATCATTTTGCTCCTGTAGTAGCAATGTTATGTTAGAAATCCTTTTGTTAACAAAAACACAGAGTAAACTGCGAATGAGTATATCAAAGGCCCCACTTTCCAGGTCTAAACAGAGATGAGTGCATTGTGACTGGCTTTTTTCCTAAAAATCTTAGGAGACGTTTGCATTTCTGCGTATCAGAAGTCTGTCTGGATGTTGATAAATGTGTTATATTGTTGATAAAATCTTCAGATTCTGAATTAGTAAACTTGCTGTACTTTTTCATGCACTTTCATAGCATTTTGTCAAAATGACAAGTAACACATGCATTAAAGTTCCAATGGTGCTGTGATCTGAGCAATGCTCCCCCAAGACCAGAAGAAGGCCTTCAGTTACCCAGAACAGCAGAGTAACTGTGCCTTTAACAAATATGCAAAAGGATAACGACCGAGCGGGCCACTGTCAAACGTGTTGCAGCCTCATAGCTAGAAGGCTGCATGTAGCCCACTTTTCTCTCATTCCTGGAACAGAAAGCAAAATCATGAACTGGAAGCAAAAGAAAAGCCTGGCAGCAGTCACCAAGAATTTCACAGGAGAGGTTTCAGCAATCCTTCTCCCAGCATCAGGGAGAGTCAAGAAAACTTGATTTCTGCATGGTGCTCTCCTTCCTGTTTGTGATCCAGGAACTAAGAGAATTAAAGACACAACAAGTAGCCATGGTTTCATGAGAATAATAAGGCACCTAAAAGAAGAAAGCTAGTGGAAAGCAGGCAAATGATTTAATGATGTCTTTTTTAAGGAGGAAAAAAGGGATTATATAAATCTGATGGAAAGGGATCATAGAGTAAAAGAACCTAAAAACACTCCCCTGAGACACAGCATTGCCCTGCCACTATGCTACACCTTTGTAATTCCTTATTGGATAAAAAGAGACACAACAATACAGGTCATGGATATAGCTGTCTGTGTGACTAGCACTAAAAATGATGGCATTTGGGGAGGAGCCCATATAATCCTCTAATGAATAAGAATTACTGGGTCCACCTGGACCAGCAACTTTCATGTTACTGGATGTGTAGATACTTTTGGACAAAGTTTTCCAAAATGTCTGCAGGCTCCAGTAGACACTGATTACTCTGATAAAACATTTTTGCTTAAAACACATTTTGATATCATGGTGTCATCACATGACTTCCAGAGTTGGAAACCATTTTGAGACATCCACATCTTAATCAGGTCTGGATAAAGTGATTAGAGACCGACTTGAGGACAGGGTGGAGCAGTTTGATAGGACAAAGAGAGCAGTAAATCGTCTTGATAAAACCAGGGAAAAGAGATGTATTGTTTGTGATAGGAAGGTAGGAAAAGATTTTCAATGAAAGCTCTTAATCTCATCTATTAATATTTGTCCATTAAACTGCATTACATCTACTGTGTACTTTTGCATTTTCCAAAGAGGTGGATTGCATCTGTGATCTAAAAGACAAATGAGAGTGAGGGTAAAGAAAAGAGACATAAGACTCAAGCAAAAGATGTGGTGAATATCGGCTCTTATTATTTGATCATATTTCCTTCTTTGTTTTGTAGTTTCAACTATGATCCCTACAAGACAAGAAGCATCCCTAACTCTATTTGTAGTAGGATTTTGGCTCCAAACTTGTTTGAAACTACTGCATATCCTCAGTATCACTGCTCTTCTATCTAAAACCAAAACAATTTCTGCTATAATTATGTAATAATTATCAGAGTTCTTAGGTGATAACTCTGTTTTTAATCCTAAAAAATAATTCCATTATATCAGCTAACCTTAATGGTTAATAATCATCACTATGCTCGGAAGCATTTGCTGTTTTCTTTATTGTTTACATATATTCTCGATCACTTTCTATGAATTTAAGCAAATCTTTTCTTCCTCTTCTATTGCTTTTCTTCCTGCAGTTATTTAGAAGTCCAGTTCATATACTGTGTGTTCTACTTTGATAAGAAAGAAATACTGTTGATATTTTTTATTTCAGTTTGATAAAAAGCATGTTTGCTTTCATTCATGGATTTAAAGCCCCAAAATGGACCAGTACCGTAAATAAAACATGCAATCTCATTTTAAAAATTTATTACAAGGAATTTTGTTTACGATTTCATGTTCTCCAGTAATAATTAATTGGAGGTCTTCACTGGTCCCCACAGACTAACTATCATTCAAAATGCACTAATGGATGATCAACACACAGCAGCACATCTTCAACAGTGAAAGTAACCATATGTATTTTTGCCACCGGTTTAACATAAATTTAAAAACAAATCATTTTACAGTATGTGTGTTTTGCAAACACTGCCAAGAAATAGCTAATTTATCTGTTTTTAAGAGTTTGAAGATTTTTTGCTTTATATGCAGTCAGTAGTAAATACTTGAATGATAATACTTTGCACTTTTATAGTATCTTTCATTGGAGATGCTGGAAAAGCTTTAGAATGGCTAATTAATTAATTATAATCATTTAGAATAACATATTTAAAACAAGTCCATTTGCTATTCTGTGTGACCTCAACAGTATTTGAAACAATAATAAAATACAAGCAAAACTAGCAACACAGCAGTTTTACATCCAATGTAGATAAGACAAGTCTCTCCAGCAAATACGTGGCCACCACATATTTTCATCCCTCACATCAAATCCAAACCTCTTAGGGCATAGATGGACTTTGCAGCACATCCTAATCAAATAGCAATGGTCCTCTAACACAGGGAGACTGCATTATACCCTCTTATAGAAGGAAAACTCCAGCATGAAGAAAATTATGGAACTTACTGGAGTTAGGAAGCACAAAACACACTGAAGACTCCGTTTTACTCACAAATCAGCACTCCCTTTGAATCTCACACATTATCCACATGCTTATTAATTTAAATAACACTACAGCAAAAATAGAATACAAAGACAAACATCAGCATCCTGAGCATCCTCTCCCTCAGAAGTGAATTACTTATTGATTGAAACAATAGTTCTTTCACCAGACTGTATGTTTAGCTTTTCTTTCCATTGTTTATCTATTTATGCAAATTCTTGAACCTTCCCAAAGCAGTGATAAAATTCTGTATGCAATGTGTACATGTCAATTCATTTCTTTACTAGCTTGTGTAAATCTTCTTTTAGAAATTTTTATTTCTCCTGTTGTAGATGTTTCCCTGTTCTTTTCTCTCATTGCCTTTTTTGAATCTTTCCTTCAACATGGCTACCGATGTTGAAGTGAGCGAATGAACCACAACCCACGTAGTGAGCATGTACCGTCGAATGATGGGCACTGGAAGAATGAAGTATTGAGTATTTATTCCCTCTTGTTCTCTGATACAGCTCAACTTTCTGTTCACTTTTTGAAATGTTCAATCTTTTAGATGAACTGGTACCATTACCAACGTAAAACCAAATTATTCCTAATCACTTCTAACTGTGACGATTTCGCATTTGTTCATTCTGACTGGGAAATCACATAAAAGCTGAGGTTGGAAAGACCTCTGGACCCCCTTGCTCAGAGCAGGGTAAACTAGAGCAGGTTGCTCAGGGCGGTATCCAGGTGAGCGCTGAGTATCTCCAAGGAGGGAGACTCCACAATTTCTGTGGGCTACCTGTTCCAGTTTTCAACCACCCTCACAGTTTAAATAAATAAATAAATAAATAAAAAATCTTAAGTTGAATTTCCTGTAATTCAGGAAAGAGAAACAAAGGAAAACAGATCACAGTATTTTCTCCTTTGCCTCTGATGAGGAAATCCAGAATGTTCTGGATGAGCCCCTAATGCTATGACAATTTCAGTAAAGAGCTGAGAAGAACAAATGGCAACCACTGAAGCACTAAGATAGTTCTCTTCCCAGCATCACTGGGATTTAGATAAAATAACAATAGATTTAGATAAAATAAACAATAAAAACATATGATTAAATCTCAGTCATTTGAGTGTGAAGCGTATGTACATTTGTAGTACATACTGTGTATTTCACTGAAGAGTCAGCAGAGTTTTGTCAAAGATTAAATGATGTGGTCTGAATATCAGCATTTCACTTTGTACGTCCAACTGAATCAAGGTTCAGCAGACTTCAGCAAAACAAGAATCTGACCCACTGACAAGAATGAAAATGAGGTAGAAAATAACAAAACACAGGTGACCAGTCGGAAAAGCTCTTCACCTTTGCAATATCCTTAACTGAATCATTGAAGGGAGCACTACATACCATAGAGCTTTTAATGATTGACTTGTGGAGCAAACTCCCACAATTTATTCAGGTTAACCACAATTTTAAATTGACTACCCAGTATTTACTTAACCAAGATTAACTGTGTTTTTATAGAAGCATTAACATTAGGAAGACACGCATTTTCCTAATGAAATAGTTTATGTTCCTATTTTTATTTTGCTACTGCTTATTAAAGCCTGTTTTAAACCAGCAATGCAAAGAAGCTTCCTTTGTTGTTTGGCTTGATCCTGTAAGGTACGTAACCCTAAAGGTTTCTAGGGGTGGGAGCTGTTCATTGATTTCAGTGAGACCTCTGCTTGGGTTAGTTCTAGGGACTTTAGTCCAAATGCACAAATGTAAGTTTCTTCACAGTGTTCTTTAAAGAATGTGGATCTGCCTTGATCTCTCATGGCATCATGTTCCATTCACTTCTTACCCTTTATGCTTATACACTTCAAAATGTAAGCTTTTTAGCTGTCAGTACTAACTGACAATGTAGCCTTGATATTCACAATTATCCCATGCAGAAAAAGATGCAGTATAACGTATGTGTTTGTATATCCAATGGCCATTAGGTGACAATAGCTCTCATGTATATCTTGCGTAGTGTGAATCTGAACTGTTGGTTTATGAGTAAAAACCTCCCACGTTTATGTCAGGCCCATCATTTTTAAATTTATTGATTGTTGTTAGTATCAAGATCTTTCCTTACTCAGGCTTCTAAACCCAGCTTCTCATTAGACAGAAGCAGAGAACTGAGTCATTGACAAATCTATAATTTATTATACTAAAGTATTTGATATGTTATGTAACTTACTAGCTAGTTTAGTGATTATCTTACAAGATATACAACAGTGGATTTTTACCACACATCTGCATTTAGAAATTAAACCAAATCCTGTAAAACTTAAGGATAGTCTGCATGGAGTATATCAACACTGCACAGCAATAGATTTTGCTCATTAATGACTAATTACACTCAATTTTAAGAACTCACATAATTTAATTATTTAAGAACCTTGCAATACATTTACTACAAAGCAGCAATATTCATAATTCCAGTTTTGCATTATCTTTGAAGTGTATGCAGTTCAAAAAAAGATATTACAGTGAAATAAATGGAAATACGTTGCTAAGAAGTCTCTGCTCACCATAATCCCCCAGTCCAGAAAACACTTTCCCTCATTAATTTTATTTAGCCTCTCCGATTGCCTGCAGACAAGCAGCAAGTGTCCCACAGGAAGCTATGGCATTACAGACATACACCATGGAGTCTACCTTTTCACTGGGAATTAACAGAATGTCCCTGTAAGGTGTATTTTAAAAATGTATGCAGGACAATGTGAAAAACGTAACACCCTCACTTTGATTCTGCTGCACAATAGTAGGCAAAAACAGTTTTATTAGTTCCATTTGCCTTTTAAAATTTTCTGTTGTTTGTCTTTTAAACTTGGCATGGGCATAGAGAAACTCTCCATTTCTTGTTTGTAAGTATCTTACCTTGTAAACGATAAAACGTTCAAGTTCCTAGCAAGTTGGATGAGGGCCTCTATAGGCTATTTTGAGGTCAGAATGGTATCGTATTATTTTGGAACGTTGTAAGTGCAAAATGCACTATTCTGTAGATTGACAATGCGGCTATCATTTTATACAATATTAATTTAAAAGTACAGACAGAGTGGCAGCCATTCACCTACATTTCAAAATGTTAACCACATAATTTTACTTTTGTACACAACAGGAGGGATTCCTGAGGGCATCTTTCCATTTAAAAGTATTGCAATGGATTTAGATGCTTCTGTTCCTTCCCTAATGGAAGTCATGCAGGTCACAAAACCATAAAATACAATTTGGTACTTTAAGTTCAGAGATAGGTTCACACACTGCAGAAGAGCTTAGCTACACATCTTTCTCAATTCAATAGAAATTTTCACAAACTGTGCCACAGAGATCTACATACTTTTGAACTAAACAACCATTTTGTATAATCTTTTCAGCCAGAGATGTGCCCTTGCTGTGATCTTCAAAAAGTTCCGTCCAGCAACTACCAAATTTTAAACATGAAAAGGTGTCTGCACTCGTAACTGGTTTTTACCTATCTTGCTGGAGCAATATTTTTCTGTGCTAGAAAGGGGGACAAGTCTCCAGACATAAGGTCAAAAGACAGATCCACAGTGAATTTCCTAATATGTAATCTTTCGCACAGCAGTATTGTGACTAACATATATGATTATTTGATCACTCACACCTTTGGCCAAATATGCTTGCAGTGATGTATCAAGGGCTTCAAAAGCACATTTTAGGTTTTCACTGGTCATGACAGCTGCCATGCAGACAATGAAAATACTATTTCCATCATGCATCCACTGTAGCAATACTAACCCTGTTAACCATTCATCAATATAGACTTCATAAAGACTTAACCATTTGCCTATTTTAAGCATGAGTAGCTCCAATGAATGTGCAGCACCTTGGTGAAGTTGCAGCCTAAACTTATTGCCATTTAAATACCAAAACAAAACAGGCACATGCTGAATGGAAGATAGAACTGAACATTTTGGGGCGGTTTCCCAGTGGTCCCAGGCCATAAGTGTATCCAGAAATCAAACTGAAATAATGAAAACCACCTTTGTAAAAAAGATTTGCCAGTTCTGCTTTTCCACATGTGCCTCTGCCTGCATCTTATTCCCATATTGCAACAAAGTACTACTTACCTTTATTTAATAAACCTTCACTGGTGTTAAATGACCCTACTCTAAAATAACGATGTCTATTATAGATAACAATTTTAAATATTGTCTTTGTAAGTTGTAAGTATAGCACTTAAATACCATTTAAAAAGATACTTATTGTACTGTGCAGATACATTAAGCTTTTCTGCCAATCCCTTACTATCAAATCCTTTTACAGTTCTTTGTTGTTGAACCAAATATAGTGCTACATTGTCTGTCCTTAACACATTACTGCTGGATAAAGCCCTTAGTTCCCTAGACTAAATCTGTACTGTTCTCTGTCCTGGTTTCTCAATGCTATCTCATTGCAACAGCTCACATTGAAAGCATGCTATTCCCACACCCACCAACCCAACTCTTGGGATAAGGGCTGCACCATTGATATACTATGTATTCTTTTCCACAGGTTCCCACCAGCATGTCGCTAACAATTTCCTGGGCCTTATCAAAAAAAAAGGGGGGGGAGGGAAAAAAAGCCTTTGAAAAGTGGAAACAAAGAATCAGACTCCATTGTTCTACTTTCACTACCATAATCTGCGTTTTCCATCATCCTACATGGAGAGACTACAAACATCACCTAATACAGACACTCCAATCAACAATTTACTGTGGACAGTTATTGTTCGGTATCTGCAATCTTTCATCCTACTATTTGTGGTTTTCAAATCTTCCTTTTCATTTCCTTTCAGCAGCTTGAATTGAGCTGAACCCCATCCCCCTACCTCCCTCCCAAAACCCTTTTCCTTTGCCTGTCAGCATGAGAAACAACTGAGTCAGTTGCAAACTTTGGAGTTGATTCATGCAAGTGAAACATACAGATCACATGCATTTGCTACGGAAATTACTCAGAAACAAAGTGTGGAGCATGCCACTTTGATTAAGTGTACAACTGGGATCCCTTACTTCTCAGCATGAGGCTTTCCCCTGAGCAAAACTAAGCGGTTTTAACCGCACAAGAAAAATACTGGTAAACTAAAAAAGAGATGATCTGGGCTGCACGGCAGGTTTTTTTTTTTTGTTGTTGTTGTTGTTTTTGTTTTTGTTTTGAGAAAAGACCCCTATTAAAAGTAAGCTCACCCCAGGGGACATTTTGTGGTTCAGCCATCCTTTACAAGTCCTAATTTATTTCATTATTCAATACATTGGACACACTTAGAACTGAAGTGATATGAAGCAATAATAGCATGCACAGTAGTCATTTAAGAAACACTGGCCTTTCCTACAAAGAAAGTACTACATAATATGTTTAAGACCAAGGACCCTTCAGTTCTGTTCCTAAGACTGACATTGACTTGCTGTGTAAACATGGCAAAGCAATTTAACCCCCCCATGCCTACATTTACTCATTTACAAAGCTCTCTAATAACACACAACAACAACTTGTTTATACAGTTCTTATGAGGGCTATGTAATATTTGCAGAACGCTGTGAGATAAAGTCACTGTGATAAGGCACTCATCCTGTAGTGTGTTCTGAACAGTCTGAAGGGGAAGATGAAAAGTTTAAGTTTAGACTGGAGTATTCAAACAGTCTAAGAAGGAATTAAGGATTCAAATCTCTCTATCCAAATCCTAGATCCTGTAACTGTCCAAATTTCTACTGAAATTGTATTAATATATTGAAAACATACACTTGAGTTATTGCACTTTAAAAATCAGAACTAAAAATATCATTAAATGTGAGATTTTTCAAACAGTAATGGAATTTAGGAACACAAAAATTCTAATAACCCATGCTCATAACTTCCTTTGGTAGTTTGGAGAAATCTTCCTCAAGAAAGCTTTTGAGACAGAAAAAATTAAACCTGATGCCTACTTTCCTGAGTCAGTTTCATCATACTTTGTGTTTTTCTATTCAAACATCCAGATGTGCATGCACACCCTGAACAACATGAATAACATCTGACCCACAGATTGTTCACAATAGGTTTGTTTAAACTATTTGCTGTTTATTGTTAATCAATCATTGAAGTCATGCAGTCAATTTTTTTCTCTTTGTTCAGAAACATGAAACATCCAGGGGAAGACACTTTAGCTCCCACTGTCACCTCATTAACTTTGTCTTGTTTTATCCCTCTTCCTGACACCATTCACATTTTGAAGGGAAGCCACACTATTACATTGGGAGGTCAAATAGTACCATTGCCATGACAGGGAACGGGAAATGGGGTTAATGAGGTAAATGGGAAATAGAGTCTCTTTAGACCTCTTCCAGTTAAATGCTTCAAGAAAGATAAGGGTGAACAGAAATGACACAGATGTAGTTTTGATTCCCGCGGACTGCTCTTACCATACAAAACAAAAGGTGATAAAGGAAAAATTGTTTCCCATGTTTCAGGCTGGTATATGAGCACAGTAACTTTCATGGGGCTACTAAGCTCTATCAAATTTAAAAATCCTGCCAACTTTGTCAGACATCAATCACACTTAAAAGTCCATGGCAAAATTATCAAACACAGATTCCAAAATTCATACCTGCACAGGCACATAAGGATAGATTGATTTGGAAAGGTACTCAGCAGCAGCAGCCATCGACTCCAAGTGCTGTCCTGAATGTCCCATGAACACTATGGCCTCTTTTCCTAACAGAGATTTAGAAACTTTAGTTGACCAGGCTGGACAAGCTTGGTCCAGGCAACTAGAAAACAATGCTCAAGCATCACTTTGATAAAGTTTCAGTTCAGATCCAACTACACTTCTACCTATAAACTGCTTATATTTCTTTGGCAGAAATCTTATCAGAGACATGTAAAAAGTATTAAGTAGCTATATAAAACATGGCATTATTATACCAGTAATACAAGACTAAATAAAAACATATTGTGCAGGAAAGCTTCCAGAGTACTTTTACATCCCCTTTACAAAAACCGAATCATCTGAATGACTCAATCGAAGAACAAAGATTGCAAAACATTATAAACCCCCAGCTCAATTCTGTATTTATAATTTATGTTTGTATACACCTGAAGGCAAGAATGAAATTATTTATTTGTCTTTGAATCTCAGTGTTTTCTTCGTCAATTCCCCCCCCCCAAGACTATTTTAACCACAGAGAACACAAGATGGGAAATTTTTAGCCTAACTACATGACTCATGAAATTAGTTTGTCAAAAGCCAAATGCTATTATATATCTAATATATCTCCACAGCCAGCCTTCTCTACTGATGAAAATACTGACACAAAACCATACACGGTAGGCCATGTGATGAAAGGCAATGTCATACACTTTCTTTTTGGAAAGATTTTTAAAATCCATCTCTTCAGCATTGTCCACTGATCATTCCTTGGCTCAAACGTAATATTCAGCTTTAATGTTAATTCCCTGCATGCCATTTATTAGTTGAAGCGCCCTCTTTTCAGCTACAGCTATTTTCGTTCCAACAACATAGAAAATAATGACAGGAAAGTCCTTGTTACACACGAGACTTGTAACAAAACCTTTTTACAAACTTAACCTACAAAAGCTACAATTTAAAAAATGTCAAAGACTTACTCATTACTAAACAAGTATTTTTAACATTCAAGAGATCATGAATATTGAGTAAAAATGCAAGTCATATTGATTTATTAATGTTGCTAACAATATTATATGCCATATTTGACCATGCTATTACAGTTTAAAAAATAAAAATCAAAATAACTTAAGAGTATTCCAAGTTAAATAAACTGAAGACTAGAAACTGGACACACAAAGTTAACTATCTAAAGGCTAAGTAAAGCTGAGTGTGAAGAACTACAACTGAATTCAAAGTTAATTTCTCATAAACAAAAAAAATGAAAAAAAATTCTGTATTAAAATTCCTGCAGGAAAGGTGATATATGGCATGCCTATGGCTTTACAGCTGGTCCTCTAAGCCCACCGGCAAACATATTTTAGAAATTACTGAAACATGCCTCCCAGCTTCCATTTGTTTCATGTGAAGATGGTATTCTTTGCTAATCCTGAACCTGGTATAGCACATGCCCCTGAAACACCAGTCAAAAAACTCTTCTCACATCCTTACTCATCACACCTATATTCCCACAAGTAGATAAACCAGCCCGACAGAGCCTACCCTCACTTCCACACAATCAGGTATGGTTTAAGGCAAGCATAATTCAGGCAATCACACAAGGCCGTGTTCAAAGGGGCATTACTAAGGTTGCAGAGGTGAGCAACTGAGCGAGCTGGAAGTAGAAATAACCAGAACTCAAGTAATATTTACTTAACATGCTCAGTCACAATATCTGAAGGTGTGTAAGAAGGATAAAAATAGGTAGAGCTATATGCTGCTGAAACGAAATTGCTTCTGATAAAAAGCTTACTCATTTGATGCCGCCATGTAGGACACTTGTGCATTAAACTGCAACATGAAGTGTCAACATATCTTTATAGAAAAGGCAGAGAAGGAGTAGGGTGGGATACAGGTATGTAAATTCTCACCAGATTAGCTGAGCTTACAGGAAAAAAACAACACCTCACAGACCAACCATACTGACAGCCTGGAAGTTCAAATTTCGTATGTTAATCCTATTGTCACTATAGTTAAAAAGGACATATTTTGGTTTCATTACTGACTGGCAAGACCCCTCATTAACCTAAGGATTGGTTTTCAGGAAAACTGGGAATACCTCAAATTGTGTACCACCAGAGCTCACAAGTATTTGGAAATGACTGAGATGCTGTCAATTCTTCACTAACTCTGGAGAACCAAGGTGATATATATTAAATATTATGGTCACTATACAAAGTCCAAAGAGTTAAGTTCAGGTGCAGAAAACAACCGAAGCTGTCTTGGCAATTCCTTGACCCATTACATGAATATTTGAGTGGCTGCATATATGCTTCATGAGTTACATTTGATCAAAATGAGCAGAACCGAACTGATTTGACATTTTTCCTGTTTTTGTTTTGCACCAGCTTTTTCCCTGAAGAGCTAACAGCAGAAAGGGAGATGTTTAGCCCCTAATCCTACAGGTGGTGCCATAGTTCAGAGCTCCTTCTTCCATGCTTCAAGCTTCTTGTGACCTGCAACTAACTGGCTTAGTTTCAGCTAATAGATACCAGTGGGTGCCTTTTATAAAAACTGAAAAGAGTGGAACCAGTGCAATCTTTTTCAGACACCTTATGTCCACAGTCCACAGCCATTACTACTCACTTTGTTGCTTCTCCTGTCCTGTTAACCACATTGCCCTCATCCTGTATCCCCTATTTATTTCATATTCAGGGGAATCCCTATGTCCTAGATCACAGAGGTGGAAGGCAGTACTAAAAAATGGGAGTGGGATTAGCTCAGCATATGAAGAGATTATTTTTCTTAATACTAAAGCAGTAGGAACAGCTAAAATGCGAAAGTACTAGATTTATGCTAAGTACTTACATACCATTACAGTGTTCTGTAAAACTGATGAAATGGTATGACATTAAGCTTCCTGGTTCAAGTTCATCTCTGGTGTAACTCTAGTTAATCCAAAAAAAGAATCACTTGATTAAAAGTGACACTCTATGCTTAATTTTAAATGCAAAACACATTTTTGTTTCATAAACCTTTTTTGAGCAGAATACTTGAGATACAGACTCCAAAGAGGTAAAACGTTAGCAAGCTGAAAACTACTTGCATCTAACAACAGTAGCTATAGCGGGACATCAACTTCGGTAGCAAGGACTTTTATAATTAAAATACGTCGGTATTTGTTACTGTTATAAATGCTGTTGAACTACCCAGTATTTAAATTAATAATTTAAATGTTTGCCTAATGAACTGGACTTGATTGCATTAAGGCATTCTCAATTAATTCTGACAGATCATCTTCTGAATTAGAATACAGACCCAAAATGGTTTATGGATTCCTGGTCAAAGTATTTACTGAGTGAATATTTCTCCAAAATTAAAAATAGCCCTGTTCTAAAGCAAAACTGCTTAAAAAGCAGTGAGTGAGAAAGTTAGAAAAAAGAAACAAAATAACGAGCAACTGCAGCGAATTCCCTTCTTGCCCACTCTGCCAGCTGGAAATTGGCAAATACAGTAAGTGGCAACAAGAAGTGACAAGCAGTGGAAGAGACACGCTACCTCTGGCAGGTATTAAAAGCATGTTAAGGGGTTAGAGTTGGTTGATAATATAGTCCTTTATAATATCATACAGGAAGATAACTGGAAGCTATGATGAGAGACAAAAGAATAAGCGATAGGCCTCTGTCATACTACTATCAGATCAATATACAGTTTTGCCTCAAATCAATGACAAAGTAAAGCATACTGAGCCTCTGAACTACAGCTAAATCTTTATTAGTTTATTAGGTAGCTCAATCTGTTCTTCTTATTCAATGTACTGTATTAGGCAGCTTGCTTCCTAGGGGGTTTAAGTTTTGGACTATGCATTGGAGATCTCACTTCGCTTTAGAGCAGTTTACAGACCTCACAAGACCTTGAAAATGGCCTTCAGGTCTTTGATTTTAACAAGAAATGACTCTTCCACTAGCAAGAGTTAAATTTTCATAATGTATGTTAACACTATTATCCATCCTGTCCTCAGTGTTATCTATATAACAGTTTATCTTCGGCCAATTTCTGTCCTTTTGACTTTCCAATTCTTCTTTTTTAAACACAGTTAAGCATCAAACATGAGGATAATTGGATTGGGGTAACAGATAATTACAAATGGGAAGCAAGGAGAAGAGAAACAATTACTGATCAGTCACATTAGGGTTAGGAATGAACAAGCCAGAGACACAGAGATAGCTAGGAGGGCAACTGGTGGATAGCTTAGATTTTCTGGAAAATTATTTTTAAAACAATTCTCTAAACCTTTTAGTTTCAAGAAGGGTAGCTGGGGATATTTGATGCCAAAATAAAACAGTACATAGAGAAAATAATTGTATTAACAGAAGTCATCTTTATCACTTTGCCTTAACATCTCTATACTCAAGTTTAGAATTTTTATACTGCATGTTTTTCACAGAGGGAACAGCATCCTCATACCTCTCTTCAGTGTTTTGCAAACTTACGCTACTGTTCACATTATGTCAATAAGGTGAGTCCTCATTAATCTTCATGGCAGCTTGCCTCATTAAAAAAAACGGGGTGGGGAATTAAATCCCAGTCTTATACTTCAGGAACTTTCAGGAGAAAGGGAAAATTGGTGGTAATATTAAGCCACAACTATCTTTCCACTACCAGACAAGTAGCCATGTATTCACATATACATTTAAAAACTGAGAYAGCGTAGGGAGGTGGGGAAGCATGCTAGAGAACTTTCTGTTCAAGAACATGCCACTTCCCACTCACATTTGCTGTATCAATCATCATATCCAGCTCTAAGTTTATTGTGGGCTTGCAAAAATGAAGCTGTTCTCATCATTAATAATTTTCATAGGTATTTTCACCTACACATCTCTATGTCCTTGACAGAGTTCAGTCAGTGCACTTCTCTGTCAATACTATGCTGTTAATCTGGATAACTATCACTCAGCATCTGCTAAACTGGTGATGGCAGCTCAACTTCTGAAGCTCATGTATTTCACTACTGTGAGTCACACTAAAGGCCATTTCACAGAGACAGAGATTAGGCCAAGTTCAGCTCTGGTCTCATCTTATCTCACCAGGGAACCTGACACATGGTGTCTTATCTCTGGCAGACCAAGAAAGCACAGGAGAGAGGCAGTATGAGAGAGATCTGGGTACTCAAAATTCCACAGAGATTTCTACACATGCCAGAGCAGAAGAGCTTCAAAGCATAAAAGGTGCAAAGCATTTTTGACTTGCATGAGGCCAGCTTGGAACTTTTAGCCTGTAGGCACTCCCTTACCATTACTAGGATATTCTCAGACCTTAACTCTTTCTGCTCATTTGTTTTTGCACAGGAAACTAAGTCGTACCTTACCTTCAAACCTGATCTGGACCAGATGTTCTGCTAATGTCCATTGATGCAGCAAGCACAATTCACACGTCCTGAAGAGCTTTTATCTGCACCATACAAGCAGAAAGACATTGGCAGGTTAGTAATAAGAGATCAAAAGTTACCTTTTTTCTAGTTTAATTTATTTACATCAATCTGCTAAAAACATATATAACCAATTACAGCATTTTTTTTTTCTTTAAAGAACTAAATTACAATATATTACAGGATCTTTTTTCTTCCACTTTCCTGCTATCTTTGCAAATCTTAATTATCTACTTGTTTTTTTGACTTATAGCCTTATTCAGCTCCAGGAAATTTTACAGGACTCCTCCTAACAGCCTAAGGAAGAGTGGTATCTTTGAATACTGATTTTGGAAAATTTAAACAAGTGACCAATCTAAAAAAAAAAAAAAAAAAAAAAAAAGGAAAAAAGAAAGATA